>NC_133126.1:39231733-39545304 GCF_048418815.1 Hemitrygon akajei | reverse complement strand
GATGCTGTTCGGAGCTAAGCTCCTGCTAGGGTCCCCGTGGCTGTAAGGTCAAGGACAAAGGGTGACCCGACCAAGACTTCGACAGTGGAGATGGAAGAAGTTGATGTCACATTGTAATGGCAGTGAAGGTGGAGGAAGGCTGCAGCAGAGAACGATCCCCAGTTGTCTTGCACCCTACGCCACTCATGTTCACTAATACATGAAGGATCAACCAAGTATTAGTGAATATCAGTGGAAAATTCATGCAGTGTGATCACGCGAGTTGAGTGTGATGATCTCCTTCGGGGTCATTTCCTTAATGGAGAACGCCTGTGTGTGACTTTGCTTAATGTGGTGAGGCCGATGTATGCGCAGCCACCACAGGGTCCTTGACAGTTCAGGATCAGGAAACCCTGGAAAATCTGAACAGCAAAGATGCACACATCAGGATGCTCTTCACTGACAACAGCTCAGCATTCAATACTATCATCCCACCCAAACTAACCATAAACTTCAAGACCTTGTCCTCAAAACCTCCTTGTACAACTGGATCCTTGCTTTTCTCTCTTGCAGACCACAGTCAGTTCAGTTTGACATCAACAGTTCCCTCACAGTCTTCGTCAGCACAGGTGCACCTGGCTGCGTGCCTAGTTCCCTGCTCTACTAACTTTATACTTACGACAGTGTGGCTAAGCACAGCTCCAAAGCCATTTTAAATTTGCTGATGACAACATTGCCAAATCAAAGGGGATGATGAATCAGCATATAGGGGGGAGACTGAAAATCTGACTGTGTGGTGCCATAACAACAGCCTTTCACTCAATGTCAGTGAGACCGGGGAATTGATTTTTGACTTCAAGAAGGAGGAAACCAGAAGTCCATAAGCCAGTTCTCATCAGGGGATCAGAGATGTCAGAGATGGAGAGGGTCAGCAACTTCAAATTCTTTGGTGTTATCATCTCAGAGGACCTGTCTTGGGTCCAGCGTTTAAGTGGCATTATGAAGAAAGCACGACAGTGCCTTTGGTATCTTACAAGTTTGCAAAGGTTCTGCATGTCATTCAAACCTTTGACAAACTTTTGTAGATGTGTGATGGAGAGCACACTAATTGGTTGCATCACCTGCCTGGAATGGAAACACGACTGCCCTTAAATGGAAAAGCCGACAAAAAGTACTGGATACGGCCCAGTCTATCACGGGTAGAGCCCTCCCCACCAATGAGCACAGCTACATGGAGCACTGTCGCAGGAAAGCAGCATACTTCATTAGGGACCCTTGCCACCCAGCTCACGCTCGCTTCTCATTGTTGCCATGAAAAAGAAGGTATAGATGCGTCAGGACCTGCACCACCAGGTTCAGGAACAGTTATTACACCTCTCCCGACTGGCTCTGGAACCAGAGGGGACAACTTCACTCACCCCATCACTGAACTGTTCCCACAACCTATGCACTCACTTTGAAGGACTGTTCATCCCATGTTCTTGATATTTACTGTTTGTTTTTATTATTATTACTTTTTGTAATTTGCATAGTTTGTTGTCTTTTGCACATTGACTGTTTGGGGGGAGGGTCGGGGGGGCTGTCTTCAGGCTTTCATTGACGGTCTTGTTTTTCTTGTGAATGCCGGCAAGAAAATGTGAACCTCAGGGTTTTATGTGATGACAGATACCAGTACCTTGACAACGAATTTTCCTTTGAATTTAAATGGAACGGGGCCTTTGTTCTGTGGCCAGCAGGCAAGATTTGAGAAATAAGAGCAGGAATGGGCCCTCAAGGCTTCTCAATATGGCAACATGTGAAGTGTGGGTGATTTGCAATGAACAAGTAGGAAGCACAAAGAGGTTATTCTTTGTGAGGAACCCACAATAAAAAAACACGGTTTATGTCTCCATCTGCCAAGCTTTGCCACTTCAGTGCAAGTGCAATTTCAAAGGACAATTCCACCAAATGTATCGACTGTGAACGTTTCTCAATCCGTGAAGCACCCTGCAGAATTGAGGCAGAATTGTCGGGTGTTATGACACAACTCCACTGCTGCAGCTTAAGTTTGGAATGCAGGAAACAAGTCTGGTGTATAAGTTGCAAACCTTCCCAGAGTGCTAACAGATCAGCTGGCCAGGAGTATGGTTGCTATCCGGCTCTGATATAAACCTTGTTCTGGGCTCACTGGTTGTTCTCGATGGCGATTGCGCACTATCTGACACAATTTCACCAGAATGACATCTATGAGCATCATTCTCCCAGTCCTCACCGAGAATGATGATCAATTTGCTTGAGTCTGTTTTGAGCCCTTTCTTTGCGCTGCAAGTAATTCTCAAAATAGTCGTGGAGCACAGTTTTTAATCAGGTGACCTTGCGGCTCACTTCATCTGTTCCACGTTTCTGTGAGCATCCAGTATAGTTGACTAGGTCAGTCTAATTGAGGTGATCCATTGTCCTCAAGTGATTCCATGGATTTTTCTGATGCTTCCAGGGTGGAAATAGTTTAATCTCCACTCTTGCTTGGAGCATAGCAGAAAAGAAGAGAACGCAGGAACAATCTTGATGATTGTTCAGATCAAGAACTTGCTTTTCCAGTCACCTGAAGTTATTTTGCCAAAAAGAGACAGTGATTTGTGCCAATTTTCACACCGTTTCCTATCAAGGTCACAGAATAATCTTCATCGTCCACAGTTTCACCTATGGCACAGGTTTTGGGTATGGTATTAGGACTCTGCAATACAGTTGTTCACTTGGCATTGACTGTGAGATAACTTGGTCCAGACATCCAGAAACCTGTTCATTGTGAACTTCCGTTCATCAATATTATCCTGAATAGTGAGCTGGTGAGATGCCTTTTGCTTTGACAGTGTCTGATTTCCACGAGATAATGAAGCCAACTTTCCAGGATGAGCAACACGCACAAGATCTGGAGGAACTCAGCAGGTCAGGCAGCTTCTTATGGCGGGCCATAGCTGCTGCATGGCCTGCTGAGTTCCTGCAGCATCTTGTGTGCGCTGTTCAAGATTTCCAGCAGATGCAAAATCTCTTGTACTTCTAGGATGAGCATCTTCCAAGATCAGCATTAATATTCATAGAAATCAAGGCTGCAGCTTTACGCTTGCAGGTTTCAGCATGTTTTTCATTCTTCTCCAGCACACCTTTCGAAATGATCAGTCTAGCAAAATAATCAAATCAATGGACAGCAGCACCAGATGATTTCACAGAAAGCACAAATTACTAGACAGTGAGTGAAAATATATGACATATTCATACATGTTCAGTGAGCCCATACTCAAATAAACAAGATATGTGTATCTCAGCAGAGTTCCATATCTTAGCGATTCATTGTGTTCCTAGCTTTATATGAAGTTACAGGAGCCTTCCTATACGTTACAAAAATTTTTCATTCCTCACAAAAGGAATTAATTGGAATTGACTTTCACGGAGTTACATTCTGTTTTACCCTCGTATTAGTGCAGAGCATCAATGTATTCATGCCAATTGGATGGATTGACAATTTAACCCACAACCAACAGCTTCTGCTATCAGGGACAGCTCAACACTTTGGGCAATTTCAGCCTTCAGCCTGCTGCTGAGCAAAGCTTCAAATCCTGCGCATAGTCCATCAACAGTTCAGTCATTCCCTTGGCAGTACCCATTTCCAGTTCCTCATCAATCCATTTATTGATAAGCTTCAGGTCTGACTCTCCATCGCCAAATAACCTGCTTGCTTGTCTTCCAAGCTCTGCACACAACGGATGATCACAGCTCTGAAGGTCACTGCATAACATGGAAATATGGGTTTGTCAAATACTCTTCCTAGATTTTATTTACTCCCATTGATGTTGTGAGTTGAGTGTTTAACGTTGCTAGGAATCAAATCACAGTCCCCGCCCCCCATAGTGTGGCAGGATCCAGGAATAGAACAGAGTCAGAGCTGCCCTCCCAGGGCTTTTCTTGGTGGAAGACGAGCTCTGTTGTGGCCAGCTGCAGGTTTTTTTAGAGGCACTCAATGGACTTAGGCCTTAAGCTGTGAGGTTGCTTGCTTTTCAGCCACCAGGGAGACATCCGAGCCATCACACTCTACTGAGGGCGGCGTGGCGCAGCTGTGGTGACTGAAAATTTAAGATGGACTGATGGGTCTGGACTATATACATATATATCTGCCTGGCTGGGTTTTTACTGACATTCTATATGTTCTTGTATGTGCGAGGACTGGGCCTCAAAGTCACGGATTCACCTCGCGGGTGTTGACAGATGATATCGGTGGGCTGGGGAGTCCGGGCTGTATATATACATACGTATTCTGTGTTACTGTATTTTTACTGGTATTCTATATGGATTTGTTGCCTTTTATGCATCAAGGCCCAGCATTGCAGTGGAGAGGAGGGAGTTTGGCTTCAGTACTCTTATCACATGATTGTGATCTTGCGTGTGCTTACTGTGTGTGACTGTTAGTAAAGTGTCTTTGCACCTTGACACTGAGGTAATACTGTCTAGTTTGGCTGTATTCGTGAGCATTCAAATATGGTTAAATGACAATTAAACTTTAATTGAATTGAAACTTCCTGCCAAATTATCTCTTCAGTTGTTCTAGTATTTTATTACTTGGAGAATGCAGGATGTGAATATATGGCAGAAGCAGCTTCAGTTCTTTGTTGCATATTTCTGCAGTGTTACATGCAATCCATGTTTATTTATGAGTTGTCAGTTATACTCTGGTTTTAAAGGGTTTGGATCAGTTCATAAAGAGCAGAGGGCAAAGGCACTTCACCTTTTAGAGTTAACTGAAGCAACTTGAAATATAGTAGCATGCATCAATTATTGGAGTCTAATGGCTTTGATGAGTTGCATTGAGCGAGGGAGGTGTCTGTCAGGGGGTTGAGTGATAGAGAGATTGTCGAGTGAAAGGGTGCCTTTTCGAGGAAGAGATCTGGGACAGGAGTGGTGTAGAGAAAGGGTTATGATAGTTGGCGGGGGGGTGGGCTGAGGTTTGGCGACATTTGTGAAACTTGCTCAGTTGTGTTGGAGGGGGATGAAGCCGGAAGCAGGATGGGTCAGACCTCCTTTGTTTATGGCAAGGAGCTCTATTAGAATACATTATGGAGCCGGAAAGATTATCTTAAACTATGTTGGCCAGTGATTGATGGCCAAGGTAAGTTTAGAAAATATCATGACAGGGAGGAACAAAAACACTCTCTTTCATGATTGAAATTCAATCACTCTCCCACAGGCTGCAAACGATTCAATGGTGAATGTTATATGGCTTTGTCCCTGAAACCACCATATAAAAATAATGTCTTTTTGAATGACTCCCAAAAAACATTCCAGTGGGTCTCTTATTAATTAAGTACCTCAGGTTTGATGCCTGTACATGCCTTTGAGGAGTGCGATGCAAGTGATACTAGAGGTCACAACTAAATTTTGTTTTAGCAGATTTACTCAAACCCCAGTAGACTGCGAGTCAAAAACACATAATAGTTTAATTTAGTAGTCTGGGCTTTAAAAGACCTAGGTTTCCCTTGTGAATAAAAGCCACCTTTTACAAAAGAAAATAATCTTCTAAGGAAACAAATGACTGTGCCTAGCCAGAGTGAAGTTAAGGTGGCAATTACTATCATTGAATTGCACTGCGGTGCAAAACATTTTATTCTGAAACATGTTTCAAATCTTATTCCATCAATAGAACCACTCTACATGGAATTCTTTTCTGTGGATTCATTTCAGGGTTTGAGCCAGACTCTGAAATTGGCTGCACATTGACCTGGTATCACCCAGTTCACATCACAAGGGATCAGATCTTCCTTCGAGCTAGCTCTGCCAGTTACTAAGTGGTAGAGAAAAGACCTCTGCGTATCAAGTGGTTAAACCTCACCAGAGTGGTGTTATAAGATCATAAGACATTGGAGCAGAAATTGGCCATTTGGCCCATCCAGTCTGTTCTGTAATCCAATCATGGCTGATTTATTATCCCTCGTAACCCCATTTTCTTGCCTTCTCCATATAACCTTTGACACCTTTACTGATCAAGAACCTATCAACCTCTGCTTTATATATACCCAATGACCTAGCCTCCACATGCATTTGTGGCAATGAACTCCATAGATTCTCCACTCACTGGCTAAAGAAATTCCTCCTTATCTCTGCTCTAAAGGAAAATCCTTCTATTCTGTGGCTGTTTCCTCTGGTCTTAGATTCCCCTCCACTATGGAAAATGTCCTTTTCACATCCACTCTATCTAGGCCCTTCAATATTCAGAAGGCTTCAATCCTTCATTCTTTTAAACTCCAGTGAGTACAGGCCCAGAGCCATCAAGTGCTCAAGACAATTTCCGTACACAGGGAAGCCTCACGTCACTGATTCAGATGGAGTCACAGCTCCATGGGAGGTTAATTGAGCCCTCTTACAGGCCACAAATTAAGCAGTGCAACTTTGTGAAATGGTTGTCTTCAGAATTCTCACTCATTTTCTCAGTACTTGGAACGGCACTGAAACCTGTGCTTGCTGCATAGCTCCCACTTTAGCTCGGCATTGAAGCTGGAATTTTTGTAAAAATAATACAAAGATCCCTGGATATTTGTAAAGGGCAGGCAGACCTGCTCTGGGTGGATTGGAAGCTAAACAATACCCAGACTGACAGAGGTTGAGACTTTATTTCCTAGTCTGTGGAGTCCAGAACTGAGGACAATAGTCTCAGCATGGCCTGCTTCTGGACGGTCATGTTCTCTGATTCTACTTGCTACATAAAAAACGAGGAAAAGAGGGGTATGGAGGGCTATGGTCCAGGTGCTGGATGATGGGACTGGACAGATTAATAGACTGTCATGGACAAGATGGGCTGAAGGGCCTTTTTCTGTGCTGTAGTGTTCTATGACTCTATGGACAGATCAAGTGGGTCTCAGATAGAAAACTTCTTTACTAGGGGTTTCATAAATCATCAGATTTCCCAACTCCAGAGTTGAACACATCTGTGGTCATTAACTGAGATGGATAGAGTTTTGAATAAATGTTTTTGGGACTGGGAACTGAGCAGTCTTTTATGTCCAGTGTTATTGGTGATGTTCACTCCCAGGAACCTGAAGGTCTCAGCCCTCTCGACCTCAGTAGTGTAAGTGTAACAAAGAGCAGGTGCTCTGCCCCCATCTGAAATTGATGACCAGCTCTTTTATTTGCTGACACTGAGGGAAAAATTGTTGTTATGATACCATGTTATCAGTCAGGCTGTCTGCCTCCTTTCTGCACTCCGACTCATCAGCTTGAGATTCAGCCAATACAGAAGCATCATCAGAAAATTCGAGTAAGTGAGAGCAGAGCATGTTGTGAGTTGTGAGGATATAGGGAGGCTGATGGTACAGCCTTGTGGGGAATCAGTGATGAGAATAATTGTGGTGGAGATGTTGCTGCCTGTCCTTAGAGATTTGTGGTCTGTTGGTCAGGAAGTCCAGGATTCACCCACAAAGGGAGGTGCTGAATCCCAGGTCAAGGAACTTGGAGGGTGGTTTGCTTGGAAATACAGCATTGAAGGCAGAGATCTAGTCATTAAACAATAGTCTGATAAAAGAGCCTTTACTGTCTGGATGCTCTCGAGATGAGTATAGGGCCAAGGTGTGGATTAGTTAGGCCAAATAACTGGCTTCCATGCTGCATGTGTCCATTTTAAAAAAGCAGTGACCTTCAGACCTTCTGGTATTGAGCACCGGAACTCAGATATGGTGGAAATTTTACCTGGCTTGGCAGGTGCTATTCATGAAAATGTATGGGCAAAGCACATTATAGGTTTTATGCTACCATTCTGAACAGTGTTTTGTGTAAGAAGCAGGGGTGCAAGAACCATTTACTTCTTGTAGGCAACTCTCTTGTTATAAATGCAGAGTGGCTATGGAGCCTTTAACACCATTTTGGGAATCAATAGGCACAAGTTAGAACAGCCAGGTAGACAACACTGAATAATTAATATGATTTTTGGAACAATTAGAGCAAAACATGGAGCACCTTCACAAAATGCCACAGCCCCACTGACTCTGGGATTGCCGTCTCTGAGGCTGATGTGAAAACAGCATTCCAAAGGGTGAGACAGGGAAATCCTCTGACCCAGTCAGTGTAACTGGTCAAGTATTGATTACCCGTGTTAATCATCTGGCTGGAGTGTTCAATTACTTCAATCTCTCACTTTGACAGTCTAAGGTACCCACTGGCTTCAATCATACCAGTGAATGAACATGGTAATCTGCTTCAATGACTATTGTCCAGTAGCACTTACATCCACAGTGATAAAATCCTTTGACCAGTTGGTAATGAGGCATATCAACTCTAGCCTAAGGAGTGTCTTAGATCCACTCCAACTTTCCTACTGTTGTACATTTCATTGGCTCTTCACTCAGCTCTGGAACACATTGAAAGTGAAGATGCATACGTCAGGACGCCCTTCATTGATTACAACTCAGCATTTAGCATGGTCACCCTATCAAAACAAACCAATAAGCTCCAAGACCTCGGCCTCAATACTTCCTTGGGTCCTTCATTTCCTTACTTGCAGCAGTCAGTCAGCTCAGGTTGGCAACACCTGCTCCACAATCACCATCAGCTCAGGTGCACCACAAGGCTGTGTGCATAGCCCCCTTCTCTACTCACATCTGGAGGCTCTGCCCTGTAACCAGCTCCTGGAAAAATTACAAAGAAGGCACGGCACCACCTCTGCTATCTTAGACATTTACGCAGTTTAGGCATGCCATCTAAAACTTCGATAAACTTCTATAGGTGCACAGTGGTGAGTACCCAGACTGGTTGCAACTTGGCCTGGTATGGAAGCATCAATGCCCAAAAGTGGAAAGGTCTACAAAAATAGCCCAATCCGTCAGAGGAAATGCCCTCCCTGCCATTAAAATACATCTACAGGTGGTGCTGTTGCAGAAAAGCAGCATCCATCATCAAGAGCTCTCACCATCCAGGCCATGCTCTCTTCTCACTGGTACCACTGAGTAGGAACTATAGGAATCTTAGGTACAACACTACCAGGTTCAGCAACAGTTATTATTCTACCACCATCAGGCTCATGATCCAACATGGATAACTTCACTCACCTCATCACTGAACTATAGGCTCTCATTCGAGGAGTCTACAACTCATGTTCTCAATATTATTTATTCACTTATTTTGTCATTATTATTACTATTATTTGTTTATATATTTGCACCGTTTGTCTTTTCCATGTAGGTTGCTTATCAGTCTTTGTGTGCAGTTTTTCACTGATTCCGTTGTATTTCTTTGTTCTGCTGTGCATGCCCACAAGAAAATGTATTTCAGGGTAGTATATAGTTGTCTATACACACTTTGATAATAAATTTTACTGTACATTAAACTTTGAAGTTAGAGTGTTCCATTGAGCTCGATACGAACAACAGGCTCCCTCTACCATGAACCTCCTCTCAATACCCAAACCCACATCCTTTCAGTCAAAAGGTCCTCTAGCTAATGATACTGTGATGACCCAGAGCTTTTCCCAAGCAGACCCCAGAGGAACAACAATGAGGTCAAACATCCTACAAGGCACCTGTCAGGATATTGACAAATTGTGCAAGTACCTTCCAATAACCTGGCCAAATTTGTTTTTCATGCTAGATTACAGTTGATACATTAACCCAGTTATTTCTTAAGCATTGACACTGGAGGATATCAAAGAAGAACTTTATATATGTATATGATATTATATATTATTATATATGTTTGCAGGGAACCATTTTAATGACATTTATACAGCACAAAATTAACTAGTATAGTTTACAGAACCCAAAAAAAAAGTTTAAATTGGCCATTTCTATTGGTTGTGAGGAGCAAGAAGATAAGAATAAGACCTATCATGTCTGACAGTAGGAAAGTGTGTATGGAACCGATGGAAATAGCAGAGGTACTTAATGAATACTTCATTTCAGTATTCACCTTGGAAAAGGAACTTGGCGAATGTAGGGATGACTTACAGCAGATTGAAAAGCTTGAGCATATAGACATTAAGAAAGAGGATGTGCTGGAGCTTTTGGAAATCATCAAGTTGGGTAAGTCTCCGGGACTGGACGAGATGTACCCCAGGCTACTGTGGGAGGTGAGGGAGGAGATTGCTGAGCCTCTGGCAATGATCTTTGCATCATCAATGGGGATGGGGGAGTTTCCAGAGGATTGGAGGGTTGCAGATGTTGTTCCCTTATTCAAGAAAGGGAGTAGAGATTGCCCAGGAAATTATAGATCAGTGAGTCTTACTTTAGTGGTTGGTAAGTTGATGGAGAAGAACCTGAGAGGCAGGATTTATGAACATTTTGAGAAGTATAATATGATTAGGAATAGTCAGCATGGATTTGTCAAGGGCAGGTCGTGCCTTACGAGCCTAATTGAATTTTTTAAGGATGTAACTAAACACATTGATGAAGGAAGAGCAGTAGATGTAGGGTATATGTATTTCAGAAAGGCATTTGATAAGGTACCCCACTTTATTGAGAAAGTAAGGAGGCATGGGATCCAAGGGGCTTTGTGGATCCAGAACTGGCTTGCCCACAGAATGCAAAGAGTGGTTGTAGACGGGTCATATTCTGCATGGAGATCGGTGACCAGTGGAGTGCTTCAGGGATCTGTTCTGGGACCCTTACTCTTCGTGATTTTTATGAATGACCTGGATGGGGAAGTGGAGGGATGGGTTAGTAAGTTTGCTGATGACACAAAGGTTGGGGGTGTTGTGGATAGTGTGGAGGGCTGTCAGAGTGGGACATTAATAGGATGCAAAACTGGCTGAGAAGTGGCAGATGGAATTCAACCCAGTAAAGAGTGAAGTGGTTTATTTTGGTAGGTCAAGTATGATGGCAGAATATAGTATCGTTGGTAAGACTCTTGGTAGTGTGAAGGAGCAGAGGGATCTTGGGGGTCTGAGTCCATAGGATGCTCAAAGCAGCTGTGCAGGTTGACTCTGTGGTTAAGAAGGCATACAGTGTATTGGCCTTCATTAATTGTGGAATTGAATTTAGGAGCTGAGAGGTAATGTTGCAGCTATATAGGGCCCTCGTCAGACCCCACTTGGAGTACTATGCTTGGTTCTGGTTGCCTCACTACAGGAAGGATGTGGAAGCCATAGAAAGGGTGCAGAGGAGATTTACAAGGATGTTGCCTGGATTGGGGAGCATGTCTTATGAGAATAGGTTGACGGAACTCGGCCTTTTCTCCTCGGAGCGATGGAAGATGAGAGGTGACATGATAGAGGTATATAAGATGATGAGAGGCATTGAATGTGTGCATAGTCAAAGGCTTTTTCCCAGGGCTGAAATGGTTGCCACAAGAGGACACAGGTTTAAGGTGCTGGGAGTAGGTACAGAGGAGATGTCAGGGCTAAGTTTTTTTATGCAGAAAGTGGTGGGAGTGCATGGAATGGGCTGCCGGCAACGGTGGTGGAGGTGGATATGATAGGGTCTTTTAAGATACTTTTGGATAGGTACATGGAGCTTAGTAAAATAGAGGGCTATGGGTAAGCCTAGTAATTTCTAAGGTAGGAACATGTTCAGCACAACTTTGTGGGTCGAAGGGCCAGTATTGTGCTGTAGGTTTTCTATGTTTCTATATATGTTTTATTTTATATGTATATATATATATAGCAATCGAATATCATTATCTCAGCATAACTGAGCCAACAATGTGTAGCAATTAACCCTGACATTTGATATTCAATGTTTACCACAGCATCCTTTAAATGAAGAAATGCATCCTTTTCTTTATGCTTTCAACACACAACAGATGTGGTTAATATTTGAGAGACACCGGCAAATGCCAATCTCTGCCACAACATATTAGCGTTTATTTTGTTTTCTCACCTGAAAAGTTCCACTTGGATTGATGTTGATACTTGCATGCAGCCACTGATCACCTTGATTGCCAGACATACTCCAAATGAGATTCTCGGTTATGGCCGATCCTTTGAATCGTAGAAAAAGATTCAAAGTACCTAGAAAGCAAAATGCCACAATGATTCAAAAAAGAAGTTGAGTTGATTTTAGAACCTAGTCCAAGATTTTCTTAGAAGTGGAGCAGTTATAGACAGGTAGAGTGCTCTTAATTACTTCTTCTAAATCACAAGTGCATATATATGAGGCAGCCAACAGAGAAGAAATCATCACCCTGACACGGTGGTGTCAAGAGGACAACCTCTCCCTCAAAGTTGTTCAAACAAAGGAGCTGGTTGTGGACTCCAGGAGGAATGGAGACAGGCTAACCCCTATTGACGTCAATGGATCTGGGGTTGCTAGGGTGAACAGCTTTAAGTTCCTCGGCATACACATCGCCGAGGATCTCACGTGGTCTGTATGTACCAGCTGTGTGGTGAAAAAAGCACGACAGCACCTCTTTCGCCTCAGACATTTGAAGTAGTTTGGCATGAATCACCAAATCCTAAGGACTTTCTACAGGGGCACAATTGAGAGCATCCTGACTGGCTGTATCACTGCCTGGTATGGGAACTGTACTTCCTTCAATCGCAGGACTCTGCAGAGAGTGGTGTGGACAGCCCAGCGCATCTGTAGATGTGAACTTCCCACTATTCAGGACATTTACAGAGGTAGATGCGTAAAAAGGGCCCAGAGGATCATTGGGGACCCAAGTCACCCCAACCACAAACTGTTCCAGCTGCTACCATCCGGGAAACAGTACCACAGCATAAAAGCCAGGACCAGTAGGCTCCAGGACAGCTTCTTCCACCAGGCCATCAGACTGATTAATTCACACTGATACAATTGTATTTCTATGCTATATTGACTGTCCTGTTATACATACTAGTTATTATAAATTACTATATATTGCCTATTGCACATTTAGACAGACATAATGTAAAAATTTTTACTCCTCATGTATGTGAAGGATGTAAGAAATAAAGTCAATTCAAAGTGGCCAACAGAAAAATACAAGGTGTACTGGAGTTCTCTCCATTAAGCTGTTTACACTGTCATAAGGGTATATTGGTACAAGTACAAGATCAAATATATTCTGTTTGATTTCATTCAAGTCCAGTTACACATACGAGCTTTAGAAGTTTGCTAACAGATTGAAAACTGAAACCAAAAATACTGCAGGTACTCCAGACCTGAAGTAAAATAGGGAAGGGGTGGTTTGTCAGGCAGCAACTTCTCCCATCAGGAGAAGTTAACATTTCAGGATGATGAGCTATCATAAGGATGAATTCATCTGTTTGAAACATTCATTCTGGTGGTCTCTGTTCAAGTGCCGCCTTGCCTATTATGAATTTCAGGCATTTTCAAAGGTTCATTGTATTGTCAAAGTATGCATGTTACATACAACACCGATATTCATCTTCTCTGTATCGCCATGAAATACAGAAACAAAGGCAGTTGTTGAAAGAAATGACATCAACTCTCCCCCATGCATGAAAAAGAAACAAAACATGCCAACCCCAAAACCTCCCAACCCCTCCCTCACAAAAAAAACGACCAGATTGTGCACATGGATAATAGCAGCTGGAACATCAAAATCCTAAGCCCTCCCTTGTAGAAAAACAGTGACAATAGCATCAAACCCCCCAACTCCCTTATTCATAAACAAAAAACTAACAGATGGCCCACACAGAAAAACAACAAGAATGTCAGACTCCAAATCTCCAAATCCTCCCTCTCACTAAAAAGTAACATATAGCCCACCTACCAATCGGCAACAAGAAAGAAAGTACCAAAATCTAAAGGAGACCCAATTTAAAGTACAGTCCAATAATCACATAAACCTTAGGATTTTTAAAGCATCCTCCCATCAGCATTCGAGGAGAGTGGCTGTACTAACACAGTAAGGCAGTTTATTCTCTCACTCCTCTCTGGAACCCCATCACTAGTCTTCACCACGAGGCAGCTGTGCGCTTGGTCCTCTCCGGACACAGCAGAGCGCTAGGTCATTCAATCAAATTCCAAACTACATGTCACAGGTTCCAACTTTCCATAACACAATCAAGACAAAAATTTTATTCACCAGGAACATACAGAACATATATTTTGTCAGGACTAACTGATGAAAGCTAGAAGGTGAATCAGTTATTGGCAACACATGAAGACTTGCTATCAACGTTGTACAGTGAGCATAGCCTGTTTCATACCTTGCAATAAAGAGCACTTCTGACTAGAAAGTTAATAAACTGACCTTAAAGAAAGTGTGTTACTTCCTTTGCAAAAAAGTCTCTCCAACATACAGATGTGCTGACTCTGTGATTTCTTTCCATTGGTAAACCAGGTCAGCTCCAGGAAGAAATCTCAAACTGTCAAATTTTCAAAAGTTTTGCCAAATTATTTTTTTAATTGTATATTAGATGTAGACCCCAGCAGACACGCTGACATTCATCATCCATTCCTAAGGAATGGCCAATGAAATGGGGAGGCTGCTACTTTAATGGATCTGGAGTCACACATAAACCACAGAAAGGATAACATGCTGGCTTCCCTGAAGGACAGTAGTGAACCAGATGGGTTTTTATAATAATTCAGAAGTTTCACATGTATCATTGCTGAGGCTAGGTTTCAAAATCCAGTTTTATTTAATCACTTCAATTCAAGCTCCTATGGTGAGCTTTGAACTCATGTCTCTCAGTTTGTCATGCAGAACTCTGCTCATTCAATAACTAAATTATGAGACTATAAGATGTAGGAGTACAATTAGGCCATTTAGCTCAAAAGGTTTGCTCCAATCATCACTAATTCTTAAATATCTCAACCCCATTGTCCCACATTCTCCCTATCATCCTTAACTCCTTTAACCAATCAAAAAACTATTGATCTCTGCCTTAAACAAAGCTAATGACATGACCTCCACAGTCCCATGTGGTGATGAATTTCACAAACACATCTCATCTCATCTCAGTTTGATTTTATTTAGGAATATAGCATGGAAGAGGCCCTCCTGACCCAGTGAGCTGCACTGGCTAGCAACTCATCTGTGTAACCTGAGCCCTAACTGAACCTTAGCCTAATCACAGGACCATTTACAATAACCAGTTAAACTACTAACCGGTACTTACTTGAAGGAAACTGGAGCACACAGAGGAAACCCAGGAGGTCACACAGGGAGAATGTATAAACTCCTTACTGAAAGCACTGCAGTTGAACTCTGAACTCCCCAAGCTGTAATAGTGTCACGCTAACTGCGACGCTACCATTTTAAAGGGATGTCCCTTTATTTGAGACTGTGCCCTCGCATCCTAGACTCTCCAGCTGATAAAAAACATTATCTTTACATCCACTATATCCAGGCCTTTCAGTATCTGGAAAGATCTGATGAGATTTGCCCTCAACCGTCTGAACTCCATCAAATACAACTCCAGAGACATCAAATATTCCTCATTCATTATGCCTTTCATTTCCAGGATCAGGCTTCACAACCTCCCCTAGTCCACCTTTAGAGCAGCATACCTTTCTGTAGATGTGGAGCCAAACAATGGTCATAATATTCCAAATGCTGTCCTTTAAGGTCTCAGCTCTTCATCCTTGCTTTTATGTTCTCGACGTCTTGAAACAAATGCTAATATTGCATTTGCCTTTTGTACTACAGACTCAACTTACTGGTTGACGTTAAGGAAATCCTGAAAAAGAACTTCCAAGTCCCTTTGCACCTATGATCTCTGAACTCTCTCCCCGATATGACGTTACCTTACCTTGATGATCAGTAATGGAAAATGTAGTTGTTGTTCAAGAATAAGTTGGGAACGCGATATTCCTTTGATGAATTAGTCTCAAAAAATTGAGGGCAGCTGGTTTGGAATCAGGCAGTAGATTACTCTCCTCAGCTGCAAATATTCCAACTTGAGAACAGACCATTGGGTCTGGAGATCACCTGCAATGTACTTCATGCAGAGTCTGTTTCTGTTATGTGCATATATGGCCAATTAGGACTGCATATCTGAATCGGACAGCTTGCTGAATAAAGTTGCTCCCAGTTCTTCTGTCAGAAATAGCACCAACCACTTTTTTTTGGGGGTGTTGCCAAGAGCCTACTTCACTTGCACACTGGCAACAGTAAAAATAAATGGACTAACAAGCAAGAACCCATCCATACATGGTTTCGAGAGAGGTTTATTGGTATCTCTCTTCCACTGAGACACATTTTCCAGGCCTCTGGGATTTTTATCCTTTGCAATGAATTTCTACTAATACCTGAATATGACATTTTGATTGCCGCTTAGCAAAACTGAAATATGAAACAGTTTCTTCGTTCTGAGAGGCCAAGTGCAAGTGCGATGACTATAACTTTCTTTTGCATGCGGTATTACTTCTGAAATGGTTGGTCTTAAAACATCTACCTCTGCTTTGTTGCACATATGCTGAGGAAACCAGTCATTGGTGAGACAACTGCACAAGGTCCAAGAAGGGCGGTGATTACAAGTGCTATTCAGTCTGGACCAAGGAGTTTACGTGCCAGAAGCCAGCCTAAACATTCAAGCGTTACTAAAGTCTCTGACCAATCATGACTGTTACTGGGATTAGATGATACTTTTAGATCCATCCTTCTTCTTGAACTAAACCAATTCCTGGAGTGAAATTATTGGAAAGGTTACTAGACAAGCAAAACTACATTTAAAATATAATTAAAATTCCAGCCTCCACAACAAAACCTTTTCCATATATTATTATTCAATAAACATTCTCTTTTTTGATTTGGACTAAATATTTGTGAGGAAGACCAGCATAAAACAAAATTCATGTTTAACCTCTTAGACTTTAAAATGATCATATCAAATGTTAGTGGTCTAGTTCTTTGATTTTCTTTCTTTAGCTTATATTAAAGACAATTTGAAACATTTTAGTTGATTAAGCCCAGAATGGCTATATGTTATTCTGCTTTTAAACAAGTGACATAGTGATCTGGCTTGCTGTAGTTCATATGCTGAGGATGATCCTTTAAATATAATGGACCTAAAATTTATCTTGCCTCTGCACTGTAGCACGAAATGAGGCCTAATTTGGACATCTTTAAAGTGGATGTGATTACTTAGTTGAAATGAGGCATATAATAAATTATTTTGGTTCTGCTATAAAACAGTTAAAGCAAGCAACTAAATCAAAGATGTTTCATCTCAAAAATAGAAACATAGAAACGTAGAAAACCTACAGCACAATACAGGCCCTTCGGCCCACAAAGTTGAGCCGAACATGCCCCTACCTCAGAAATTACTAGGCTTACCTATAGCCCTTTATTTTACTAAGCTCTATGTACCTATCTAAAAGCGCCATGTCTCTGAATTATGTTCAGTAACACAAGATAGCGTATGTTTTAATGAGCTAACATAGCTCAGCCTTACTCTCCTGTTTCATAATACCAATTCCATTTTTATTTCAGCAAACAGACACAATTCTGAAGGGGAAATTAATTATGTCTAGGTCAATGTAAGTGCACTTAAATTAAGGGTGAGAACTCTTAAGTTGAGTTATGGAGCAGAAATGAAAATCATTCTTGACCTTGCTTTTAGCATTGATCAAAGACATTGGCTGAGAAGTTGTTCAACACTGTCCTATGGCATTAAAATATTGTGCAGTTATGTGTCATTTGAAGTTGCTAGTGAAAGCCACATTAATTGAGACTGTGTGGTTTGCAGACTTGTATCATCATGTTTCCCTGTGTAATTGTTTGTTAACTCTCACTGGTAATTGAGTAAGTGCAATCCTTCTTGACATTTCTTACATAAAGACAGAGCCTCTGGCATGTCAAATTGATCAGGTGAATGATTAGTTTTTCCATACTGCAGATCATGGTCTCTCTTGGGACCTTTGTTATCGCTTGCTTAGTGGCTGGTGGGTGCTGATGCTTTTTGCTGAAATAAGTGGGGGAGTGTTGATACTTTGCTGTTGCTTGTGTGTGGGAAAGAGCAGAAGAGGGGCTTTCGGGTTCTAATGTTTTTACTGCCATTCATTTTTTGGGGTACTCTTCTGTTTTTGTGGATGTCTACAAAGAGCCAGAATGTACACTGTACATTCTCTGATATTAAATGGAACAATTGAACTAGAATGAATTAATGCCACAGAAATTGAAGGAGGTGGTGGGAGTCAGACAGGCTGAAGTCTACAGGAAGCACATTCACATATCTCGGCAGATTTCCAGCAAAGTTTCTATACCTCTATGAATGCTACTTCAGGATCTCATGATCTCTGGGACCCTTCCCTGATTCCAGTTACTGGCAACACCAGGGATAGTGGGTCCAACACCAACTAAACTAATCTCATTGTGTAAACAGAACAGCCAATCACACCAGAGGACTTTCACAAGACAGCAAAACCAAGCAGTGAAGAAACAAAATTTACACAGGCTGTAGTTAAAAGATTGGAAACTCCATATGAGACTGAGATTGAAGTTGAAATGCCATAATTAAGCATCTTAAAGATCCATTGAACTTTTCCATTCCTAGGGAATGAAAATTAATTTGTACAAAATTAGCTTTCTATAGGGTGGAGAGATCACTGTGCAGTAATCATGGGGTAATATAGCACTGAAGTTTCAATTACATCAAATGCAACAAACTGTCACTTTTCAGAGTCTTAGCAAGTGAGAGTAGCAGGTAATTCTCTGATTCTCCAAAGATCATTTACTCCCAACAGTGCCTCAGAAGGCCACAATACCGCTCTCTGTGGCAGACAATCGCAAATGGCAGCTCTGCGATTTCCGCATTGATCTACACATTTGCAATGGTCAAGATGGGGCTTCCACTTCTTGTGAGGTAAAGACAACGAAGGCTGGTACTTCATCATTAACACAACCACAACTCTTGGATCTATCATCTTTACATTGAACCTTAACACACAGTTTATATGAAGGACCGCACATAATCACTGGAGATCTCAAAATGCTGAGTTCCTTTATAAAATCTCAGAGAATGGAAAGCAATCAAGGGCTTCTAATGGTAGCCATGAATCATTCTTCATTCTGCGACCAGATTTAGTCAGCTGTTCTGCTACTTAAATGACTTCCTTAGAGGACACAAACATAAAGTATTTATCTCCTTATGACAACATGTTCACAGGAGCCCCTCAGAGAGGGGCACTTGGCTCTGTGCTGTTCCTCATGTTTATTATAATTTGATGGATATTATTCTGAAAAGCAATATTGTTCCTGCCACCAGCTTCTGCAGACTAATTAATATGTCAAGGAAAATACAGGCAGCAACCAAATTACTGCAGACAAACACATGCGATATTGGACAGTGGGTGGACAAGTAAAATGTTATCGTTAGCTAAGGGAGAGCTAAGCCAGTAATTCTGTCAAGTAAGATTGGCTTTTGTTAACAACCAATTTCAACAGCATAATGATATGGAAATCTAAGTCCAAAAAAACAAGACTCTCAACCTTGGCAATCATATTCAATGCAGTGAAGTAAATGGTAAAATTAGCTGGAAATCTGGGCTTTAACTCACATCATCAGCCTCCTTAGAATTCATGAGTGAGAAAAGGTTGATCAGCCCCTGAAGCCTACCCCAATCAAAGTCCAACTCTCATAATTGTATGTATGTATATATATATATATATATTGTTACGTATTCGGGCAACAATAATATAGATGAGTTAGGCAAGGGGTTTTATAACGAATAACACGTTTATTAAACACAGATAACAAACCCCCTTCAAAAGTAAACAAACCCAAACAATGGTCCGAGCTCAGCTGCTGCCAGCTGGTCAGACAGTTCTTAATAGCTTTGCAGTCTCAAACAGTCTTTAAAGTAGTATTGAAAAAAAACTCAGTTCTCTAAAGCGAATTGCCGAATGAAAACAGTTCAAAGGACGATATGCCGACAGTTCAAAAGCTCACGGTACTTTTAGAAGGAGAGACTTTTTAAAGCGATTTAACTTCTCTTCCACGTCGATGTCCTTCGATTCCCAGCGTCGAACTCCCACGTCGAATTTTATTAAATATAACAACTTAAAGTGACTGACCTCTCTTCCACACTATTCTCAAACCCTTTCTGGTCATCCCAGGGGTCAACAGCGAGAATAGTCAACGAAATCCTTCCGAATGAGGATCAAACAAGGTCGAAGTCAATCCATCGAAAATCGATTTTTCTTGATCTCCAAACTTCACTCTCCATCAGCAAAGAAACCGTTGGCTCTGACCTTTTAAACTTTTGGCATTAACAAAACTTCATTTTTAACTAAACTGCGTCATCACATTAAATCACACAGTAACATGAAGTCATCTTGGCAAATCCAGCCACGAACTGCCCCACCTGACAGGGTGGGTCTTCCTTTTATACCCTGTAGAAAAAACCTGTCACATGACCTCTACTGGCGGGAAAATGACATCACTCCACCATTACCTCATGTCCAGTATAACTTCAACCCCAGTCACGTGACAAGGGTACCACTGTCACGTGTCACGGGTACGTAACACCTCCCTCCAAAAAAAACATTTTTGGTCTGTCAAGAACAAAAATTTTTAACAATTACTTACAAAAAAAAATCCCAAAAAAAAACAAAGGTATAAATTATATAACATACACAATATACAATACAGTAGGAGTGTTACAATAAAAAAAAAAACCACTCCAAAAAAAAACATTGTACATTCAATATCGAGATAGACAATCAGCAACCACATTATCTTTACCTTTAATATGAGTTATCACAATATTGTACTCTTGTAACATCAAACTCCAATTTAACAATCTTCTGTTTTTGTTTTTCATCTTACTCAGAAAAACTAACGGATTATGATCAGTGTAAACAATAAGTGGTTTTTGAGTTGTACCAACATATACCTCAAAATATTCCAAAGCTAAAACAAGAGATAACAATTCTTTCTCTATTGTTGAATAGTTTCTTTGATGCTTATTAAATTTCTTAGAAAAGTAAGCTACTGGATGATCAACCTCATCACCCTCATTCCTCTGCATCAATACTGCTCCCGCAGCTTCATCACTAGCATCCACAGCTAATGAAAAAGGTTTTTCAAAGTCAGGTGCCTTAAGCACAGGTTGTTCACATATCATTGTTTTCAATTTTTCAAATGCTTCCTGACAAAACACTGTCCATACAAACTTCACATTCTTCTGCAGAAGGTTAGTTAATGGAAGGGCAACATTAGCAAAATTCTTACAAAATTTTCGATAATATCCTACCATTCCCAAAAACCTTCTGAGAGTTTTTTTTCCCCGTTGGAGTGGGAATTTCCAAAATTGCCTGAACTTTTGCCTGAACAGGAGCTACCTTACCTTGACCTACAACATAACCAAGGTAAGTCACAGTAGCATGTCCAAATTCACTCTTGGCCAAATTAATAGTCAAGTTAGCTTTTGAAAGCTTTTCAAACAATTTCTCCACCGCAATAATGTGTGCTTCCCAAGTATCATTTCCTGTCACTAAATCATCAATATAAGCATCAGTATCTTTCAAACCCTGAATCACAGAATTAATCATCCTCTGAAAAGTACCTGGCGCATTCTTCATCCCAAATGGAAGAACATTATACTCATATAACCCAGATGGAGTTACAAATGCAGAAATCTCTCTACCTCTGTCCGTTAATGGAACACACCAATACCCTTTCAATAAATCAATCTTTGTAAGGAACTTTGCTTTTCCAACTTTATCTACACAATCATCTACTCTAGGAATTGGATATGCATCTGTTTTCATTACAGCATTCACCTTCCTATAGTCCGTACAAAACCTAATACTACCATCAGGTTTTGGCACCATAACACATGGCGAACTCCAATTCGAGTTAGAATGTCTAATAATATCATTCTCTAACATGTATTCAATTTCCTTCTCAGCAAGTTCACATTTTTCCATGTTCATCCTATATGGATGTTGTTTAATAGGTTTGGCATCTCCAACATCTACATCATGTGAAGCTATAGTAGTCCTTCTCGGAACATCTGGAAACAAATCCTTATACCTAAAAATCAATTCCTTCATCTGTTGTTTCTGCTCTAGCTGTAAATGTGCTAATTTCTCATCCATATTTTCCAAAATAATCGAATTAGGTAACCTAACAGAAACAATGTTAGATTTAGAATGAAAGTCAGATGAATCATCTATCATGTTCCCAGTTAAATCCAACTCATTCTCACTAACCACAACAGTCACAGTATCAGATTGTTTCTCAAAATATGGTTTAATCATATTTATGTGGCAAAGTTGTGTTGACCTTCTACGATCTGGAGTTTTTATTACATAATCCACATCATTAACTCTAGACACAATTTCATAAGGTCCATGAAATCTAGCTTGTAAAGGATTTGTCTGCACTGGGAAAAAAACCAACACCTTATCTCCAGGCTTAAACATCCTCATCCTAGCTTCCTTATCATACCAAGTTTTCATTTTCTCCTGAGCCAACTTTAAATTTTCCTTAGCTAAGCTACAAGCTCTATGTAACCTGTCCTTAAATTTCAAAACATAGTCCAACAAATTAGTATGCACTTCCTTACTAATCCACTGTTCCTTCAATAAAGCTAAAGGTCCTCTAACTCTATGCCCAAACACAAGTTCAAATGGACTAAACCCTAAAGATTCCTGTACCGATTCCCTTACTGAAAATAAAAGTAAGTTTATACTCTCATCCCAGTCACCTTCATTCTCCACACAATATGTCCTAATCATATTCTTGAGAGTAGAATGAAACCTCTCCAAGGCACCTTGCGATTCTGGATGGTATGCAGACGAAGTAATTTGCTTAGCTCCCAATTTATAAACTATCTGTTGAAACAATCCAGACATAAAATTACTACCTTGATCAGTTTGTATTTCCTTAGGCAATCCAAAATAAGTAAAGAATTTAATAAGAGCCTTCGTCACAGTTTTAGCTTTTATATTCCTAAGTGGTACTGCCTCTGGAAACCTAGACGAAGTACACATGATAGTCAACAAATACTGATAACCAGTTTTTGTCTTTGGTAATGGACCAACACAATCTACAATAACTTTAGAAAACGGTTCACCAAATGCTGGAATAGGTTGTAATGGAGCTACTGGTGTAACCTGATTTGGTTTACCCACAATTTGACAAGTATGGCACGTCTTACAAAACATCGCCACATCTTTTCTTAAACCAGGCCAGTAAAAATGTTTTAAAATCTTGTCCACAGTTTTCCTTACCCCTTGATGTCCACCTAAAGGCACACTATGAGCTAAAGTCAAAATCTCATTCCGATAAACTTTAGGAACAACTACCTGATAAACAACATTCCATTCCTCACTTGCAGGAATTGTAGGCGACCTCCACTTCCTCATCAACACTCCTTTTTCCAAGTAATATCCTACTGACACCTTCTCAATTTCACTACCTAGTAAAGCTTGTTCCCTTAATTTTACAATCTCAGGATCTCTATTCTGCTCTGCTATCATCTCCTTCCGAGACAAAGATAAATCTTCATAGTCAGACTTACTCCCAGAATCTTGTTCAAACAACGAAGGTAAGAAAGTTTCTGACACATCCTCAAAACTCGAATCCTGAGTTGAACAGTCATGAGTAACAACCTCATTCTGCACATCAATCTTTTTAGCCATAGCTCTAGTCACAACACAAGAAAAATCTGTGTTAGAATTCACCTCAGGTACCTCTGATTCCATTGTCAAATGCACTTCAGGAAAAACTTGTCCACCTGCCAAGTCATTACCTAACAATAAAGAAATACCCTTCACAGGTAAGCTATGCTGTAATCCTACCTTAACAAATCCTGTAACTAACCCTGACTTTAAATTTACTTCATGTAAATGTACAGGCATAAAATCACTTCCAACACCTCTTATGTAATTTACCTCACCAGTATCACTCTCTTCATTAAACTTCAACACACTATCTAACATCAGTGATTGAGAAGCTCCAGTATCCCTAAGAATCTTTATTGGCACCAGAGTAGATCCTTCTTTCAAGGATACAAACCCTTCAGTTATAAAATGATCATATCCCTTTCTAACTTTGTCAGACTCTAACAAATCCTCATTTGTGTTTACCAAACCCTGTAACTTTACAGGTGCTTCAGTATGTTGCACACAAGCATCCGGAACTGCTTCCTTCTCTTTCTTTTTCAATTTGAAACAGTTAGCTATTACATGGCCAGGCTTCTTACAATAGTTACAAATAAGACCAAACTGTTTTTCCTTCACAGGTTTTCCTTCCTCCTTACCTCTCTCATTAACCTCTAATTTAATTTCTGATTTACCTGGAGTCTCCATATTATTTTTCCTCTTGAAAATTCTACCCTGAGGAAATTTATTCTTATGGATTAAAACATACTCATCAGCTAATCTAGCACAGTCCTGCAATTTCTCAGTATCCCTCTCATTTAAGTAGGTCCTTACTTCAACAGGAATGCTTCTTTTAAATTCCTCCATTAAAATCAGCTCTCTCAATGTATCATAGTCCTCATTTACATTTTTAGAAGAAACCCATCTCTCAAAACACATAGCTTTATCATAGGCAAATTCCACATAAGTCTTTTCCACAGACTTTTTCAAACTCCTGAATCTTTCCCTGTACGCTTCTGGGACCAACTCATACGATTTGAGAATATTTTCCTTCACAATATCATAATCTAATGCTTGCGCAGCAGTTAAAGCTGTGTAAACGTGTCTTGCCTTTCCTTTGATTACACTCTGTAATAACACTGACCATTTATCTTTCGGCCACTCTGACATCCGAGCAATAGTTTCAAAATGTTGAAAATATCTCTCCACTTCTGTTTCACTAAATGGAGGGACCAATTTAATTTCTTGGCTAGCAACAAACGGTTTTTTAGAATCAGCAGACTGTTCTACAGACCTTAATTTAGCCATTGCATATTCAAAATCCCTTTGCTTTTGCTCAATTTCCAATTTACACCTTTCTAACATCATTTGTTCAATTTGCAACTGCATCTCCAGATTACTAATTGGAAACGATTCTAAAATCGATTCTTCAAAATCACCCGAAGCCACAAAATGTGATGCGATCTTTCTCTGTATTACAGCTTTTGAAGTAGTTGGCAAGATCCCTTTAAGATGCAACCGATTAGCAAGTTCAGAGACTTCAGTTTTTTTCGCCTTCGCTAACAAATCCGCGACTGGCGAATCCAGAAACTCATCAATATTCATCGTTGCCGAATACCACTCACAAGCCAATCAAACAAAAAAAATCGAGCAATCCCCGTTACCAAAACACCGATTCAAAATTCAAAAAGCTTATTAAACTCAAATAATTCAATTCCGGACGTACCCCCATATTTATGTTACGTATTCGGGCAACAATAATATAGATGAGTTAGGCAAGGGGTTTTATAACGAATAACACGTTTATTAAACACAGATAACAAACCCCCTTCAAAAGTAAACAAACCCAAACAATGGTCCGAGCTCAGCTGCTGCCAGCTGGTCAGACAGTTCTTAATAGCTTTGCAGTCTCAAACAGTCTTTAAAGTAGTATTGAAAAAAAACTCAGTTCTCTAAAGCGAATTGCCGAATGAAAACAGTTCAAAGGACGATATGCCGACAGTTCAAAAGCTCACGGTACTTTTAGAAGGAGAGACTTTTTAAAGCGATTTAACTTCTCTTCCACGTCGATGTCCTTCGATTCCCAGCGTCGAACTCCCACGTCGAATTTTATTAAATATAACAACTTAAAGTGACTGACCTCTCTTCCACACTATTCTCAAACCCTTTCTGGTCATCCCAGGGGTCAACAGCGAGAATAGTCAACGAAATCCTTCCGAATGAGGATCAAACAAGGTCGAAGTCAATCCATCGAAAATCGATTTTTCTTGATCTCCAAACTTCACTCTCCATCAGCAAAGAAACCGTTGGCTCTGACCTTTTAAACTTTTGGCATTAACAAAACTTCATTTTTAACTAAACTGCGTCATCACATTAAATCACACAGTAACATGAAGTCATCTTGGCAAATCCAGCCACGAACTGCCCCACCTGACAGGGTGGGTCTTCCTTTTATACCCTGTAGAAAAAACCTGTCACATGACCTCTACTGGCGGGAAAATGACATCACTCCACCATTACCTCATGTCCAGTATAACTTCAACCCCAGTCACGTGACAAGGGTACCACTGTCACGTGTCACGGGTACGTAACAATATATATACAATCAGTTTGTAGGATTGTAGGATTAGGTGTGGACTGCTCTTTTTATTGAGCAGTTGTTAATAAAATTGAACAATGTATAATCATACGAGAACATTCCACTTGTGACTGAGGAACAGCTGAAAATGGCCATTGTTCAATTGTTCAAGAAAGTGAGCAGAGATAACCCAGGAAATTATAGACCTCCAAGTCTTACTTCAGTGGTGGGCAAATTGTTGGAGAAGAGCTTGAGAGGCAGGATTTATGAGCATTTGGAGATACATAATCTGATTACGGATAGTCAGCATGGCTTGTCAAGGGCAGGTCACGCCTTACAAACCTGACTGAATTCTTTGAGGATGTAACAAAACACATTGATGAGGTAGTGCAATGGATTTCAGTAAGGCATTTGAAAAGGTTCCCCATGCAAGGCTCACTCAGAAAGTAATGAGGCATTGGATCCAAGGAGACTTTGCTTTGTGAATCTGGAATTGGCATGGACACAAAATGCAAAGGGTGGTTGTAAATGTTTCATATCCTGAATGGAGGACGGTGACCAGCAGTGTTCTGCAGGGATCTGTTCTGGGTCCATTCCTCTTTGTGATTTTAAATAAATGGTCTGGATGAGGAAGTAGAAGGATGGGTTAGTAAGTTTGCTGATGACACAGAAGTTGGAGGGTGTTGTGGAAAGTCTGGAGAGTTGTCAACAGTTACAGCGAGACTTCGATAGGATGCAGAACTGGGCTGAGAAGTGGCAGCTGGAGTTCAACACAGATAAGTTTGAATTGGTTTATTTTGGTAGGTCAAATTTGAAGAGAGAATATAATATTAATGGTAAAACACTTGGCAGTGTGGAGGATCAACTAGATCTTGGGGTCCATGTCTATATACATTCAAAGCTGCTGCGCAGGTTGACTATGTTGTTAAGAAGGCGTATGATGTGTTGGCCTTCATCAACCATGGGATTGAGTTCAAGAGCTGTGAGGCAATGTGACAGATATATAAGACCTTATTTAGACTCCACTTGGAGTATTGTGTTCAGTTCTGATCAGCTCATTACAGGAAGGATGTGGATACTATAGAGAGGGTGCAGAGGAGATCTACAAGGATGTTGCCTGGATTGGAGAGCGTGCCTTATGAGAATAGATTGAGTGTACTTGACCTTTTCTCCTTGGAGCGACGGAGGATGAGAGGTGACCAGATAGAGGTGTATAAGATGATGAGAGGCATTGATCATGTGGATAGCCAGAAGCTTTTTCCCAGGGCTGAAATGGTTAACACAAGGTGCTTGGAAATAGGCACAGAGGAGATGTCAGAGGTACGTTTTTCACACAGACAGTGATGGCTGTGTGGAATGGACTGCTGGCGATGGTGGTAGAGATGTATACAATAGGGTCTTTTAAGAGACTCTTAGATAGGTACAAGGAGCTTAGAAAAATAGAGGGCTACATGGTAGGGGAATTCTAGGAGTTTCTAGAGTAGGTTACATGGTTGGCACAACATTGTGGGCTGAAGGGCCTGTAATGTGCTATAAATTATGTTTTGTGTGTGTAAAACCCTGAGAAATCTCTGTGATGATGTCACCGGACTGGGAAGCTTGGCCTTCAACAACTACAAATACCTTCCACTCATTGGAACACATTCCTTGATTCCCACCAATCTGAGATTTCTCAGGGATCCTCCACATCACAAACGTTCAAGTGCTAGTTGATGCCACGACATCTTTGGAATTCAGTTCTTTGAGAACATGTTTAGAGCAAGGCTGTACTGAGGTGAGTAATCCTGCCAAAATGAGCATCAGTGCACACATTACTGGTGAGAAGGCAATGTCAAGACATCTTCTATCACTTTGCTGATGAATGAATCATTGGGAGATAATTAGCGCATCTGGAGTATTCTGCTTTTTGTGGACATCTTGACAAATACGAGGGTGATTGATAAGTTCATGGCCTAAGGTAGAAGGAGTCAATTTTAGTAAACCTAGCACATTTATTTTTCAACATAGTCCCCTCCTACATTTACACACTTAGTCCAGCAGTCATGGAGCATACGGATCCTGGACCTCCAGAAAGTGTCCACAACAGGAGTGATTGATAAGTTTGTGGCCTAAGATAGAAGGAGATGAGTTATTAACTTCAAACTTTCTGCATTGTCACTCAGAGTTGAACTGCATGTGCATGTAATGAGAGCTGTATAACTTATCTCCTTCTACCTTAGGCCACAAACTTATCAATCACCCATGCTGTGGACACTTTCTGAAGGTCCAAGATCCGTATGCTCCACGACGATGGGACTAAGTGTGTAAATGTAGGAGGGGACTATGTTGAAAAATAAATGTGCTAGGTTTAAAAGACTCCTTCTACCTTAGGCCACGAATTTATCAATCACCCCGGTACACTTAACAGATTTGTTGGCAGCATGATAAAGCAAGATCGTAATCATAAACACTCCTAATGACACTGCAGTCAAATACTTTTGCAGTGCCTGAGAAAACTGTGTTGCATCTGAATACCTGACCAAAACTTTGCAGCCACTTTCCTTCCTGTGAATCCTCACTAGACGGTACTAAAGCCTTTGTTTCTCATGGACGAATGGAGAGATTTAAATGCAAGGATGCTACCAAGTCTGGAGGGCTTGAGTTACAAGGACAGACTGAATAAGCCGTTGCTTTTTTCTCTCCAGTGGAGGCGGCCAAGGATTGATATGAGATCCTGAAGCTCAGAGGTGTTATAGTCTTTTCCTTAGGGCATGGGTGTCTAATACCTGAGTGCATAGACGTAAGGTGAGAGGGGAAGGATTTAAAGGGCACCGGAGGGGTAACTTATCCACATAGAGGGTAGTGGGTATATGGAAGGAAATGCCAGATGAAGTGGTAGAGATGAGTACAATTACAATGTATAAGTTGCATTTAGACAGGGACATGGATAGGAAAAATTTAGAGGATTATAGGCCAAACGCAGGCAGATGGGATTAGCCCAGATAGTCAGCTTGGTTGGCATGACTGAGCGGACTCGAAAGGCCCATTTCCATGCTGCATAAATTTAATGCAGAACTGCTGTTGTTAAACAATGCAACTTGCTGAAAGTCAGCAGAATTAGCATCAGGAGAAAATAAAATCCCTTTCCAGATGCTGTGCAATCGGTGTGCATTTAAAATTCTTTGCAACTGTAGCTTACTCTCCTTCAATTTAAATCAGAAGAAATCTGCATTTGCACTTGCCTGGCCAAGCAGAGTGTCTCTAAGTCACTGGTTTGCCAAGGTTGGATGACACTTGCCTTTGGTCCTTTTTAACATCATTATTCATAGTAAATAGTTCTAATGCTCCACTCATAATTGAGAACCAGCTGGTACAACATAGGAATGATTTGAAATATGAATGCTGTAGATGTGATTTGATATGTGCTGCTTCAACTAATGTTATTTATGGTCCCTTTTTGTGCTCATTTTAAGGGTGATTACAGTATTTACTTGATCACAACCTCTTTGTGGCATAACCTTAGCCCGGAAAACAAATGCTTTTCCCTGTTTACACTTGGAATTGATACTTCACATCAACAGACGTAATTAATCTCAAAGTCACAGAGGGGGAAGTTCAGCATCCTTTTAGTTCCCCAGGAGGTGGAGCTACAATGGGTAGATTATTTAATATCGAAGATGCACCGCTTTCAAATCACATCAGATAATGATGCCATGTACATAATCAGCAGCTTGTGCTGAGCCCAAAGGATCTACTTTTCTGTCCGCCTGCTATCAGAATAACAGCTGCTGTGGGCTCAGTTCCTGATTAGTTCCAAATGTCAAATGAGCTGGCTGTGAAACACAGAGGCAAATTCTGCTGAGGGTGAAGAGTAAGTATAGGAGGAGCATTTTTATTTACAACTGTGGGCTTTTTGATCCTGTTCATTCCTTTACTTCTCAGTAAGGACCCAAACATGGGAGACTCTTCCTCAGCTCATATAAACAGCTGACAATCATCCTCCTTCTCTGAGCATAATTACCATGCCTCTGACAGCTTTGGCTAAAATGGCTGAATGCTGCTTCTTCCAGTCACCACGTCAATCAGGATGGAGATATCAGGATGGAGATATCGGGTTGGGAGGTATGTGGCTGGAGGTGCTGGGTCGAAGCTGTGAGCTTAGGGGAGCAAAAATTAGAGCTGGGTCTGAGGTTGGACTTGGTGGTGGAATAGATGGTAGTCCCTATGGATCCTGCAAGGAATAACTTGCCTAAATTGATCACAGGAGTTGGATTCCCAGCATTAGCTGGGGATCTACTGAAGAAAACCCCCTTTATGTCAAACAGTGGGCTTCACAGATTGCTGGAACACATTGAGACATGCACAGCATATCATTCAATGCTGCTTTGCACTCACTTCCAGATTCATGGAAAAGTTCTGACTTTACACAACCAGCGTTCAATCCTGATTTTCATTAACATCGTACTTTTGGTAGAAGTTGGACTGTACTGTACAGATGTAATCTGATGAGAACCAAATACAAAACAGGTTACTTTTACAAAGATGGGGAATGACGACGGGTTGCAACACAGATAAACATTGTTAATGAGAGCTTCATTTGGTTTTCAGTGAACCTTAGAACACCCATTTTCAAGACTTAATGATTTAGCATAATTCCCAGTTAAAAAGCTATTGTAAAACAAAAGCTTTATTGAAGTCACACAGTTGTATAACAAAAATAGGCCCTTCAGTTCATCTTGCTCTTGCCAATCTTTTTACCCTTCTATTCTAATCTCATTTTCCTGCATTAGGACTGTATCTTCATACTTTTCTTATTCAAAAGCCTGTCTAAATGCCCCTTCAACATAAGATTCCACCACCTCCTCTGCCAGTGTGTTCTGGACATCTACCATTCAACATGTAAAAACCTTACCCCTGAAATCTCTTTCAATGCTCCTTCCTCTCACCTGAAACCTCTGCCCTCTTGTTTTCGATACCCCTATAATGGGTAAACAATTCTGACAATCTGTTCTATGTCTCTCATAACTTTATTTTCCTCGATCTAGTCACCCCTCAGCCTCCTTTTCTCCAGGGAAAACAAGCCCTGCCTGCCCAATCTCAGCATACAAGTTTGTAGGACAAAGCCAAACTTATGTTGGTCCAGCTTTCAGTTGACTGATTCAAAGACATGTTTGAACCAGTCCAGACAATTAAATGGTCACCTTTGTCCCAGGCTGGGATGGGAGATGGAAAAATATGTTTTTCAATCTACTTTAGAGTTCTAACGTATTGTCTTCTGAAACTACAGAGAACTTTGAGAAACTCCAACTGATGAGAGCTATGTACCAAGTAGGCTACATTCACAAAGAGAGAAAATGTTGACCTCCTGTCACATATGATAAATGTCATCAGTGCAGAGTGTAATTCAGTTTTCTTTAGACCTTCATAGGACAACACACGCTGTCAAGCCTCGTGGTTGCTATCCAGTAGTCTCCAGTCTGCAGTTCAATGAACTGTGCACATGTCAAGCTTCAGGCCTATTCTCCACTGATTGGACTGTGTAATTGGATGCAAAACCATTCACCAGGCTGCTGAGAGGTAAACCAACGATACTTTCTCACAAAGTAAAGTAACTATCCAATTAGGGCCACATCAGACCTATAAGATCTGGGACACCAGGATAATCCAATCACCCTTTCTAAAATTAGACCCCTGATTACATCAAGGAATAAGTGGTGTGGAAGATTGAACAAAGATAGGTTAGATGTCCAGAGGAGGTATAGTGTTGTGGAAAGTGTGTCTGATAGAGTTCCCTATAATAATAAACTGTGATGGCCTTTGTATCTCATAGAGTTCCCTATAAAGCTGCAGAATCTCAGCCCGTGTTATCTTTATGGACATTATGATGCTGACATAAAGGAATATTTTATTGATTTCAGTATTTTGATTGGATGCTCATGTCAGGTCAGCTGGATAGTTCAAATTTCATGCAATTTGTATGTTATGATATTCTTGTGTAACTGGGTGACCGTCGAATCTTATTCCTTATTGTTAAAAGTGTACTTAGGCATCCATCCGGGTAATGCCAGAATAGTTGCCTGTGCCTTTAAGTGGAGACGGTGATGTCATTATGCACACGCGGGATAGTCAGGGGACCATTTTGTTTTCTGCAAAAGCAGCTGGTGGGGCTTTGGGATTAAGTTCCCCCCAGAGATACTGGGCATGGTGAGGAAAAGTGAGTATTCATTGATGATATCCATGTGAATTCGTTTATGCTCATTGGCGAATCGAGAATATCGGTAATTTGACATGTTTTACATGTGGATGGTTTAGATTTCCATGAGTGAAGGCATCGGCGCTGGATAGCGTGGCTTGTGCAAAGTTCCTTACCGACCAAGTAGGTCAGTCTGCCTGTAATTTAACTACCAGACAATATCGTGTAAAAGTTGTGCCACAGCGTACCTTTTGTCTAACTTTATTGTATCATGACTGATTGTGAACGTAACAGCGGAACATGAATGTTATTCTCTGTCTGGAATTTAAGCACATGTGGAGTGAAAGGGAGTAGACGTCTTTAATGAGATGTATTTGCTTACATTTTTCGCTGCTATGTATAAGGTACAGGGTGGAGGGGATTCTAATGTTGTTTGTATTGTGTTCCTTCAGAATTGCCACTACCGTATTAGTTTTGTACAGTTTGCTTTATGTATTTTTATACTGCATACGCAATCCGTCAATACACAAGGGTGTGGACTGAAGTTTAAACTGAGATTGTAATGGCAGGAACTGGTTGTAAATTCGTTCGTTTTGTTTTAGGACCTTCTTCCGGCACCAAAACATCTAAAACAGATAAAGAAATTAAAACCCAAAAAGGTATTTGTTGGCCTGAGTGTGTACTTTTCCCCAGGCTAGAAAACTTGTTTGGGCCCTGAGATAGACATGAGCATTAGAGAGGATGTTGAAGGGTAAAATGGTAATGACAGGTCACTGAGCAAAGAGAATATTGCTTTGAAATTGTGTGTTTTGAAGGCCTAAGCTATCCTCAGAAATGGCAGTGCCTTTCAGAAACCATTGCCCCAGAAACTTCCTGATTCAGCCCTTCCAAATAATAAAGTTCTGTAAGACACAGCAAGCTACAACTATTTGTTACATCCTTGAGAACCCCTTCCTGATTCCTTGGAGAACCTACTGTTTTCTTCAATAGTTGCTCTTGTACATTATCCAACAATAACACACATTCCTGTACCAGTATGCAAATAATATTTCACCATTAGCTGGTACTATGAAAGTAGCATTGAAATAGTCAAACATTGGTATAAATTAGCGTACATCAACCTCCAAAGGAACCCGAAGTACAGTGTTACTATGAAATAGTGTCTCAGCTGCAGCCCGAGGGAATGGAGGCGGCAGGTGTTCTTTGCAGCATTTAACAAGTATCTAGAATCACCAAGGCATATAGAAGGCTGTGGACAAAGTGCTGGTAAAAGGGATTAATAAAGATGGGTACATGATGGTTAGCCAAAGGGCCCGTTTCTCCGCTGTATGACTCTCGCTCACTGATGTCACCCTCACTAGGCCTGTAAGAAGCCATAGATTAAACTGTGTGCAACCTTCCATCCCTGTTCATTGGCTTTCCAAGTCTTATCTTCAAATGAAGCTCGGGTCTTTCAAAAGTTAACAGACTTATCAGTTCACCAGGCCAGTTTAACTTTCTCACTAACTGACTAACTTAGTTAGAGTTAGATAGAGCTCTTATAGATAGCGGGGTCAAGGGATATGGGGAGAGGGCAGGAATAGGGTACTGATTGTGTATGATCAGCCATGATCACAGTGAATGGCGGTGCTGGCTAGAAGGGCCGAATGGCCTACTCCTGCACCTACTGTCTATTGACTATTAATTATCTGGTGTTGCCTTTCTCTTTTAAATTGTCATTAAATTCATAAAGCATTTGACTTGTATTAATTAAACCTCAGTTTGATATATTAGTTTTAACAGTGATCTATCTTCTCTCTGCAATCCTAGTCTTCTTCCTATTTCTTCCCAACAGTTTCGGTTCTACTTCTCCTTTCCACTCACCTGATCATTGATCATTTTCCTCTTCCCCTTTGCAGGTTCTACTTTCTTCATGTCTCCATGAGATACCTCGTTTGTTCTCTCCTCCCTTTTCCCTCTTTAAAAGGTTGTGTTGTTGGTGCTGGCATTACAACTTCTTCCTTTGCCGAGCCTCCTCAAGCCTGCCTCCACTCCTGAGCTGTCAATGTCACCTCCATATGCCACAAATTCACTTCCTTCCACTTCACTCACGCCTTCCACCTTTTTCTCTCTAACTCACACATTCGGATGTTCTTTTGCCACCATGCTCCTCGCCTCCCACCACGTTCCACTGCAATGGTTGCTCTCTGTTACTGTAATCCTCTAGTCATGAGCATCCTTCTCTCTTGGTCTACTTATATTTCACATGTACTGATGAGCTGGCGAATGTTTAACAAAAAATTCTTTCATATTTATTTTAGAAAACATTTTCAGGTTATCTACTTGCATGCAAAAGGTTTACCGAAAACAATTTAAGATAATGAAAGCAGTTGTTGTGACACTCTTACTCTCTCTATGCAGATGACCCCAGCAATATGGAATGGAAGAGGTGGGTGTGGGTTATGTTTCAATTAAACTGTTCGTATTCTGATTTGCTGCATGAAACAAGAGCTGAAAAAGATCAATTTTGTTTTTATTTTTTCACACCAGTTTCGTAAGAGTGAATTTTTATTCCACATCCACATCTTTTGGCAGTGATCTGTGAATTCTGTGAGAGTGTACCACCGTTAACTGAACTGCCTTAATGCAGGGATCACCTGTGCATAAAGTCATTAAACCACCCTGGAGTTCTGTGTAATCATATTGTATTAACCTAATTAAACATTAACAAGCCTCATAAGAAAATATTGCTTGAGCTTATTAAAAAACACAGGAATGCTGCTGATTTAATTTTATCTCTTATTTAAGCTGTTACTGAGAAGTTAGAGAAAATACTTAAAGTTCTTGTTTGAAAAGAAGAAACAAATATTTGTTTTCTGGAACTAACCTATGTGCTTTCCATACATGTTATAGTAGAAGCTCACGCAGTAAGCACTGTTTGTCGAACCATATGGATTTTTCGGCAGTGTACTGAAAATGGGACTCAGGAGCCGAGCCTTTTCGCCTTCCTTTCGAGGACGAGAAGTTTCTATATACATGTAGTAACCTGCAAGAGAAAAAGAAGTAATTCAGATAATTATCAAATACTCAACAGCCTCTACTTAACTTCACATGATGCTTCTAGTTATGAAGCCAACAAATTATAGCGTAGCATTCGCATTTTTAGTACTTAACATAAAAGAACCTTTATATAAAAATACAGAGACTGTGAGTGAACACCTCTCGGCCCATTTGTTGTTTTGTAATGTTATTTTATCAAACGGGTTGTCTTGGATCCTTTAAACGTGACCATCCTTTGAAGGAAATTACTTTTACTGCTCTGCCTACAAATCAATTGGACGCTTAATCAATTTAACTTGACCTCTGAAAACATCTGGCGTGACTTGTGTGAAAGTAGTGTTTCAGGCTGAGTACTTCTGAACTAACCAATATCAATCAGTGCAATAGCACCTTGCTGTCAAGGCACACTGCAAAGAAATAGTACACTCTATGGCAATTACACACTCTAATGGCATGTCTATTATATTTTGTGTGAACTAAAATGTCTTGTTCACTACTGGCAGGATTAGACATTTATGCCTTACGGCCGATTAAAAACTACTCCAGTGAATGGAAAATGATTCAGTGCCCGAAAATCAATGCTTGAATGAGGTATGAATTTGACTAAATCCGATGCAATTTGTATATGTTGCTCAGTGTTAGTTACTGTATAAATTACTCAAATATCCATTCAGAAAATCAGGAGTGTTTTAATATTTCCCCATATGCACAGGGAAATTGCTATTATTTGACCTAGCCATTCTCAAAACTGGACAGATGAGGATAATTGTCGATGTTTCGGCCTGAAATGTCAACTGTATTCTTTTCCATAGATGCTACCTGGCCTGCTGAGTAGCCCCAGCGTTTTATGTGTGTTGCTTGGATTTCCAGCATCTGCAGACTCACTCTTGTTTGTGAATGGTAATTGTCTTGTTGTATTAGCTTTGAAGTTCAACCTGAATGTCTATCTGACACAAGGTTAATGAACCCCCAGTAGAGTAAAACCATAAACTGAGGCACTGAATGAGAAGCATACCCCACTACAGCACTCCTGTACCCCCCTATATGCACTCAGCTTAGATTTGGCTTAAATATCAGAAATGCCCTGTGTAGTCTTTTATTCTAACTTCCCCTTTCACTGATGTTCAATAGTTTTAAAATTTATTAATTTATTTGACAATTACATTGAATTCAGCTCAAATGTTTCCTTTAGCTTTATAAATAACCTGGGAGTCACTCTTACCTTAAATACCATTCATAATGAGTCAGCAAAAATATCATTGCATCTATTCATTTGTCTCAATTTTATAGTATCTACAGTTTTCAAACTTTTATTGTATGGGCTACTATTCCAAATTACCTCAGAAAAGTTGTCAGAAGTAGGTAAGAATAAGGAACAATTTAAAATGACTTCCTCGCTGAAAACTAGAACAAATGGTGCAGGAGATGGAGATGGAGTAGTTTAAATGTAGCTGGAGAGCCACCCAGAGACTGAACACCACAATCTGAGGGAGATATGGAAGCAGACGAAAAGCCGAGGGACTTAATTTAATCCGTCGGTTGTAATTGTAGAAACAAGAGATTCTGCTGATGTTGGAAATCCAGAGTAACACACACCAACTGCAGGAGGAACTCAACAGGTCAGGCAGCATCTATGGAGAGCAATAAAGAGGTGATGTTTTGAGCCAAGAACTTTCCTTGAGACTGGCCAGCCAAGAAACACAATCAGTCCCAATGAAATGTCTCAGCCCAACTTGTGGGCTCTTTATTCCTCTGCCACATCTGCTGAGTTCCTCCAGCATTTTGTGTTAGTTGCAATCGTAATCCAAGGCTTTTGTGCCAGTTCATACTTTTTTAGGTTAAAATGAAAGCATAAATTTAAACCTGAAGAAATGTACCCTTTTTTTTTGTTTCTTTGCAGGTCAGGTGGAGCAGAACTACTCAGTGAACTGTGAGGGAAGCTTCATCTTCCCCTGATTCCACAATTTCACATGGCTGCAATCTGTGTCAAAGATAAACATATTGGATTCAAAAGCAAAGGAATTTAACATGGATTCTTGATGGTCAATGAGGTGAATGATTACAACACAGCCAGCTCAGAGACCTGAGAGAACTCTTCCTGCTCTAGTTTGTATATTCTCACAAATGTTACTTCCAGTTGAAGGAAGAACAGAAACGTCATCAGCTGATCTCCATCATATTATAAAGTGCAGCCCTGCTGATACTGCAAATATCTGTCTTGTCTGCTTACTGGATATCACCCCTCCACAATAATTTATGCTCACTTGTCTCATGAAACTAGTTCATCAAAAGCTTCAGGTGTGCATCCTTTTCCCCAGAGGCACAATTACATATCCTACAAGACTTAAGAAGCTCCTCAATGCAGAGAGCTCAAAATACAGGAAACTTTGTGCTTTGCAACTGCATTAGATGAAACAGGATGCCATAGCTAATATAAATATTAGCAGCTAGCTTCATGAATGTTAAGTGGAGAAAGCTGTTTAAAACAGATGAATTTTTGCAAAGGAATAAGTGAATATTTTGTGAAGAGTTATTTCAAGACTGAAATAAATTTCCATCTTTTCACAATTGTACGAAACAAATCCTATCAAACTAAAATGTAGGAAAACTTAAGGAGGCAAAGATCACACCCTCTATTGATTGGCCAAGTGTTTTAAATCAGAAGTCACCAGGACAGCTAAGGAGTGCACATTCAAAATAATTAAATCCCAGACTAATTCACTAACTAGGACAGAGATGGCTAGGTAGACAATATGTGGTAATCACAATGTATGGGAACTGGTGAACCCCATTGATTCATAGTCACCATATCCTTATTAAGTGTCAGCTGTCTGAAGAATCTCAGTTTGGAGTTGATGAACTGTAATCTAAACTTGAGGCAGAGTCTTGAAGGCCCGGTTGCATGCCCAGTACCAAGGTTAACAAAATCTCCTCTGGCTTGGAGAGGAACTTGGAGTGGGAAAGGTCAGAGTGAGCTACCATTGGTTGCTAATGACATACATATATATATATATATATATATATATATATATATATATATATATATATATATATATATGTATAGATATGTTGAACTAGGGAAGAGATTTTATAGGGATTATAAGGAGCTCAGTCAAAATAGAAAAGCGGAACCACAAAGATCATAATTTCCATATTATTACTTAAGACACAGATAAATTACTAGAGGGAAGTAAGACTGGGAACATGAGATGAACATGTGGTTCAGAGACTAGCCTGGGAGAGATCTGTTTCAGTTCATAAGATTTCCTCACTAGATCCTTGGTGCATCACATAACCAGGATTATACACAGGGCTTTAAATCAATAGGTGGGGCTATTTCAGGTAAAGGGAAATTTAATAAATCAGAGAGAAATGATAGGGCAAAGGGGTGAATTAAAGGGACACAAAATCTAAACATAAGCTTGCAGTAGAAACTGGAACCATGCTAAATAGCAATTATAAAATGTCTCAGTTTAAGGATCCCTATCTGAATGCACACAGCATTTGTGGTAAAATAGCTGGATTGATAACACCAATAAAAACAAATGTATTTGATTCAATACATCAGACACATTTGTTTCTATTTGTACAATCAACTCATCTATAATACATCTAATTATGGAGCTATACTTGCAGGCTGACCAGTTTTCCAGATTTTTTTAATGTTCTGAAAGAATAGGTAAACAGTAGCTAATCAAGGAAGGCAATGTAGTGGTGAGATGTGTTATGGGACAGGGGCCCACAACATAGAATTAGTTTGGGTGGAAATAAGGAAACTCCATTGGGTGAAGGCTATCATCATGGATTAAAGACTGATGATCACATAGAGAGTAAGAATTAATGGGCTTTATTTCAGACTGTAAAGGTATATACTGATGGAGAGCCCCAAGGATCAGTTCTTGGCCATCAACTATGACTACCTATCTTGAGGATTGGAACAGAGTGTAAGGTATCCTAATGAAGGGTCTCAACTGGAAACATCGACTGTTTCCGTAGATGCTGCCTGGCCTGCTGAGTTCTTCCAACATTTTGTGTGTGTTGCTTGGATTTCCAGCATCTGCAAATCTTCTCTTGTTTGAGAGTGTAAGGTATCCAAGTTTTATGATGGTACGAAAATGGGTGGGATGGTATGCTATGATGAGATCTTCACACTCTGCAACAGGATATAGATAAGTTGAGGGAGAGGGCATAAACTGACAAGAAGAATTTAATGCAATAAAGTGTAAGATCTTGTATTTTAGTAAGTGGTATCAAAATGAGTGGATTACAGGTGGATCTAGCTGTTCCTCTGTATGGACCACAAAAGGTTAGCATGCAGATCAACAAGCAATTATGACGGAAAATAGTAAATTGGTTTTCACTGCTAGACTATGGAGTTTAAAAATGAAGAATTATTGTTGCAATTGTACAGGGTGTTCGTTGGGCTGCACCTAGAGAGTTCTGTATATTTTTGGTTGCCTATTTGAGAGAAGTATACAAGCGCTGGAGGCAGTCCAGAAGAGATTCATTTTGCTGTTCTATTATGGATGACTAAATAATTTAGATCTGTATCCTTTGGAGTTTATAAGTATCAGGAGATTTCTTACCAAAATAGATACTCAATGTTATAGACAAGCATCAGCTTTGATACAGACTAGGTAAATCAATTTGCCTTCTGGGATCTGTAAACTGAAGATGGGTGAACAAATACTAAGTGATTTCAACACAATGAATGTAATTGCTGCCTTTTTATCTTTTGATGCTATATTATTAGAAAATTCATGAACAAGTTAAATTTGAAGCTTCTTTTCCATGAATATAAGTGCTGGATTGTTTTGATTTTACTCAGCGTTAAACTGAAGATAGTGGGAGTTCAAAGCTATGTGTATGCATTTTTATGTGTGTAAACCTTGCTTAACAAGAGTAATCATGGATATCGTGAATTAAATGGGCACTATTCAAAATAGAGCACAGTTAATTAAATATTCATGCAAGGCAGGTATTTTCTTTTATATCTGGGAATAAAGCCAGCACTTGCTTTTGGCAATGAGACCATCTTTATAAACACCAAATGCAGCACAATGCCCTCCACCTGAACCCTTCCCTTTTGAAGTGGTGAGGAATTGATATTATTGTGGATTTCTGTTTGAAATGAAATGCTCAAAGTTGAAACTTCCATTCAGAAGCAATCATAAAAGACAGAAAGGTGGAATAATTACTGGTGCGTTTACAAGGACCAGTTTGAATTGAAACACAGCAACTCTGAGAGATAAAATATCCCTGTACACTTACTTCATGATAGATGCAATATTACACAATTGCTTTCGGAGGATAACCTTCTGCTATAAAACACTGACATATTGGACGCATTTTTTTGTTTACCAGATGCAGCCAAACATCCCAATGTCTAATGCTAATTATAGAAACAATTCTTCAGTATTAAAATGGTTAGCAAAATTTGGGTGAAGTACAAGATGAAAAAAATAGTGATCAAGCTGCATAGTACTCTGTGTTCATTATATGTGGATAACTGAGAGCTGTGACACTAGCCGAAAAGCACAGGAACAAGGGAGCAGGCAAACAATTGAGGAGGTGGAGATCTGACACTGATCTTTCAAAGGTATTTCAAGATTTAAGGTATTTATATAAATGATTGGCAACAAATTTGTTCCTAAGAGGTAGAATGGTTGCTAGAACCTATCACTTGGGTGAATATCCATATTTATACTTTGGATGCATTTGGCAGGAAATTTGGGACATAGAGCACATACATTGGAGGGCACATGACAATGCAAGACATGCTGAAATCTGGAGCAACAAAACAATCTGTGTCAGCTTATTGACTAATGCTCCATCTGCAATAAGCAAACTCATAACCAACCTCCACACCCTAGGAGTTGATGCCTGCTTCTGCAGCTGGATATGTGATTTCCTGACCAATGGACCACAATCAGTAAGAATAGGCAACAACACCTCCGTTATAGTAATTCTAAACACTGTTACTTCACAAGGTTGCACTCTTAACTCCTATCTAAACCATGGACACTCATGACTGCATGGCTAAATTTTGCTCCAACTTCATCTCCAAGACTTAAGATGATACCACTGTATTAGGCCATATCTCAATTATTAATGAGTTGGCGTAGAGAAAAATATTAGAGAGCTTAGTCATGACAACAACATTTCCCTCAATGCCAGCAAAACATAAGAGTTGGCCATTGATTTCATAAAAGGGGTAGTGCACATGGTCCTGTTGACATCAACGTTTTTTGAAGTTGAGAGGTTTGAAAGTTTCAATTTCCTTGGAGTGAACATTGCCCATAGCCTGTCCTGATCCAACCATGCAGATGTCGAGGACAAGAAGGCTCACCAACACCCCTGCTTCCTCAAGAGGCTAAAGAAGTTTAGCAATTTTTTATTGATGCACATAGAAAGCAGCCTATCTGGATACATAATGGGTTAGTATGGCAACTGTCTACCTGGGACAATAAGAAACTGCAGAGTTGTAGACACTGCCCAGCACATCATGGAATCCAGCCTCCCCTCTGTCTTTACTTTTCACTGCCTCAGTAAGGCAACTGACATAATCAAAGACCCCACCCAACCTGCTCATTCTCTCTTCTTCCCTCTTCTTTTGGCTTGAAAGCATATATTGCCACATTAAAGGACAGTTTCCACCCTGCTGTTATATTAAGAAGCTCCATTGGATTCTCAGCCTTACCATCTACATTCATTATCATCTTGCACCTCATTGTTTACCTACAGTGCATTTTTTCTCTGTAGCTGTTACACTTTATTCTTAACTGTTATTGTTTTACATTGTTCTACCTCAATGCACTCTGTAATGATGTGATCAGTACAAACACCGTGCAAGAGGAGCTGTTCACTGTACACATGAGAAAAGTAAACCATTTCCATTTCTAAACTGTTGGAAGAACTCAGTGGACTGAGTAGCATCTGTAGGAGCCTTCACACCCTTACCCCCCACTATCACCAGCACACCTTGCTCCATTTGTTTTCCTCTTTCTTTGCCTCTATCTATTACTCACCTGCCACTGTCTCGTATCACAACTCCACTCCCATTCACTGCCCCTACCTGATACTATCTGCCTGTCACCCTGTCATCTTACATGCCTCCACAGTACATCAATCACCTTGGAATGTTCTTCTCCTACCCCTATCTGTGGTGGCCTTCTCGCCTCTCCACTTGTCCTGATACAGGGTTTTGACTGAAACGCTGACAATTCCTTTCCTGTCACAGATGCTGTCTGACCCACTGATTTCTTCCTGCAGATAGTTGCTTTGTTTAGGCTGGGATACAGGAACACGTCTGTGGCTCAGAATGAGTAGTTTCTCTAGAACCTGAAGCAAGTTGGTAAATGCAACCTTGTGGTTTCCTCTCAAGACACGTACCATCAGACAAGCCATTGTCAAGTATACCCCAATTATTAAGTACCAGAGTTATACAGCATGTAAACAGGCCAATCAGCCCACAACACTGGGACCACCGGAGGGTACCCATCCGAACTAATCACGTGCACAGGTTTGTAATTAAGTCAGCAGCTTTCATAGAATTATACCAATCTTAAGCTGTTGGTCAGCAGCCTATGTTAGTGTTTCATGCTGGCATGACTTCATTTTAAATACTGATCTTTATCATTGCAATTGTATGGTCAAGAGAGAATTTCCACTTTTACATTGCCTGTGTGCATTTCCCTGTGTGAATGGAAGCTTCTATTATAAACTTCATTGTTGCATTTATGCAATAATAACATTTTCCCAGCAGTTGCTTTTATTAAATTTTACGTTTTCTGAACTGTTTTCCCAGGAACAAACACAATTTTGCAAGCCACATGCTGGAGTAAATCAATGGAGGATCCAGCAATCTTTTATATTTGCAGTTAATTTTATATCCATTGCTAATATTTAAATAGCAAAATGCGGGCAGTAACTAAACAACAGTGAACATTTGTTTTGCAACTAGGTGTCCCTCTGAGGGTCTGGTGTTTGTATAATTGATATTGATGGGATAGATTAAATATGATGAAGATGCAAAGAAAGAAGAAAGAAAATGTGGAGCCCAGTACACAAGGTTGGGGGGGGGGGGGGGGAACTAAGGCTGTCACTCCATGAAGAAAGCTATTTGAAATTTCTTTGCATGAAACGTTTCTAAATTTCTTTGCTGCAATGCATTTCAGAGGGAAAAAAAGGCTCATTTATTTAAAAAGTAGATGCATTCTTAACGTCTTTGCCAGATTGTGGCTGAATTCACTTTGAGTGACTAGGCTAAAAGCAGTAAGATGTTATTCATCTAAAAGCATTTTGGGCCAGATTGTCTGATTGGATGTGCTCCCATGAGTCTCTGTTGCCTGCCAACTGCTCAGTGATAAGCCTGCTGATCTTACTTGGCATTCATTGGCAAATGGCAGGAAGTCACATGACCATCTCTTACATACACTAATGATATCACTTCCTTTATTTTACAGGATATTAGCATTGAAATCCTTGATAATGTCTCCCAGTTGTTTTGTTTTGTAAGGTGGGGAGTGGCCTTCTACTATACCTGACCACAAGAGATAGGACACAGTCGAGAAAGAGCATAGGTTTCCATTGCCAATAATCTGGGAGAAAACAGCGTTTGAACATATCATACAAAATTTACAAAATAGAGCCAACCATTGACTCCATTTAACTGGTTCTCCAAGACATTGTAGTTTTGTTGAGTGCTAATTGGGAGAAACAAAACTATAATGTTTTAGACAGACAATGACATAGACAATGTTAACGAGATTCATGTATTCCTCTGGCCAACACTACCATCACACACCTTCACAGCTGATCCAGACACCTGAGAAAAGTCAGGGCCTTCCTGGGCCCAAGTTCTCTTGCTGTTCAGCTGCCTAATTGTATTGAAAAGTCTTGGTGAATCTGAATTACTGAGTGGCAACACAATGGCCAGAGATTCAATTTTTCTGTCCCGTGGCGATAGACCATAAAGTCATTCAGTGTGGAAAAAGGCTCCTTGGCCCAATTCATCCATGCTGACCCAGGTAACTTTCCAAGTCAGTTCCATTCACTTGGATTTGATCCATTTCTCTATAAACCTTCCCTATCTATGTATTTGTCCAAGAGGCTTTTAAACCTGTTTCATCTGCATGTGGAAAGCTGAGGGGTGGCCTCCTTGACAAATATCAGTCTACTTCACCACCTTCCTCTGGAAATAAAGCCATCCCTGCAGTTACCCCAGCAATACCCGTCTCCAGAAATCCCACTTACTACACATGCAGATGCAAAGGAAGAAATTGCTGGAAGTATTCGGGGGGGGGGGGGGGGCGGGCGGATTGCATTTAGGAAAGAAGAATGAATTAATATTTCAATGTGGATGAAAGTTTACAAATATAAACTCTGTTTCCTTCTCCACAGATGCTGCTTGACCAGCTGAGTATTTGAAATGTTTTCAGAAATCACTTCTGATTTCTTGTATCTGCACTACCTTTTTAACTTAGCCTATTAATATTGGTTGGCCACTGAAATCATAACAACAAGCATATTGCAAGAAAATGGCTTGCTACTTGTACTGTGACCATCATGCACAGATGAAGAAGAAGAAGAAGAAGAATAGCCCTTAACTCGGCAGTGGAGTTATCGGGGCACCGTCATGATGGTGTTTCCGTAGCAAGCTATTCTTGTTTTTTACGAGGCTGAGTTGCTAGCTCGACACACAACCCGACGGATTCGAACTCGGGAACCTTCGCTCCAGAATCCGATGCTGATATTATTGCACCACCAAGCGGGTATGTGCACAGAAGAAGAGCATAAGAAATAGGAGCAGGAGTTGGCCATTTGGCTTCTTGAGCTTGCTGCTTCATTCAGTAAGATCACAACTGATGCTGTCTCGACTTTAACACCACTTTCTGAGCAATTTGCCTACCACCACAAGTCAAAGTAGACATAATTTCATTGGCTCTCTACCCAGTTTTGGAGCATCTAGACAACAGCAATGCATACATCAGTCTGATGTTTATTGACTGTATAGAGCTCAGCTTTCAATACCATAATTCCTTCAGTACTAATCAACAAGCATCATAACCTGGGCCTCTGTACCTCTCTCTGCAAATGGATGCTTGACTTCCTCATTGGAGTGCAGATCAATAACAATACATCCTCCTCACTGACAATCAACACAGACTCACCTCAAGATTACATGCTTAGCCTACTGCTCTACTCTCTCTACTCTTATGAATGCATGGCTAGGCACAGCCTAAATGCCATCCGATGACACCCCTGATTCTGATCTCAGTTCCCACACTGACGGTGTTTCCCAGCATGCTTCAATATTGTGGCAACCATTTGGTCCAGAATGACAGATGAGGAAGCTCTTTAACTCAACAACAGTTTTTATTGTGATACGTACCAAAACAGACTGGGCCCATAACCTGGAGAGAGAACAGCTCACTTTCATACCGATGGGGAGGTGAACATCACACACCCTGGTTACAGTCAGGGTGACCCAAATACACAAGCAAATAACGGTATAACCCAAGCTAAAATGTGACAATAAATGAACTAACACTTCTCACCATAATTCTATAAAAACATCTTAACATATGAACCATTAACAGTGCTGGTCATTAGAAATGCAAGAGCAGGCTGTCAACCACATTCCCGCCACCCCACCCCTCCCCGGAGCATCACACTATGTTTCAGGAAGATCCATCCCATTCTTTCTATATTCCAACATGTATAACCTAACCTGCTGAATCTTCCTTCGTACATCATCCTCTTCTTCCCAGTCAGTCATCAACCTGGTGACCAGTCTCTGTGTTGACCCAACACATGTATATTATTCCCTGTATAAGGAAACTAAAGCTTCAGCTGTGGTCTCACCAGTGTTACCTTGTGAAACTGCTTCAGAACTTCCTTACTCTTATACTCCAATCTTCCAATAAAAGTTGAGGTTCTAATTATCTACATACTTATGTGCAGGATCTGCATGCTGACTTTTACTAGGACCACCCACAACTCCCCACAAGTCACCAACTAACACAGCATTTTTTAGTTTGTTGCTCCTGATTCCAGCATCTGCTATCTCTTGTGTTTTTATTTTGTCGTTCATTCCATTTAAGAAAAAATAGTATTCTTCCTTCCAGTGTGGGAAATCTCACATTCTCTCATATTATACTCCATCTTTCAATTTCTTTCCCACTCATTAACCTATTTATGTTCCTTTGCAGGCTTTGAGTTCTCTTCACAACTTTCAAATCTCTTCTCTTTGTATAACCTGGTGAAAGGTCTCTTCATCTTTGTGTCCATATCATTGACATAGATTATAAATTGTTGAGGTCTAACCTCAATGGAACCCCAATAGTTATTGCAAAATGAACATATGGATTTACAGATTTATCCCAACTCTGTTTACTCTTAGGTTATTCCCCTTACCATCTCTCAACGAGATGTGTTGTTAATCTTACTGAATGCCACCTAGAAGTTCAAATTCACCATCCTCTTTTCCATCCTGTTTGTTACATCCTCAAGGGACTCTAGCAAATTTGACAAGGCCAATTTCTCATTCATAAAACCATTACCACTTCATCATGATCCCAAGCCCATAATGGAGATGGTTGAAGTCAGTCCCCGTGATGGCTAACTACAACTGATCATATTAACTGAAGCACACTGATGACGTTGGATGTAAAATTAAGATGCAACCCTGCTAAACTCAGCTGCAGCCAACCTGAACCTGAAGATTTCTGGTAGCACAGTAGCATAGGGGTCAGCGCATTCGCTTTATCATTAATCAGCTGGCGATCAGCAATCGGGATTCAACTCCCACCACTGTCTGTACTGAGATTGTGCCTCTCCAATTGACTGCATGGGCGTCTTCCCACATTCTGAAGACACATGGCTCTGGTCAGGGCTGGTAAGTTGTGGACATGCTGTGTTGGCACTGGAAGCATGGCAACACGAGTAGGTTGCTCCCAGAACAATTGACACTAATTTGATTTGATACAAGTGATATATTTTGCTTTATGCTTTGATGCACGTGATAAATAAAGCTAATCTTTATTTATTCAAAGCTGACCTAGCCCCAAACCATGATGTGAAATTGGGTTTGGTTAGATTCAGCCAGGCTCCAGTACAAAGACAAGGATTGCACATAATCAAAAGCAAGTCAAAGCAAATTGAACAGATACTTAAGATGCAACCAAGATATGGTGGCACTTCTCACTGAGTCAGGAGTTGCAGTATTTAGTCTCTCTCGCGCTCTCTCTAGTGCAGTGCTCTGCTGCTCTGTTGAATGTACTGCCTCTTAGTTTCTTAAGTAGATGTGTAGTATCGTATCGAAGTATTTTGAAGAACAGCAGAATAGTTATTCCTGGTGTTCTGGCTGATATCTCAATTATTATCATAAAATCCAGGCTACCTAGTCATCATCACATTGCTAATCTGTGGGAGTTTGTTGTGCACAAATTAACTGCCACAGTCTCATACAATGCCTTCGCATCAGAGGTACTTCAGTGGTTATGAAGAGCTCATGTTAGATTGTGAAAACTGCTATAAAACACAGGTTATTTGATGATTTGTAGGAAATAGGAAAGAAACTGGCACTTGAGTCCAATAAGGCACCTGCTGTGATGGCAGAAGGGTATTCAAATCTAAGAAGCACATTTTCATATCTGTCCATACTTTGCTTGAGCAAACATGAATGCAAAAAGATCAGAACAGGAATAAGTCTTCAGACTCTTCAAGCCTTGCCCTGCATTTAATATGATCATAACTAATATACTGGACTCAACTCTCCTTCTGTGTCATTTTTCCGTATTCTTCTATTCCTCAATCCATCAGATACTTATTTAGTTCTGCTTTAAATATTCCCAACGATGCAGTGCCCACCACCCTTAAGGGCAGAAAATTCCAGAGATACACCATTTCCTGCTAGAATATCTGAGCTCCTGTATTTACATCCCATTGTTTGAGATTTCCCCACTAGAGAAAATATCCCAACATCAAACCCCTGAAGATCGTCAGATTTTGATTAAGATCATTCTTCAGAGCTTCAAGAATATAGGCACAGCCCTGATAGGACAACCCTTTCATCCCAGGATTCAGCCGAGTGAAAGTCAAAGTTGAGTTTATTGTCATTGGCACAAGTACACTTAAGTACAGGTACAATGAAAAATTATTTGCAGCAGTATCACCCAAGCTGGACTCATGAGAAAAAGAAAACAGAAATATAAATTATACATTAGGGGAAGTTTCTTCCCTCAGAGGATGGAATGAGCCACCAGTGCAAGCAAACTCAATTTCACCATTTAAGAGAAGCTTGGATAGGTACGTGGATGGTAGGGAAATGGAAGGCTATGGTCCTGAGGCAGATCAATGGGAGTAGGCAGTTTAAATGGCTCATCACAGACTAGATGGGCCAAATGGTCTGTTTCACTGCTGTTCTTTTCTATGATTCTATTACTCTATTACATTTTTATTGCAAAAAACAGTACACCAGCTTTGTTCTCTTGAGGCTTCATATTTATCTTAGCTGTATTCTTCCTATATACAGTGCCTATGAAAAGTATTCACCCCCCCCCCCCGTAAGTTTTCATGTTTTATTATTTTACAACACTGAAACACGGTGAATTTAATTTGCTTTTATTGACACACTGATCAACAGAAAAAGACTCTTTTGTGTCAAAATGAAAACAGATCTCTAAAAGTGATCTAAATTAATTACAAATATAAAAAACAAAATAATTGATTGCATAAGTATTCACCCCCTTCAAGTCAGTATTTCGTAGATTCACCTTTGGCAGCAATTACAGCCTTGAGTCTGTGTGGATAGGTCTCTATCAGCTTTGCACATCTGGACACTGCAATTTTCCCCCATTCCTCTTTACAAAACTGCTCAAGCTCTGTCAGATCGCATGGGAATCATGAGTGAATAGCTCTTTTCAAGTCCAGCCAGCAATTCTCAATGGGATTGATGTCTGGACTCTGATTTGGCCACTCCAGGACATTAACTTTGTTGTTTTTAAGCCATTCCTGTGTAGCTTTGGCTTTATGCTTGGGGTCATTATCTTGCTGGAAAACAAATCTTCTCCCAAGTTGCAGTTCTCTTGCAAACTGCAACAGGTTTTCCTCCAGGATTTCCCTGTATTTTGCTGCATTCATTTTACCCTCTACCTTCACAAGCCTTCCAGGGCCTGCTGCAGTGAAGCAGCCCCACAGTATGACGCAGCCACCACCATGCTTCACGGTAGGGATGGTGTGTTTTTGATGATGTCCGATGGCCCAAAAGCTCAATGTTGGTTTCAGCAGACCATAGAACCTTCTTCCAGCTGGCTTCAGAATCTTCCACATGCCTTCTGGCAAACTCTAGCTGAGATTTCATGTGAGATTTTTCAACAATGACTTTCTCTTTGTCACTCCCCCATAAAGCTGCAATTGGTGAAGCACCCAGGCAACAGTTATTCTGTGTGCAGTCTCCCCCACCTCAGCCACCAAAGCTCTTAACTCCTCCAGAGCTGTCATATGTCTCTTGTTAGCCTTCCTCATTAGTCCCCTTCTTGCATGGTCACTCAGTTTTTGAGGATAGCCTGCTCTAGGCAGATTTACAGCTGCACCAGATTCTTTCTATTTCTTGATGATTGACTTAACTGTACTCCAAGTGACTGGAAATTTTCTAGTATCCATCCCCTGACCTGTGCTCTTCAATAACCTTTTTGTGGAGTTGCTTGGAGTGTTCTTTTGCCTTCATGATACAGGTTTTGCCAGGATACTGACTCACCAGCAGTTGAATCTTCCAGATACAGGTGTATTTTTACTACAATCGATTGAAACACCTTGACTGCACACAGGTCTCCAGAAACAGATCTCCATTTAACTGATAATGTGACTTCTAAAACCAATTGGCTGCACCTGTGATGATCTGGTGTGTTATATTAAAGGGGGGTGAATAATTATGCAATCAATTATTTTGTGTTTTATATCTGTAATTTACTTAGATCATTTTGGAGATATCTGTTTTCACTTTGACACGGAAGTCTTTTTCTGTTGACCAGTGTCAAAATAGCCAAATTAAATCCACTGTAATTCAAGTTGTAAAACAATAAAACATGAAAGCTTCTAGGGGAGGTGGTGAGGATTTTTTATAGGCATAATATACAATTTCATCACAGCTCACCCATTTTCTCCTCTCAGCCCCAACCTCCAGCCTTTTCCCCATACCCTTCATGCACCGAACAATCAAAAACTTATCAACATCTGCCTTAAATATATGTAGAGATTTGTCATTGGCATCCACAGCTACCTGTGGCAATGAATTCCACAGATTCACCACTCTCTGGCTAAAGAAATTGCTTCTCATCTCTGGTTCTAAAAGGATAGCCCTCTATTCTGAGGCTGTGTCCTCTGATCTTAGACTCCCCTATCATAGGAAACATACTCTCCACATCTTCTCTCATGAGGCTTTTAAACATTCAATAGGTTTTAATGAGGTCACCGATCATTCTGCTGAATTCCAGTGAGTACAGGCCCAGAGCCATCCAACACTCTTCAAATGACAAGCCATTCAATCTGGGAATTATTTTCATGAACCTCCTTTGAACCCTCTCCAATGGTAGCGTATCCTTTCTCAGATAAGGAGCCCAAAACTGTTTACAATACTCCAAGTGAGGCCTAACCAGTGCCTTCTAAAGCCTCAACATGACATCCTTGCTTTACAGATCAGCTGTTTGAGTATCTGCCAATGTTCAGCTGCTGCTCTGTCTTTTGGCTTGTTTACTCAATCCACCTTAGACAACTCTACCACCATACCAGTATAATTGCCCTTATTTAAACTGAAAACATTGGCTATGGGCCAATTGTATTCATCCTCAAAGTGCACTTTGTGTTCTATCATGTTGTGGTCACTACCCTCGAGGGGATATTTAACCATCAGAATAAAACCTTCCTCATTACAAACAACCAAATCTAAAATAGACTGTTCCTGAATATATTATGCAATGTACTGTTCTATGGGCAATCTCCAATGTATCCCATGACTACTACTTCCACAATACTCTCGTCCATGGATTCATCTAATTAATATGTAAATTACAATCTTCCAATGAGAACTGCAGTTTCCTTCCACAATGCCCTTGATACTTCCACATTTATTTCTTACTGAGCGGTTACATTTCAGGGGTCTATAAATTATTCTCACCCATGTTTTTCTGCCCTTGCTCTTCAGGATCTCAAGCAAACTGATTCCACCTCATTATCCACTGTCTTTATCTCATGACTCAGCACTGCTCCAGTGACCTTCCTTTATCACGTTTCAGCATTTCTCTCTCTTTTCTCTTCACTTCAAGATTAATGAAAGCAAAACAAAGACACTTTACAATGCTTGGTTAATTTAACATCAGACAAGTGAACAATTCAACTCACCTAGACAGTAGACAGCATCCTTGATGTACTGTATACTCTCCAATATTTCTGATATATTTATATACTCAAATATTTTGTTTATCTTCACAACTGTTGCTTTACAGAGATGATTTTAGTGTTTCGCCAACAAATAAGCAGAGATTTTCTTTTCTCATCTCACCCTATCTGCCCTTGTTTCAAAGTGCTTATTACCTTGGTACCAAAGTATACCAAACATTTCACATTTTTGTAGACCATCTGTTCAGTTGCTAATCCCTAAGCACTTCCTTACATTTTACTGACTTCCTTCCTGCAGAATTCTTTATCAGTTAAGTTTGAAAAATTCCCTTTCATATTTTTATCAGTATTTATAACCATCATGAACAGAAGTAGAAAACCTGAGTACAGAGATACCAGCAGAGCGCAGGTATCCAGAGATGTCTCTCTGCTACCTGGGCCCTTTGCTACGAAACTGCCTTCCTTAGGTTATCCACTTCTCCATCTCCCACCCTGAGAAGCCACCTTTTTAACCAAGCCTCAGGGTTCTACTTTTTTTTTCTGGTAACTGGCCCTGAAGAGTACTGCCATGTCATTGATGCATTTTATTACTTAACTATTTGCTATTTCCTCCTTTGCCCAGGCATCATTTTGCTTTCGGGTGGGACACATTAATGAATATCTGCTGAAAATTATGAAACACGCCGCGATGTAACTATTAGACATCAATTCCTCTATATCATAAAGCCAGACAGATGGAAACAAGTCATTTGGCCCACTGAGTCAACACCAACAATTTACACCAATCCTACATTAATCCCATTTTTATCCCAACTTCTCAGCTGCAACCTAACCTTTCCAAATCTTGTTCTAAGCTAGTTATTACATTTCTCTCAGAAAGTGCTTGTGCACAGCTTTGCTCACTTACTTTGAAATGACTTCCAGTGCCGTTTGCTTCCTGGTCTGCATGTCAAGCAGAACAAAAGAAAATCATGCTTTTGAATAACATTAGTTACCTTGTCTTCTTTTGCTGTAACAGTTATATTTAATGAGCACCATCAAGGTTCAGCCACACGTTCTCCCTTACCATCATTACCTGTATATTTCTGAATATATTCTAGCTCCGGATTAATTTCCTCCTATTATGATTGCTTAATACCCCAATCACTCAGGTTTACACATCACATTGGCACTCACTTTTATTGTAATTCACAAGTATCTCGAGTCACCCTAGAGTTAAGAACAAACTTGTCAAGGAAAATAAGTGTTATCTCAAAATGTCAGAATATCTCCCTAATGAATAATAATTTGCATATTGAGTAGCAAATAGATTTATCACATTTTTGCTGGACGTGCAAGGTGATTTTTACTCATTAGACTCTAGTTTCCTTTCAACAACATGCGCATAACCTAATGCTCTGAAAGGCCCAAATTAAAGAGTAAATTTCTGCCTCATTTACTTAAATCAGATTTCCCCAAACAGTTTGGTTTCAGAAGGCAGAAATACCAAACTTGGAAGTTCTTCAAAAGATTTTGCTGTGTCCCAGAATAATTTATTTTCAAATTCCCTTGCATCCCATTCACCACTCTGTTTATAGGCACCGAATAAAAATCACTAATTTCTATATTTGCATCTTCCTGTGCCCATATTCATTCTCAACTGCTCACAGTATACCAAATGTGGTCTGAGTGTAGTCCCCGATTAAAGATCCCATTGTTCACTGATTAAGATACAGGAACAAAATTAGGCTATTCACCCCATCAAGTCTGCTCTGCCATTCAATCTTGCCTGAATTTTTTTAACTGAACCACATTCTCCCCATAACCCTGAATCCTTTTACTAATCAAGAACCTATCAATCTCTGCTTTAAAAACATCCAATGACTTTGCCTCCACATCTCTCAATGGCAACCAGTTCCACAGAGTCATCACTCTCTGGCTGAAGAAATTCCTCCTCGAACCAGTTCTAAAGAGACATCTCTTTATTCTGAGGCTCTGCCATGGATTCTATCAGTTCAAACTCTTCTACTATTGAAAACATCCTTTCCATATCCACTTGGTCAAGGCCTTTCAGTATGTGGTAAGTTCCAATAAGATTCTCTGCATCCTTCTAAACTCCATTGAGTGAAGGCCCTGAACCCTCATACTCCCTTCATATGTTCAACCTTTCATTCCCAGGATGAAAGTGTTAGGGTTAGGGTTGAACACACTCTGGACCCTCCCCATGGCCAGCAAATGCTTACTTAGATACACAGCCCAAAACTGCTCACAGTATACCAAATGTGGTCTGAATGTGAATGTCGATTAAAGATCCCATTGTTTGCCGAATAAAGCGATGGGGGAAGGATTGAATCATTGAATTATTGTTTTTTTGTGAGGGAAGAGGGATCTGGGGGTTGATGTTCCTGATGAATTTTGTTCATTTTTTTCTGCGGGAGGAAGGATTTGGGGGAGTCGATGTTCCTGAACTGATTTGTTCACTTTTTTTGGTGCAGGAGGTGGGATTTGGGGTTGATGTGCCTGATCCATTTTGTTTGTTTTTATGTGTGGGAGGAGGGATTGGGGGGGGGGTCGATGTGTCTGGTCTGTTTTGCATGGCTTTTGTGCAGGAGGTGGGATTTGGTGGTTGATGTGTCTTTTCGGCTTTTTCCATTTTTTTGCGGGGCTATGGGATTTGGGGGTTGATGTGCCTTTCTTTCCCTTCCTTTCCTGGTTTCATGGCTACCCATAGATTTGAAGAATTTCATAGTTGTATACTTCGATAATAAATGAATCTTCGCAGCTTTGAAACTTGAACCTTTGAAAAACACCTTAAAAAATTTCGGTCATACATTCTTGCTTTTATGTTCTAGTCCTCCCGAAATGATTGCTAACACTACATGCATCTTCTTGACAACTGACCCATCCTGCAAGATAAACTTAAGGAGAATTCTGAACCAAGAAAAGTTCCTTTATATTGTATCTCCAAGTTCTGGATTTTCATCCCATTTAGAAAATAGTCCACACCTTTATTCTTCCTAACAAAGTGCATACTTACTAAGCTGTATTCCATTTGTCCTTTATTTGACTACTCTTCTAACCTGTCCAATTTTTTCTGCAAACTTCCTGCCGCCACAAAATTAGCTGTTCCTCCACCTCTGGGAAGAGGTTGGGGAGGTCTTCGATGAATACTTTGCCTCCGTATTCTCCAGTGAGAAGGACCTTGACAAATGTGTGGACAGTGAAAAATAGTCTGACATGTCGGAACATGTTGAGATTAAGAAAGAGGATGTGCTGGAACTTTTGAAAACATTAGGATAAATACCATAAGTCCCCAGAGCTGAACAGGATATACCCCAGGTTACAGTAGAAACAAGAGGAGAGATTGCTGCACCTTTGGCAAAGATCTTTGCATCCTCACTGGCCACAGGGGTAGTACCAGACAATCAAAGGGTTGCAAATGTTATTCATTTATTCAGGAAAGGCAACAGGGATAACCCTGGGATTATAGACCAGTGAGTCTAATTTCATTGGTGGAGACGATTCATAGAAATGGGATTTGTAAGCATATTTGGAAGTAGAACCTGATTAGAATAATCAACATGGCTTTATGAGGAACAGGTAATGCCTCACAAGCCCGAATGAATTCTTTGATGATGTGACAAAGCACATTGATGAAGGCAAAGCTGTGAATGTGATGTTTATGGATGTTAGTAAGGCATTTGACAAGATTCCCCATGGTAGGCTCATTTTGGAAGTCAGGAGGCAAGGGATCCAGGGAAACTTTGCTGTGTAGATTCAGAAATAGCTTGCCCAGAGGAAAAGGGTAGTTGTACTGCAGATGGAGCATTTTGGTGACCAGTAGTGTTCTGCAGAGATCTGTTCTGGGACCACTGCTCTTTGTGGCTTTCATAAATGACTTGGATCAGGAAGTAGAAGGGTGGGTTAATAAATTTACTGATGACATAATGGTTGGTGATGTCATGGATGGTGTAGAAGGTTGGCTAAGATTACAATGGGTCATCGAGTGTCAAGTATATCATTTCACACTTTTCCAGACTGATCTCCATCTGCAGCTTCTCTGAATCCTATTGATGACCTATTGTAAACTTAGCAGGATTTATGAACATACAGAGAGGCATAATATGATTAGGAATAGTCAGCATGGCTTTGTCAAAGGCAGGTTGCGCCTTACAAGCCTGATTCAAGTTTTTGAGGATGTGACTAAACACGTTGATGAAGGTAGAGCAGTAGATGTAGTGTATATGGATTTCAGCAAGGCATTTGATAAGGTACCCCTTGCAAGGCTTATTGAGAAAGTAAGGAGGCATGGGATCCAAGGGGATATTGCTTTGTGGATCCAGAATTGGCTTGCCCACAGAAGGCAAAGAGCGGTTGTAGACGGGTCATATTCTGCATGGAGGTCAGTGACCAGTGGTGTGCCTCAGGGATCTGTTCTGGGACTACTTCTCTTCAGGATTTTTATAAATGATCTGGATGAGGAAGTGGAGGGATGGGTTAGTAAATTTGTTGATGACACAAAAGTTGGGGGTGTTGTACATACTGTAAATGGCTGTCAGATATTACTGTGGGACATTGATAGGATGCAAAACTGGGCTAAGAAGTGTCAGATGGAGTTCAGCCCAGATAAGTATGAGATGGTTCATTTTGTTAGGTCAAATATGATGGCAGAATATAGTATTAATGGTTAGACTCTTGGCAGTGTGGAGGATCAGAGGGATCTTGGGGTCTGAGTCCATAGGACATTCAAATCTGCTGCACATGTTGACTGTGTGGTTAAGAAGGCTTACAGTGCATTGGCCTTCATCAATTGTGGAATTGAGTTTAGGAGCCAAGAGGTAATGTTGCAGCTATACAGGACCCTGGTCAGACCCCACTTGGAGTACTGTGCTCAGTTCTGGTCGCCTCACTACAGGCATGATGTGGAAACTATAGAAAGGGTGCAGAGGAGATTTACAAGGATGTTGCCTGGATTGGGGAGGCCAGGTTGTTGGGTGTATTTAAGGCAGTGATTGATAGGTTCACGATTAGACGTGGCATCAAAGGTTACAGGGAGAGGCCGGGAACTGGGGTTGAGGAGGAGATTAAAAAAAGGATCAGCCATGATTGAATGGTGGAGCAGACTCCATGGGCCAGATGGCATAATTCTGCTCCGATGTCTAATGGACCTCAGGTTCAATCCGTACAAATGCCAGGTCGAATTGGAAAGGTCAGGTATTGGCCGAGTTGTGGCGGTGGGATCCAGGCCCCAGAACATATTGAAGTGAAGAAACCTAATGTTTGGCCACTTGGCCAGATTGAAAAGGGAGTCAGGACCCAAGGTGAGGGACGGGATATTTCAGCTCACTGTTCCATGACGTTTGCTTGGCTCTGCACTTAAATGAAGTTGTGGCTTTGTGTCCGGGAATGGACTTTTTTTCATGGACATCAGTTCTGAATGCTATTTATCTACTTTTATCGTTTGCACATTTTTTTGCTCTCTACGCATTGGGGGTTTGATGGTCTCTTTTTTAATGGGTTCTTTTGGGTTTCTTTGTTTTGTGGCTGCCTGTAAGGAGACAAGTCTCAAAGTTGTATAAGTTATAAATACTCCCATAAAAAATCTACTTTGAACTTTGAATCCTTGTGGTTAGAGTTAAGAAACTGCAAGTGTAAAATGACCCTGATGGGAGATACGTACAGGTCTATGAAATTTATCCAGGAAGCAGGATACAAATTACAATGGGAAATAGAAACGACATGTAAAAAGGGCAATGTTAAAATAGTCACAGGAGATTTCAATATGAAGGTAGATTGGGAAAATTAGGTTGGAACTGGATCTCAATTGAGGGAATTTGTAGATGCCTACAAGGTGGCTTTTTAGAGCAGCTTGTATTTGAGCCCATTAGGGGAAAGGCAGTTCTGGATTGGGCATTGTATGATGAAACAGATTTGATTAGGCAGAAAAGGTAAAGGAACCGTTAGGAGCATTGAACATAATATGATAGAATTCACACTGCGGTTTGAAAGGGAGAAGTTAAAGTCAGATGTATCAGTATTACATTGGAGTAAAGGGAATTTCAGAAGCATGAGAGAGGAGCTGGGCAAAGTTGATTGGCAGGAGACAACAGCAGGGATGACAGCAGACCAGCAAAGACTAGTTTCTGAGAGCAATTCAGAAGGTGCAAGATAGGTACATCTCAAAGATGAGGAAGTACTCTGAAAGGAGGATGAGGAAACTGTGGCTGACAAGAAAGTCAAAAGTAGCATAAAAGGAAAAGAGAGGACTTATCGCAAAAATTAGTGGGAAATTAGCGGATTACAAAGCTTTTAAAAATAACAGAAGACAACTAAAAAAGCCATTTAGAAAGAAAAGATGACATATAAAAGTAAGCTAACCAATAATATAAAAGAAGATACAAAATGTTTTCTTCAGATATATAAAGTTTAAAAAAGAGGTGATAGTGGACATTGGACTGCTGGAAAATAATGCTGGAGAGGTAATAACGGGGGACAAAGAAATGGTGAATGAATTTAATAGGTATTTTGCATCAGTTTTCACTGTAGAACACATTAGTAGTATGTCAGAAAAGTGTCAGGCTGCAGAAGTGAGATTAGTTGCTATTACTAGGGAGAAGGTGCTTGTGAAGCTGAAAGGCCTGAGAATAGATGAGTCACCTGGACCAAATGGACTACATCCCATGATTCTAAAAGTAGTAGCTGAAGAGATTGTGGAGGAATTATTAATGATACTTCAAGAATCACTAGATTCTAGAATGGTTCTGGAGGACTGGAAAATTGCAATTGTTACTTGACTCATTAAGAAGAAAGGGAGGCAAGAAGAAAGGAAATTATGGGCCAGTTAGCCTGACTTCAATGGTTGGGAAGATGTTGGAGTTCATTATTAAGGATAAAGTTTCGGCATATTTGGAGGCATATGATAAAATAGGCCAAAGTCAGCATGTCTGTTTGCATCATTTGAGGAAATAACAAGCAGGTAGACAAAGGAGAATCGGTGGATGTTGTTTTCTTAGATTTTCAGAAGGCCTTTGACAAGTTGCTGCACATAAGCCTGCTTAACATGATAAATGCCCATGGTATTACAGGAAAGATACTTGTATGGATAGAAGATTGGCTGACTGGCAGGAGGCAAAGAGTAGGAATAAAGGGGCCTTCTCTGGCTGGCTGCCAGTGACTAGCGGTGTTCCCCAGGGGATCAGTTTTGGGACCGCTTCTTTTCACGTAATATGTCAATGATTTAGATGAAGGAATTGATTGCTTAGTGGCCAAATTCAAGGATTAAACAAAGATAGGAGGAGGGGCCAGTAGTGTTGAGGAAGCAGGAAGGCTGCAGAAGGATATAGACAGATTGGGACAACAGGCAAAGTGGCAGATGAAATATTGTGTAGGGAAGTGCATGATCATGCATTTTGGTAATAGGAATAATGACCTAGACTATTTACTAAACAGGAAGCAAATTCAAAAATCAGAGGTGCAAAGGGACTCGGGAGTCCTTATGCAGGATTCTATAACTGTTAACTACCAGGTTGACGCAGAGGTAAAGAAGGTAAATGCAATGTTAACATTCATTTCGAGAAGACTAGAATATAAAAGCAAGGATGTAATGCTGACAATTTATAAGGCATTAGTCAGACTGCACTCGTATTTTGAGTAGTTTTGGGTCCTTTATCTAAAAAAAGATGTGCTGGCATTGGAGTGGGTCCAGAGGAGGTTTACGAGAATGATTCCAAATTTCTTGGGTTAACAAATAAGCAGTGTTTGATGGCTCTGGGCCTGTAGTCACTAGAATTTAGAAGAATGAGTGGGTATCTCATTGAAACCTATTGAATATTGAAAGAGCAAGACTAACTGGATGTGGCGAGGATATTTCCTACAGTCTAGGAGAAGAGGGCACAGCTTCAGAATAGAGAAATAGAGATGAGGAAGAATTATTCTACCAAAAAGGTAGCGAATCTGTGGAATTCAATGACACTGAAAGCTGTGGAGGCCAAGTCTTTGGGTATATTTAAAGCAGATATTGATTGGTTTAGTCAGTGTGTCAAAGGTTACATGGAGAAGGCAGAAGAACGGAGTTGAGAGGGATAAGAAATCAGCCATGATGGAATTGTAGAGCAGCCTCAATGGGCCAAATAGACTAATTCTGCTCCAATGTCATGTGGTCTTATGGACTTAATTTCCCCAGAGAGGAAATGGCTAATTCAAGGGGCATAATTTTAAGGTGATTAGAGGAGAACAGTGGTGATGTTAGAGATAGTTTTATTATACACAAAGAACAGTGGGTGCCTGCAACAGGGGTGGTGGTTGACACGGATATACAATATTAGAGTCATTTAAGAAATTCTTAGATGAGAAATGAATGATAGAAGAATGGAGGGCTGTGTGAGAGGGAAGAATTAGATTGATCTTAGATGTAAAGTTCAAAGTAAATCTATGGTCAAAGTACATAAACGTCAACATATACAACCCTAAGATTCATTTTCTTGCACACATTCATAGTAAATACAAAGAAACAACAAAAAACAAGCAAATAATAAGTAACAAGAACATGAGATGAAGAGTTCTTGAAAGTGACTCCATAGGATGTGGGAACAGTTCAGTGTTGGGGTGAGTGAATTTGTGTGAAGTTATCACTTCTGTTTCAAGAAGCTAATGTTTGAGGGGTAAAAATAGTTCTTGAACCTGGTGGTGTGGGTCCTGAGGCTCCTGCACCTTCTTCCTGATGGCAGTATTGAGAAGAGAGCATGGCCTGGATGGTGGGCATCTCTGATGATGGATGCTGCTTATATGCTGGTTCAAAAGTCAGCATGAACATCATGTGCCAAAAAGCCTGCAGTGTGCTGCATTATTCTATTTTCTATTTCAGTATTGCCAGCAAATTTGGCCACAATGCCGTTAGTTCCTTCAAACAGAACATTAATGCATAAAGTGAAAAGTTGCAATCTACCTTGTTATGTGGGTCGTCCACCATAACGTCTTCCTGCACTGTAATTTCCCTGTATTTATTCTGCACTTTGTTATTGTTTAACCTTGTATTACCTCAATGCACTCTGCAAAGATTTTATCTTTGTGTACAATAGGCAAGATAAGTTTTTCATTGTATCTCAGTACGTTGTAATAATAAAGCAAATCTGATTCTACACTGATCCCTGTGGAACTTTGTCAGGCATTGGGAACCATCCTCAAAGGGAGCCCATTATCTCCACTCTCTACCTTCTGTCAGTCAGCCAATCTTCTATCCATACTAGTACCTTACCTCTAACAACATCAGCTCTTTTCTTGTGTAGCAGCTTCACGTGTTGTACCTTGTCACAACATGGCGAGCCTCCATACGGCTCTCAATCCTCCCAGTTTAAACGCTAGCACCTAAAGCATTGATTATTGACAAGATATTCATGCCGCTTTCCGCATGTTTCATGTTATGCTCTGGTAAGCAGAAATACCCAAAGACATTTTTTAAATTAAGGGATGAGTTGTAGATGAATTAAAATAATTGTGGAGGTGATGCAACAAACTTACAAATGCCTACAAGACAAACTCTATCTGAGAAACGCTTAAGATAGATAGATAGATAGATAGATACTTTATTCATCCCCATGGGGAAATTCCAACTTTTTTCCAATGTCCCATACACTTATTATAGCAAAACTAATTACATACAATACTTAACTCAGTAAAAAAAATATGATATGCATCTAAATCACTATCTCAAAAGCATTAATAATAGCTTTTAAAAAGTTCTTAAGTCCTGGCGGTAGAATTGTAAAGCCTAATGGCATTGGGGAGTATTGAACTCTTCATCCTGTCTGAGGAGCATTGCATCAATAGTAACCTGTCGCTGAAACTGCTTCTCTGTCTCTGGATGGTGCTATGTAGAGGATGTTCAGAGTTATCCATAATTGACCGTAGCCTACTCAGCGCCTTTCGCTCAGCTACCGATGTTAAACTCTCCAGTACTTTGCCCACGACAGAGCCCGCCTTCCTTACCAGCTTATTAAGACGTGAGGCGTCCCTCTTCTTAATGCTTCCTCCCCAACATGCCACCACAAAGAAGAGGGCGCTCTCCACAACTGACCTATAGAACATCTTCAGCATCTCACCACAGACATTGAATGACGCCAACCTTCTTAGGAAGTACAGTCGCCTCTGTGCCTTCCTGCACAAGGCATCTGTGTTGGCAGTCCAGTCTAGCTTCTCGTCTAACTGTACTCCCAGATACTTGTAGGTCTTAACCTGCTCCACACATTCTCCATTAATGATCACTGGCTCCATATGAGGCCTAGATCTCCTAAAGTCCACCACCATCTCCTTGGTCTTGGTGATATTGAGACGCAGGTAGTTTGAGTTGCACCATATCACAAAGTCCTGTATCAGTTTCCTATACTCCTCCTCCTGTCCATTCCTGACACACCCCACTATGGCCGTGTCATCAGCGAACTTCTGCACATGGCAGGACTCCGAGTTATATTGGAAGTCTGATGTGTACAGGGTGAACAGGACCGGAGAGAGTACGGTTCCCTGCGGCGCCCCTGTGCTGCTGACCACCGTGTCAGACCTACAGTCTCCCAACCGCACATACTGAGGTCTATCTGTCAAGTAGTCCACTATCCAATCCACCATGTGAGAGTCTACTCCCATCTCCGTTAGTTTGTGCCTTAAGATCTTGGGCTGGATGGTGTTAAAGGCACTAGAGAAGTCAAGGAATGTAATCCTCACAGCACAACTGACCCCCTCTAGGTGAGAGAGTGATTTGTGCAGCAAATACGTGATAGCATCCTCCACTCCCACCTTCTCCTTATACGCAAACTGAAGAGGATCCTGGGCGTGCCTGGTTTGTGGCCTCAGATTCTGTATTATCAGCCGCTCCATGGTCTTCATCACGTGCGACGTCAAGGCAACAGGTCTGAAGTCATTCAACTCCTTTGGTTGTGGTTTCTTCGGTACCGGGACAATACAGGATGTTATTCTTAAGCCAACCATCATCATTTTAGCTTATTAACCAGACTGTCATTTGGCTATACTCAGTTCCCACTCCCTTGAGGAACAATTATTTTAGAAAGGTTTGAAGTGAGAGAAGACTTTGAGATTAAAGGGAAAGGAAGTTCTGGAAAAAAAGGTATGTTAAACCACAATGGCAAGAGAGTCTCAGCAATGGGGACTGTTGGACACTGTTTTGAAATACTTGATATCACATTTCAGGGCCTGAAGTATTTGAGAAAAGGTAACAACTGAATGTGGCTTCAGTAAACCTGGGATGTCCACTTGGGTGATGGAGACAGTAGGGGAAAAGGGCATTTTGGTGCCATTTTAAGGTACCAGCCACAGAATCAATATTTCCCTCAAATTGACAAGGTTTTCATAACTTCAGACTTGCAAGCTTTTCAGTGAATGATCGACCAGCAATCACCTCTTTCAGCAGAATATAGCGATTGTCTACAAAGGACACCAATGTTACTCAGATGCATTTGCTGTTTATAGAGAAGGAACTCATGGACTTTCAGACAGATTTTAGGAACTTGGAAATGAATAAAGAGTCAATGTTTTGGGCTGGCTCTCTTCTTCACAACTTTCAGTTCTCGACCTGAAACGGTGACTGTTTAATCATTTCCATATATGCTGTCTGACCTGCGGAGTTCCTCCAGCACTTTGTATGTGTGTTGCTTCTGATTTCCAGCATCTGCAGGCTTTCTCGTGTTTACACCATTGTATGATCTTGCTGGCCAAGTTCTCCTTGTAAGTTTTGAAGTTTTAGAAGGAGGAGGAGACATTTGCTGGAATTCTCTGTCCTGCTATAATGCCCCAATTCCTAGCATCATGCCACCCACCAGCTGCAGGAATATGGAATGTTATTTGTCTTTTCTCCCAATAATACTTTCGTTACACATTACCTGTTCTTCAAAAGCTGTGATATGAATAGAAATGCCTTCATCGAATCCCTGCATTATCCATCAGCATACAAATCCAACTGTTTTTAAACTATGATGACTTATCAGAGAAACTTGCTAATCTGCTTTTGCTTTTATCATAGGAAGCATTATGCATGCATTCCTCTGATTACTCACATCAAACCAGCAGTAAATTATGTTTTTTTTTCTGGTTATAATTCACTCATGTGCATTTGAGAACACATTCTCATTTATTACAAGCAATCTTCTGTAAATGCCCTCTCTGATATTCCGTAATTCTGAAAGCTCTCACAAGGAGTAAAGTGTGATAATGGATGTAATGGAAAAAACAATGCTTTCTTATTAGACACTCTGTACAAAGTCTTGCTGTGTTAGATGATCAGAGTAGTTTTAAAATAGCGATTAACTTGGCTGGATTAGTTCAGTGTAGCTTTGATTTCTTGATTCTAACAGAAGGTCTGCAAAGTGGAGATTGAAAATCTTTCAGTCAATGCATTCTTTTTCCCACCATGGTATATATAACTTGCACATGGATACAATTTCTACTTCTGCTATCCTACCTCATATTTTGGAAAAAATATTCCTCTTACGTGTTGGTACCAGATACAAGGATGCAGCAGGATATTGATGTGACATCGATACTCAGAATAAAGGGACAACCCTTTAGAACTAATATGAGGATCAAGTCAGTATTAAGAGGGAGACAATGTTAGATGTCATGGGACACATAAAGGTTGATGGAACTTAATCCCGACAACTGTATTTAATTCCATCAACCTTTATATATCTCATGACAATTATATGTGTTGCACATTTGAGAAGCCAACAGGGGTAAGGACATATACAGTAAATGCTAGGATGCCAAGGAATGTGGACAGTAGAAGGTAATGATATGGAATATAAAAGCTGGGACATAATCTTGCGACTTTACAAAGTACAAAACTTTACTTGTATTATGTTCAGTTCTGGTTACCACACTACGTGAAGGAGAGAGTGCAGAGGAGATTCATTTGGATGTTGCCGTGATCAGAGGACTTTAGTTGTGGGGAAAGAATAGATAGTTAGGGCTTGATTTCTCTGGGGCAATAGAGAGCGAGGGGTGACATGAGAGTAAAATTGCAAGAGACATAGATAGATAAAATCTTTTTCACACGCCAGCAAATATGATTAGTTTGGATGGGCAGAAAGGTTGACATAGACAAGGTGGGATGAAAGGTTAGTTTCTGTGTTCACAACTCTATGAATCTATGCATAAATAGCTCCACTCAAACACAAAATTACCCCATGGATTCACATTTTCTCCTAGTCTCCCAAGATACTATAAACTAGTGGTCACCAACCTTTTTAAGCCCAAGATCCCCTACCTTGGCCTTAGTGAAAGGCAAGATTGACCCCAGATTGATTAGTTACACGCATGCGCACCGGGGCAGAAAGGACCGGAAGTAAAACCCCGCAACCCGAAAGTAAAAATAATGCATAAACACCAGGGGTACCCACCCTCTTTTTGCACCGCGGACTGGTTTAATATTGACAATATTCTTGTGGACCGGCCGACCGGGGTGGGTGGGGGGGGGGGGGGTGCTAAATACGACGGGAATACAGCAATACACAAAGCAGGTTCCTTATGTCCAGTCTACTCTGCAATTTAGTTTTCGCGGCTCTCGGCACTTAGCTTCTGTCCCGTGCTGCTCATGTTTTCTCTGCTGAAAAAACTCAACGGGTTTGTCTTTAAGTGCAGGATGCTTGGACTCAGGGTACCAAAGCAGCTTTGAGGGTTTCATTGCCTCATTAGACAGCCTCCCGGCCCGAACTCCAGCCTCTGCCCGCCCGCCGCCAGATGCCTTGGCCTGGTGCAGCTGGTTGCGGGTGGGTGAGAAGACAAGGTCAGGGCCGGAGGTTCCTGTGCCGGGCCCGCGGCAGTTGCATCCGGAGAGAGTGACTGAGTGAGTGAGGAGAGCGAGAGGCCCGTGCCCGCCCCCCTTGTAGGATCTATTGGCCAACAAAAGTTTGTTTCAGCAGATTGAAGCGAGGTAACGGCTCTGCTACTTACAAAACCCTGAGCCCGAATTAGGTCGTCTGCAAATATTTTAGCACTGGGTTCCCCACGAACATTTGGCGTGCTAAGCAGGTTCAGAGGTGGCGCCCATTTGTCCGCGCTCCAGGCTGGCTGGCAGCATTGGCGGTTCCTGCCGGCCGCGCTCCAGGCCAGTAGCATCGGCGGTTCTCGCTGGCCGCGCTCCGGGCCAGTAGCATTGGTGGTTCTCACCGGCCGCGCTCCGGGCCAGTAGCATCGGTGATTTTCGCCGGCCACGCTCCAGGCCAGTAGCATTGGCGGTTCTCGGCGGCCATGCAAGGCCAACACTGGCGCGCGGGTATCACTGTGTTTAGGCGACTGATGACCTCGCATGGGTTCAATTTCAACAGTGGGTGTGACAGGGAATGAGGAAAGGTGCAGTTGACTCATATCGTTTCCTCGCGGCCCACACTGTGTAGTGCAGGGGAGCTATGCGCATGCGCACTGGGCAGAAAGAACGGAACTAAAACCCCGCAACCCAGAAACAGTCTCTCAACAGTATTTGTGTATTTATTTTTCTTTTTTTTTTGGTATCAACTGGGAAAGTCTCAAAGATCGACCAGCCGATCGCTATCGACAGGTTGGCGACAACTACTACATACCAAGCCACAATGGATAAAATTGTGTGAGTAATGTATCATCACTAAACATGATCTCTAGAAAGCCACTAAAACAGATGGAAGTCTGAAATTGGAAGAAATGTTTAGGAGTTTACATGAGCATGAAGTGAAGTAAATGCACATCTTTGCAATCAGACCTATAGTGTGTCCTATTTTTAAAATCAATATTAATCATTTGCAACTTGTGAGAGAAGAGTAGGAGCCAATGATAATGTATCAAAGCTTGAAAATTTAGAATGCAGGTCACTGCTGAGAGTTGTTCAGTATTATAAGATCTTGTGAGGCTGCTCAAACCTTAGCATCACTTTGCGGCAGAGGGTATGAAAAAGAGGTGGAGCTGGAGGCAGCAAAATGCACATAAAAGCAAGAGAAGACCTACAAATGAAGCTCTCTTTCTTCATTATGCAGAAATCTTCATTACTACATGTGAGCTGAAGCCAGAACATGATGCATGAAGCCATGCGAAGATGCAGCAATAAGACATGATAGATGATAGTCAAATGAAAACTCCCAGTCTTCCTTCTCACGTTCTAATAAAGGACAAGTTTAATTAAGCATGGATCGAACAGGAACCATTTGGAACAGTATTTGGAAACAATTCCGTCATTTTTTATGAGATAGATTTGTATCCCTAGTGATAGATTATAACTCATTAACATCCCAGATGTGGTTAACTGGCAGCTCAGCTGGATAAGCCGCACACATGGTCAACATGAGTATTGGAATTATCCCTAATTTCCAAAGTAGTTTTGGAGAAGTGTTATATCAGCCACATAACATGCAAAAAGAAACATACTTAAAAAACAAAACAGGCCAGAGATGCTTGCATTTCACTCCAGTCTCATTCATGCAGTTTGTTGGAAATGTATATAGCACACTGTAGGTAGAATTCCTGAATGTAGGGTTTAGCTAGAAGTACCATTTTACTTATGCTTTTACAAAGAATTCATTACCACATTCAAGGCAAATGGCACAATGCAAGTTATAGCTACTGCAATGGCAAACACATAATGGACAACATTTGAAAAACCATTAAGATACTGGAAATCTAAAATAAAAATAGAAATTGCTGGAAACACACAGCAAGACAAAAAAAAACAGAGTTAATGCTTCAGATCAATATCCTTCCATTAACAGAGTATTTTGCGTATTACTGCCTTGTGTTGGAAGAAGGCCACAGTGAAAGTTATGCTTACACTCACTAAAATCCGAGAATAAATGGAGGTTGTAAGCTTCTGATTAGACAGGCACTTGCTCTCTGAAATGAAACAAGCACTTTACCTTGCTTGGAGCCACTGCGATCAGCACTTGGTCCTGTATTTGGAGTATACTTTGGATTCCTAGTTGAAGCACTTTGCCTCGTCCAATCAAAATTATCAAGCCGGTCTTGAGTGAATCCACAGATCTTATCATTTTCAAATGCACAGTTGAATTCTCCTGTTAACAGACACATGCACATCTCTAACTATGTTATACTGAATGCATCTAACATTGCATATCTGAATACCTGTAGCAGCTTAAGTGCCTATTGAGTAATTTGAAAATCTTCAGATCCAGTAGTTTAAAAAAATTCTGATAAGAGGTTAATTTAACATTCAAAACTATTTTCCCAGCATTACTTCTTCAACTGATTTCAACTTAATTGATTCTAGAATTCCGTTCAAACAGAAAAAATATCTCCCTGATGGTCAACCTCCTGAGTGATAAATGTATTTGTAGAAATTACCTTCAATGTTATTGTGACCAGCTGGCACTAGATAGTAAATACAATTCCAGTCTAATCATAAACACAAGAGATTCTGCGTATGCTGTAAATCCAGATCAATACACACAAAATGCTGGAGGAACTCAGCAGCTCAGGCAGCATCTATGGAAATGAATAAACAGTCGATGTTTCAGGCTGAGACCCCTTCTCAGGACTGTCTGGGGAAATTATCCTTTTACCATACAGTGTAACATTTGTTAAATGATTTCTATATATAGGAATAAAAATGTTGAGAAAACAACACAGAGCCCAATGTTACCCCACACATTAAGGCTGCACTGTCATATTTACTGTTCCTACAGCTGGTCTAAAAGGTGATGAAAGGCACTCAACATTGTCTACATGGACTTTAGCAAGGCCTCTGACAAAGCCCCACATGGTAGGCTAATTCAGTCGCTTGGCATTCTGAATGAAGTCGTCAATTGGATTCACCATTGGCTTAATGGAACAAGCCAGAAGAGGCAGTAGATGGTTGCCACTCTGCTTAGAAGCCTGCGACTGGTGGTGTGACGCAGGGAATAGTGCTTGTTTATCATCTATATTAATGAATTGGATGATAATTGGATTGGTAATCTCGATCAACAAAATTGCAGACGACGCCAAGTTTGGGGTTGTAGTGGACAGGGAGGAAGGCCATTGGAGCTCACAGCAGGATCTGAACTAGCGGGGGCTGAAAAATGGCTGATGGAATTTAGTGCTGACAAAAGTGAGGTGTTGCACTTTGGGAGGACAAAGCAGGGTGGGACTTACACAGTGAACAATAGGGTACTGAGGCGTGCGGTAGAATGAAGGGATCTGGCGAGACAGATCCACTGTTTATTAAGTTGTATAAGACATCGGTGAGAGCAAATTTGGAGTATTATGTGCAGTTCTAGTCACCTACCAACAGGAAAAATATCAATAAGTTTGAAAGAGCGCAGAGAAGCTTTATCAGCATGTTTCTGGGACTTGAGGACCTGAGTTATAGGGAAAGGTTGAAAATGTTCGGACTTCATTCCATGGAGCGTAGGAGAACGATGGGAAATTTGATAGAAGTATACAAAATCATGAAAGGGTATAAATTGGCTAAATACAAGCAGGCTCTTTCCACAAAGATTAGGTGATAGTGGTCATAGGATAAAGATGAGAGGGGAAATATTTAAAGGGAAACTAAGAGGCAACTTCTTCACTCTGAGTATGGTGTTAGTGTGGAATGATCGGCCAGTGGAAGTAGTGGATGTGGGTTTGATTACGCTTAAGAGAAGTTTGGATGGGTACATGGCTGGGAAGAGTATGAAGGGCAGTTGTCCTGGTGTGGGTCAATGGGAGCAGGCTGAATAACAATTTTGCCTGGACTAAATGGGCCAAAAGGTCCGTTTCAGTGCTTTATGATTCTATGTGGGGTGTTTATCTACCAGCAGCAGCTTTTGTATAGTTCAAGAGTCTAGGTGTCACTGTAAGCTCCCAATACGAATAGCTTTGTGCTAGATTCATCAATCAGCCAGCAAGTTTTCTGTGGTTTAACCAAATCAGCTTTTATGAATTTAGAAAATTAACGGTGGAAATTGCAAACAGTTGCAAGAATTCTTTTTCCACATATGGTAAAACTCTGATATCCAGGCACACTCGGGACTTCAGTTTTGTCAGGCAAGCAGATTTTCTGGACTATTGGATGCCTGTATCATCTCAGTCTCTAATGTAATATTAATTCACTTTTTTTAATACTGTACAATGTTACACCATATAACATTTCAAAGGAACATAAGATCATAAGAATAGGAGTAAAATTAGGCCATTCAGCCCATCGAGTCTGCTCCACTATTCAATCATGGCTGATTCTTTTGTCCCTTGCTCAGATCCACTCCCCGGCCTTCTCCCTGTAACCTTTGATGCCCTGTCCACTCAAGAACGTATCAAGCTCTGCCTTAAGTACACCCAGTGACCTGGTCTCCACAGCTGCCCGTGGTAAAAAATTCCACAAATTCATCACCCTCCGGCTAAAGAAAAATCTCCACAAACATCTCTGTTTTAAATGGATACCCTTTAATTCTGAGGCTGTGCCCTCTTGTCCTAGACTCTCCCACTATGGAAAACATCTTTCCCACATTGACTCTGTCTAGACCTATCAACATTCTAAAGGTCGCATTGCAATGAGTTTCCCACTCATGCTTGTAAATTCCAGCAGGTACAGACCCAGAGCTATCAAACGTTCTTTGTATGATAACCCTTTCACCCTTGTAACCCTCCTCTGAACCCTCTCCAATGCCAGCACATCTTTTCTAAGATGAGGGGCCCAAAACTGTTTGCAATACACAAAGGTGAAGTCTCACCAGTGCCAATGACAGAGCCCACCAGAGTGCTGCGGAACAAAGAGACCGAAGGGTACAGACACATAGTTCTCTGAAAGTGGAGATACAGGTAGATAGGATGGTGAAAATGGCATTAGTGTGTCTGCTTTCATCTGACAGTTTGATTAACAGGACTGGATGTTACAATCCCTAAAGTTTCTGCACTGCACTTGACTTGAGTGGAAGTAGTTCTTAAAGATGTCCACTAGATGATGTTATTACCATTACGACACATCTTCAGTTGTGTACCTTGACATCACTGGGTGTTTCGGACATTAAGTACAGGAGTTGGGTTGTCATATTACAATTATGCATGTCGTTGATGAGACCATATTTGAAGTATTGTGTGTAATTCTGGTGGCCCAGTTATGGGAAGGATGCCATTAAGCTGGAAGGAGTCACAGGAATGGCACCAGGACTCCAGGACTTGGGCTACACCATGAGGCAAGGTAGGTGAAGAGTGCAGGAAGCTGAGGGGATGACCTTACAGAGATATTGAAGCCTAATGGGCATAGATAGGGTGGATGATCATAGGGTCAGGGACTCCTAAAACTACAGAACAATGACGCAATCTATGAGAGAAAAAAGTTGAAGGGGAAGGTTTTCCAAATAGAAAATGGTTGGTATGTGAAATGAGTAGCCAGAGGACTCAATAACAATCTTGAAGAGAAATTAGGACAGGTACATGGATAGAAAAGATTCAGTAGGAAATGGGCCAAACTTGGGACTTACTTGGACATATATCTCGACTAGTATAGATGATGTGGTCTGAAGGGCTTGTTACCTTACTACACAGCTCTATGATTCCGTGACTGTGATTTCATCTGATAATTTTGCATCACCTCTCTGAAAATATTGCAGATTTGATTTCACGAGATTGTAGAGGACTGCTGGATTGTCACTGACTGCCCATGGCCCTGGATTTGGAAGCTGGTGCTAGCACAATACTTTCAACAGCGTATAATTTTTGACATGAAAATGTCAAGCTACAGAGTCTTCCAGCAGCAAACCCAAACTAAACTCCTCAGAGGCATGGCAGCATAGAATCGTCATCCTGGCTTCCGGACCATTGACCCAGAGACACAAGTCCAGATGCTCCATGGCAAACGGAAAACTTAAAGTCAAGTAACAAATAAATTGGAATTAAAAAAGCTAACCTCAGTAGCTATGAAATAACTGGATCATCATTAAAAACAATCTGACTCACTAATGTGCTTTAGGGAAGGAATTCTGCCATCCTCTCACACTCCCTGCCTGATATGCAGTTCTAGATGCACCAGTATGCTTGACTCTTAACTTCCTCCTCAGTTTTGGGATATTTGGGATGGAACAACAAAATCCAGACCATGGGAAGGAATATAAAGAATTACAAAGAAAGGCCTGATATATAAATATTTAGCCAGCAACTGTGCAGTTTAAGAATAACAGAGAACTAGAAAAAGACTATCTACAAATTGAATTCTGTTCTGTTGGCATCAAGTACATCTACCGAAACAAAAATCTCATGGTCATCTGGTCTAATAACTAATGTGTCTCAGTGTCAAATATTTAATGTTTTTATAACTGACTACCGGGGGCAAATTCCTTTGTCAAAGATATCAGTGACATACAGAAGTTCTTGTGGTAATGAGCCAAATTGTTTTCGCCTTTTAGTCAAAAGCAGATCTTCATAAAACCAGTGTCTCTTGCATGTTCACTTCAAACTGTCCCTTCAAAGTCATTGATGGCCACATTCAACAAAGGGGAAAAATGAGACTGAAATGGTGAAAATAAATCAAAGATTGTATCCACATAACAGAGGTTCATTCTATTCCTTAGTGCAAATCCTTTAGAACTTGCCAGTTTTGTCATCCTTTCATCTATGGGCTCAAAGGATTTAACAACTTAAAATGTAGTGTTTTATGTGACTAATCATTACAGACCCAGATTTGCATGATCTGTGACAGCTATGGCAGGTGCATGTGCCATAATTAGATTGTCCAGAAGCTTTTTGGTCCTTACAGGTATTTTTCTCAAGAATATTAAAGTCAATTTTTAATGCAACTTGAATCCATATAAAGAACTACATTTGCAATAGATATGCATTATCTTTATGAATTTAGTAGTTACATAGTCCTATCACTCAACCATTTATTAAACGATTTGAATTAACAATTCTGTGCCTTGGTTAAAAAAGGTAAATATAAATAGAGTAAGCATACTGTACAAACCATTCAAAGTAAATCTATTATCAATGTACTCGTATGTCACTATATACAACACTAAGATTAATTTTCTTGCAGGCATACACAGTAAATCAGACAAACCCAATAGAATTGGAGCAAGAAGGCTGCGAGTGAACGGCTGATTTCAGGAGCAAAGGCAGTTTTTACTACTCGGGGTGAGTGAAAGGCAGCAGAGTGATAGGGCTTTGGCTCAACGGGCTTAGGCAGCAATGGGACGAGGCGAGGTAGGTTTACCTGTGTTATTTGCGGAAGGGGGAAGTATCTGTGTGAGGCCAGTGTTCTGTGCTCGGTGTCAGATGTGGGGGTGTCCTGGAGTCTCCCAGCCTCCCGGACGGTCATATCTGCATCCGATGTGTCGAGCTGCAGCTCCTATGGGATCGAGTTAGAGAACTGGAGATACAGTTCAATGACCTTCGCCTAGTCAGGGAGAGTGAGGAGGTGATAGAGAGGCGTTATAGGCAGGTGGTCACACTGGGGCCATGGGAGATGGACAAGTGGGTCACAGTCAGGAGAGGGAAGGGGAAGAGTCAGGTACTAGAGAGTACCCCTGTGGCTGTACCCCTTGACAATAAGTACTCCTGTTTGAGTACTGTTGGGGTGGGGGGCAGCCTACCTGGAGGAACAATAATGGTGGTGCCTCTGGCACAGAGTCCGGCCCTGTGGCACAGAAGGGTAGGGAAAAGAAGATAGGGGACTCTATAGTTAGGGAGTCAGACAGGTGATTCTGTGGATACAGGAAAGAAGCTCGGATGGTAGTTTGCCTCCCAGGTGCCAGGGTCTGGGATGTTTCTGATGGCTTCCAAGATATCCTGCAGTGGGAGGGAGAACAGCCAGAGGTCGTGGTACATATTGGAACCAACGACATAGTTAGGAAAAGGGAAGAGGTCCTGAAAAAAGACTACAGGGAGTTAGGAAAGAAGTTGAGAAGCAGGACCACGAGGTAGTAATGTTGGGATTACTGCCTGTGCCACGCCACAGTGGGAACAGGAATAGAATGAGGTGGAGGACAAACGTGTGGCTGAGGGATTGGAGCAGGGGGCAGTGATTCAGATTTCTGGATCATTGGGACCCCTTTTGGGGCAAGTGTGACCTATACGAAAAGGATGGGTTGCACTTGAATCCTGGGGGACCAATATCCTGGTGGGGAGGTTTGCTAACATTACTGGGGAAAGTTTAAACTAGAATTGTTGGGGGGTGGGAACCGAACTGAAGAGACTGGGGAAGAGGAGGTTGGCTCACAAATAGAGAAAGCTTGTAGACAGTGCGAGAGGGAGGATAGGCAGGTGATAGAGAAGGGACGCGCTCAGACCAAAGGTTTGAGATGTGTCTATTTTAATGCAAGTAGTGTTGTGAACAAAGCAGATGAGCTTAAAGTATGGATCAGTACTTGGAGATATGTTGTGGTGGCCATTACAGAGACTTGGATGGCTCAGGGACAGGAATGGTTAATTCAAGTACCGGGTTTTAGATGTTTCAGAAAGGACAGTGAGGGAGGCAAAAGAGGTGGAGGCATGGCACTGCTGATCAGAGATAGTGTTACGGCTGCAGAAAAGGTGGACGCCATGGAGGGATTGTCTACGGAGTCTCTGTGGGTGGAGGTTAGGAACAGGAAGCGGTCAATAACTTTACTGGATGTTTTTTATAGGCCGCCCAATAGTAACAGGGATATCGAGGAGCAGATAGGGAAACAGATCCTGGAAAGGTGTAATAATAACAGAGTTGTCGTGATGGGAGATTTAAATTTCCCAAATATCGACTGGCATCTCCCTACAGCAAGGGATTTAGATGGGGTGGAGTTTGTTAGGTGTGTTCAGGAAGTTTTCTTGACACAGTATGTAGATAAGCCTACAAGAGTAGAGGCTGTACTTGATCTGGTATTGGGAAATGAACCTGGTCATGTGTCAGATCTCTCAGTGGGAGAGCATTTTGGAGATAGTGATCATAGTTCTATCTCCTTTACAATAGCATTGGAGAGAGAAAGGAACAGACAAGTTAGCAAAGCATTTAATTGGAGCAAGGGGAATTATGAGGCTATCAGGCAGGAAATTGAAGGCTTAAATTGGAAACAGATGTTCTCAGGGAAAAGTACGGAAGAAATGTGGCAAATGTTCAGGAGATAATTGTGTGGAGTTCCAATGAGACAGGGAAGTTATGGTAGGGTACAGGAACCGTGGTGTACAAAGGCTGTAATAAATCTAGTCAAGAAGAAAAGCTTACAAAAGGTTCAGAGAGTGAGGTAATTTTTAGATCGAGAAGATTATAAGGCTAACAGGAAGGAGCTTAAGAAGGAAATTAGGAGAGCCAGAAGGGGCCATGAGAAGGCCTTGGCGGGCAGGATTAAGGAAAACCCCAAGGCATTCTACAAGTATATGAAGAGCAAGAGGATAAGATGTGAAAGAATAGGACCAATCAAATGTGACAGTGGAGAAGTGTGTATGGAACCGGAGGAAATAGCAGAGGTACTTAATGAATACTTTACTTCAGTATTCAATATGGAAAAGGATCTTGGTGATTGTAGTGATGACTTTCAGCAGACTGAATAGTTTCAGCATGTAGATATTAAGAAAGAGGATGTGCTGGAGCTTTTGGAAAGCATCATGTTGGATAAGTCACTGGGACCAGATGAGATGTACCCCAGGCTACTGTGGGAGGCGAGGGAGGAGATTGCTGAGCCTCTGGCGATGATCTTTGCATCATCAATGGGGACGGGAGAGGTTCCGGAGGATTAAAGGGTTGTGGATATTGTTCCTTTATTCAAGAAAGGGAATAGAGATAGCTCAGGAAATTATAGACCAGTGAGTCTTACCTCAGTGGTTGGTAAGTTGATGGAGAAGATCCTGAGAGGCAGGATTTATGAACATTTGGAGAGGTATAATATGATTAGGAATAGTCAGCATGGCTTTGTCAAGGGCAGGTCGTGCCTTACGAGCCTGATAGAATTTTTTGAGGATGTGACTAAACACATTGATGAAGGAAGAGCAGTAGATGTAGTGTATATGGATTTTAGCAAGGCATTTGATAAGGTACCCCATGCAAGGCTCATTGAGAAGGTATGGAGGAATGGACTCCAAGGGGACATTGCTTTGTGGATCCAGAACTGCCTTGCCCATAGAAGGCAAAGAGTGGTTGTAGATGGGTTATATTCTGCATGGACGTTGGTGACCAGTGGAGTGCCTCAGGGATCTGTTCTGGGACCCTTACTCTTCGTGATTTTTATGAATGACCTGGATGAGGGAGTGGAGGGATAGGTTAGTAAGTTTGCTGATAACACAAAGTTTGGAGGTCTTGTGGATAGTGTGGAGGGCTGTCAGAGGTTACAGTGGGACATTGATAGGATGCACAACTGGGCTGAGAAGTGGCAGATGTATTTCAACTTAGATAAGTGTGATGTGGTTCATTTTGGTAGGTCAAATATGATGACAGAATATAGTATTAATGGTAAGACTTTTGGCAGTGTGGAGGATCAGAGAAATTTTGGGGTCCGAGTTCATAGGACGTTCAAAGCAGCTGCACAGGTTGACTCTGTGGTTAAGAAGGTATATGGTGTATTGCCCTTCATCAATCGTGGAATTGAATTTAGGAGCCGAGAGGTAATGCTGCAGAGAGGACACTGCTCAGACCCGACCTGGAGTACTGTGCTCAGTTCTGGTCACCTCACTACAGGAAGGATGTGGAAGCCATAGAAAGGGTGCAGAGGAGATTTACAAGGATGTTGTCTGGATACCTTCTCAGAATAGGTTGAGTGAACTCAGCCTTTTCTCCTTGGAGCGATGGAGGATGAGAGGTGACCTGATAGAGGTGTATAAGATGATGAGAGGCATTGATTGTGTGGATAGTCAAAGGCTTTTTCCAAGGCTATATTGGTTGCCACAAGAGGACACAGGTTTAAGGTGCTGGGAAGAAGAGGAGATGTCAGGGGTAAGTTTTTTTACTCAGAGAGTGGTGAATGCATGGAATGGACTGTCAGCATCTGTGGTGGAAGCGGATATGATAGGGTCTTTTAAGAGAATTTTAGATAGGTACATGGAACTTAGTAAAATAGAGGGTTATGGGTAAGCCTAGTAATTTCTAAGGTAGGGACAGGTTCGACACAACTTTGTGGGACAGAGGGCCTGTATTGTGCTGTAGGTTTTCTACGTTTCTATGTTTCTAGAATCAGTGAAAGACTGCGCCCAACAGGAAGTATAAACAAAATGCAACAGACAAAAAATTGTGCAAATATTAAAAATAATAAAAAAGCAATAACTATTGAGAACATGAGATGAAGAGTCCTTAAGTTGTGTAAGTAGTTTAGTGGTGAGGCAAGTGATGTCATCCTCATGGTTAATGGGTAGTAACTGTTGCTGAACCTGTTGGTGTAGGTCCTGTAGCTCCTGTATCTTCTTCCTGATGGCAACAATGAAAGGAGAGCATGGCCTGATTGGTGAGGGACCTTGATGATGGCTGCACCTATCCTGCGGAAACACTCCGTATAGATGTGTCAGTGATGGCGAGTGCTTTACCTGTGATAGACTGGGCCAATTCCACTACTTTATAGTCCTTCCATTCAAGGCATTGGTGTTTCAATATCAGGCCATGATGTAACCAGCCAATATACTCTCCACTACACAGAAGAAGTTTGTCAAAGTTTTAAATATGTGAATCTTCTAAGAAGTAGAGGCATTGCCGTACTTCCTTCATAATGGCATTTATTTGCTGGACCTAGGACAGGTCCTCTGAAATGATAACATCAAGGAAGTTAAAGTTGCTGACTCTCTCCACCTCTGCTCTCCCGATAAGGACTGGCTTGTGGACCTCCAGATTCCTCCTCCTGAAGTCAATAACCAGCTCCTTTGTCTTGCTAACATTGAATGAGAGGCTGTTGATGTGGCACCACTCAGCCAGACTTTCAATCTCCCTCCTGTGTGCAAATTTATCACCACCTTTGATTCGGCCGATGACACTTGTGCCTTCAGCAAACTGAAATATGGCATTAGAATTCTGTTTAGCTCAAAAACTAGGAACTGAACAGTATTCCTGAAAATTTCCAGTCTGTGTTTGTTTTAAAAACTTCAGTGTTTTGTAACCCATGTGTAGTTTGCATAATGCAGTTCAGAAAAGTATTTTTTTTATAATCGCAATGTGAATACGATAGAGGTAACTGTAATTAAACGTGACTTCTTATTAAATACCCTGTAAAGCACCACAGAGAAATCTCGAGTGGACCAATGTACGAGCAGCTTTAATCATGCCCTGATAAGTAATGGCTGTGAAAACAATTTAGCAAATGCTAACTTTCATTTATAAATCTACACATAAGATAATCACTTAAAAATTCTCTCACTCTGGGATGTGAAGAGCATCCTGTAAGCCTTTGTGTTCAATTTACTGTAAAAGTATTTAGCATTATTGTTCTTAAGATGGATAAATATTGCAAGTCCAATTAATGCTACGATGTTTTCAGCAGTGGTCTTGTGCAGCATTAATATACTAACTACATTTTACTAAAGAAGAAAATGGGCATTATATTACATGTGCATTGCATGAATAATAATTCAGAATGAAAAGGAGGTACTACAGAACAATGAAAGTACTAGAGACAGTTGTGTCAATTTACTCTAAAAGTCAAAATACTATCTTTCTAAAATCGAACATTCTATTTCAACTTTATAAATTCTATTCTGTTCTATTACTTAATGATAGTAGTTTTGCAAAGTTGGAAACAAATATAAGCTAATTATGCTAATACATCTTTGTTTTAATTATGACAAAATATAAGTCAACAGCTCTACTTTTAAAGCAATATCCTCATTAGTTTCAAAGGAAGTGTGTTCAATTATGTGTACGAGAGAATAATTTCCATTTCAAGTGGGTGACGATTTATAATCCATATAAATGAAGTTATAATTAAGATTAATTTACATAATCCAATTCTATTTGTGAGGTAGATTTGTTTTTGCTAATTTAAAACTAGTTGGTTCAGATAGGTGCGTAAAAATGAACAATTACATGAAGTTTAACAAATTATGTAGCAACAATATACTCCCTCCAGTCTCTTCCACCTATTGCTCGCTCTACCATATCCTTGAGATCTGGCTGCAATTTACATCACATACCTTATCCAAACTAACACAATGGCATTATGACCTATATTACTCATTCTGTTGCTTCTCTCTCTGACATCTCATCACCTTAAATCCCTCCTGCTTTTACTTTAAATTCTGAATTTATCCCATCCTGAATTTCATAGAGCCACTCCTCCTGATTAGCAAATCCAAATGCACGATAGCCTTGCTCTTCTGATATGACCTCTCTCTTATTAAACCAATCCTTGCCCAGACCCCATTCACTATCATGATCACAGATAAAACCATCGACAAAAACTTGCCTGTGCCTTTCCCCTTCCTTACTTCTTTCTTTTTGTGTCAAAAGTCTAGAAATGATTGCCTGCCTAACCCAATTAAATGCATTTTTTAAGCTGAATCCCCTTATCAGGTTTACATTCGCTATTAATTATTATCAGGCTCGACCATTAGTTTTAATTTCTCCTTTTTTGTTAACACTCTTAAGCATATGCTGTGTATATTGTTTGTTCCTAGTCTGGATCCTAACTCCGCATTCAAAATAAAATTTCCTGATTTTAGCACGTTCAGTGTTAACCCAATGTATCTATCAATCACCAGCATGGCTTCAAAAACTGTTGGGCATCACTGTTTACTAAACTCATTCATTACTCGAGGGTCAAGTGAGTGATTAAAGCAGTGACAACTTTTAACTTAGTTCACCCACAACTGTATCCCCCTGAAATTCTTGATCTCTCCACCCACTGCTTCAAAAACAAATGGGGGGAGATGTCAAGCTCCTTTGTCACTAAGATTAAGACCATCTCTATGATGATCTTATGGTTCATCCTCTCTAGCCCCTGCCTGAGGTTGTCTCTTCTAAGATTCAACTCCCCTCTACCCAATCTCTCTTTCTGCCCAGACAAGCCAGGAATACAAATTGCTCCTGGGTCTCCCTCTCAAAATTGCCACTATTGTCCCATTCTCTTGAAAGCCTACAATCAACCCCTCTGTCTTCGCAGACTACTGTCCAACTCCAACCTCTCATTACCAACATTCTTTAACATTCAATCTAGTCAACATATTTCAAGCAAATCCATATTTGAATCCAATAATTGTCTTTTATAGCCTATGGCATTATTTTTGGGGCCCCTTCAAGGATTACACTCAGTGCTCTCTTCCATACTATGCTGGTGCCTCTTGCAACAATATGCAAAGACACAGGGTCACTTGCTACAGGTGTGGTGCTGGTAGTCTGCCCTACCACTTCACAAATTACCACTTATATTGACCTTGTATCTGCTTTATTTGTGACGTGTACATAAAAAAGTAGAGTGAAATGTGTCATTTGAGTCAGTTATCACCCTTCAGTCATTGGGTTCCAGAACTAGCTGCACTCACCTCAACACTGAGTTGATTCCACAACTTAGCAACTCATTTTCAAGGACTCTACAACTCATATTCTCAATATTATCTATCTATCTATCTATCTATCTATTTATTTATTTATTTATTTATTTCGTGTTTTGCACATTTTGGCTTCTTTTGCACATTGGTTGCTTGCCAGTCTTTGTACGTGTGTAGTTTTTCATTGATTCTATTGTATTTCTTTGTTCTACTGTAAATGCCTGTATGAAAACGAAACTCTGGGTAAAGCATGGCACTTTGATAATAAGTTTACTTTAGCATTGAAATCAAATCAGCGAGGTTGTGTAGGGCCTCCTGCAAGTGTCGCCACACTTCCAGGCCAACAAAGCATAAGCACAACTTAAATACCCTAACCATAGGTCTTTGGAATGCAGGAGGAAACTGGAGCACCTGGGGAAAGTCCAGATGGCCATGGGGAAAATGGATAAACTCCTTACACACAGTGGCAGGAATCGGACCCTGATCTTACAGCTGACACTGTAAGGTGATATTCTGTCCAAAATCCAACCAGTTTTCAAGAAGCCATAATTTCTTCCACCTAACTATTGAGAAGCAACTGATGCCATCACATCAGAAACTCTATTCTTTCTTTCCCTCCGCAGCCTTGGCAGAAATTGAATCAAATAAACTCATTCATTGCTGAGAGCCAAACTTCAAATCTTACATTATCTTCATATATAAAGAATATCCATATCTACTTCTATAATCTTTTCTGCCTTCAATCCCTATTTCATCTTACTTCCTGCTAAAATTATTTTCTAAGTCATTGCCATCTCTTGATTCAATCATTGCCTTGGCCTGCTGACCTCCTTTTGAGGAGATTGTGGCCATATATCACTAAGCAAAGTCCAGGGTCTAAAAGCATAATCAAGCCATACTTTTCAATTAGTCACTTTAATTATTCTCACCTGTTCCAAAACTCTACTCTCCCAATCTTACCCCTCCTCGATCCATGGTTGCACAACTACATCAGCATCAATATAAAAAACATCAATTCATTGATATTACCTTATGGCTTCTCTTGGCTCAATGTCCATTTTTAATGAGTACTGTTGTGATGTGTTTGTAGTCTCAAGCTACTATTAAAATGCTAGCTGTTTTATACATAGTAGCTACATTGTGAATATGAATTCACATTATATTTCATTGTGAAGCCTATTAATAAATTTTAAATATTAGTATAAGAATTCCATGCCCATTTAATCTTTTACACAATTGACCACACTAAAATCCAGAAGACATTGCATACTGATTGAAACAGTTCACAGATCTAACTTGACCCTTTAACATAAAGTCTCTTTAACAGTTCATTACTCACTAATTAAACTGTTCATGTTGTTATTAATATCTTGATGCCATTCTTCTCATCGGAAATATAACATTTTATTCCAAAATAAATTAATAATACTGTCATTATATCTTAATATCTTGCCAACACTGAGCTAACTGTACATCAGTGCAATTAACTGTATAATGATGTTTTAATTTAATATGATTGAATCTGATATTACTACATTTACTGATACATGATGGACATCAAGTATGGTCTACATCACAGTTAATGAATATAGCAAACTGTTATTCCAGTGATTTTTTGATCCATTTGAAACAAATATGAATTTATGAAGTTTTGTGGAAGCAGAAACACAATATTCTAATGTTTCATGATGTTTCAATTTCATGTCTATCTGTATCTTTCACTCTATCAATGGATATATCTCCCTATTAACTTCTTATCTTCCTATCTTAATCGTACCTATCCATCTCGTTCATATCACTAACACTTTATCTCTTCATACATATTACACTGACACTTGAAAGCATCCGCTCTAAAACCATCTTTTGCTGACCTTCTGATAACTGCTGCATTTGCTCCATGGAACAGTGTTCTGATATATCTGTACTGTCCTTGATGTAAATTCTGTCTGATTTTTGTTATTCTGCCCAAGGAGTGTTCAATGATCCATTACAAGTGACCTCCTTGAAGGGATGCCATGGATGGCTCACACAGCAGAAGTCTGTATTTCATTTCTGAAAGGCTGTGTAAAAACCCTGAGCTGTAATTAGGTTTCAGTCTCTGTAATTAAGCTGGTTAATATCCCACCAAACTGGGTCTTTTTCTGCTCTTAGTAATGAATTATCACTGACAGGAACATTGCACATTTGGAATTACCAGTACACATACATTCTAACAGTTAATGTCCATTGTGATTATTAAACTCATCAATATGTTTAAGCAATATTCAGATTTCCTGAGCACATAAGGTATTAACTAAGTTATACTTGCAGAATAAATTAATTGCATTAGTGTTTTGTGGATGTATTGTACTCACTAAAAAAACCAATATTTTCAGATTAGCTATAATTTAGTTAATCATAAAAAGCATCTGGTTGTGCTGTTGAATACATGTTGTCAATGTTAAAATTGCATGGTGTAATTGTCTGCTGGTTATACCTCCGTAAATTATGTTTGCTCAATTTCATCATTTTCTGTTGTTCTTCACTTCAAAATTCCCACTTCAATTTTTCTCTCAGTTAAAGGACCTCACCAACTATTAAATTCACTCCTTCACAGACATGAACAGTCTCAACTACAATTATGAAAAGCTGTTACAATTAACAAAAAATATATAAATTGGACTTGTCTGAGAAACTGGACAAGTAATAATCGACCTGTGATGTACATTATGATATGCCTGCAAGCATATAATGAAATATAGATGACTGGCACCTGGTCATTGTTTTGTTCTTAAGCAAACTTGTCACAGAGTCCTTGACAAGTACAGCAAAGAAACAGGCCCTCCGACTAATCTAGTCCATGCTGAAACAATTTAAACTGTCTACTCCGTTGACCTGCACTGGATCATAGCCCTCCATACTCCTACCATCCATGTAGCCATCCAAACTTCGCTTAAACATTGAAATCGAGCTCACATGCACCACCTGCACTGGCAGCTCATTCCACACTCTTACAACCCATTTGAGTGAAGACGTTTCCCCTTATGTGTCCCGTAAATATTTCACCTTTCACCCTTAACCTATGACCTCTAATTGTAGTTCCACCCAATCTCAGTGGAAAAAGCCTGATTGTATTTACCCAATCTATACGCCACATAATTTTGTATACCTCTATCAAATCTCCTCTCAATTTTCTATGTTCCAAGAAATAAATTCCTAACCTATTTAATCTTTCCATATAACTCAGGTCCTCCAGACCCGGTAGGTAGCATCCTTGTAAATTTTCTCTGTACTCTTTCAATCTAGTTTACAATGGGCCATTGCAAATTGTTCCATGATTATGTTAGGGTTAAATCTGGGTGTTGCTGAGCAGCACAATTTGAAGGGCTGGAAGGGCCTATTCCATCCTGTAGGTAGGTGACCAGAACTGCACACAATACTCCAAATTAGGCCTCACCAACATCTTGTACAACTTCAACATAACATCCCATCGCCTGTACTCAATGCTTTGATTTATGGAAACCAGTGGAGCAAAAACTTCTTTTTTGACCTACGTATCTATCAGCCAAACTACAAGTTAAACAAAGTTGAGCCTTTACTAACAATTATGCAGTGTTTAGTAACAATTTTAAATAACACTGAGAAATATTTGCATGTTTGCATAGGTTTTAGAAAATTAAACTCTGAGTTAATTTCATTTAATTCACCTTGCTCAGTGATAAGTATACACCTTTCACGAGAAGTTGTCTAGACAATAGAGTACAGGGAAAAGGAATATAGGCATATGAACATGAAAGTTAACAGAGAGGCTGATACAATAAGTCCATTCCAAAGTCACCCTTTTGGAACAAAAATTTCCTGACATCTGTCCTGATGCTCCAATTATAAAAATTATGTCACTTTATTTAGACTGAACACATTTTCAACCTCTGATGGGTTTACATACTTTAAACAAAGGTACCTTGAGTAAAAAGACACTGTTCACTAAATCTGTTAAGAGACTACTGTGGTATATTTATAAATAGTCAGGTAATTAAATTGTTAAGTTAGAGGACTGTATGACTTCATAGCATATCTGGTACAAGCACAAGGTGTGGGGAATTCCTTACTGTTACATTTAGAAGAACTAATGCTGCTTGCAATTCCTGCGACATATACTTGATACCATACGTGTAAATTATTGCAACTTTTAGCACAATGGAAGATCCATTTTAGGATACATTGCAAATGGCAAAGAGAAACAAAAATATCTGTAAGCCTCATGGACTGTACAAAGTCTATGACTGCAACAAATGTGTCCTGGTCTTGAAACGCCCTAAGTGCAAGAACAATGGGGAGATCACTGGAAATAGATGCTTTTCTTAGTCAATTGGCTACAGTCATTCTTGATGCAAAATCAAAACATAGGAAATGGCCTAAGTTTGCAATTAGTGGAAGAAGCTGAGAGTAAACATGTAAGCATAGAGGAAGCTCGAGTGGAGTGATACTTTTTTCATGTGCAAAGAAGAAAAACAGTACTGGCACACATAGGTTTCAAAATCAGCATGTACTGTACAGCATGTGAATCATTCACCTCTACCCAGAGAGAAAGTCAAACCAGCTAAGGGCAGCAGACCCAATCTGTAATGACAATGTGCATTTTCTTTAACTTACTTTTCTGCAAAGAAAGTAAGCAGCAAGGTGTGAATAGGATTTGGTTAGTATCAGCATCAAGTGACATCACAAATATGATCGATGTACCGCGTGCATGAAGTTCCTTGTTGCTCTAATCAGAATAAGTGACTCTCCTTGAAACTCCTGTGTCCTGTAACTATTTTGGTAACTGAAGAGCTGAAAGGATATACTACAGCAATGTCATCAGTGTTGGCATTTATTCTGTAGCTGTCCAGGGCTGCTTCAATTCCTACAAGGTGAGGGTATTCTGTGTTAGCTCTGCATGAAGTCCTATCCAACAAGTGTCAGAACTTGCAGCAAATGCTAAGCTAAGCCCATGCTCACTGTCAATGCTGGAACCCACAATGAACTTGGATATTGTAGGTCCAGTTAGGTCAATTTGCTGCTGTTTGCTGATGCTCTGTGTGTTGGCACATGGGACGGCTTGAAGATGTCCCACACACAAAAAAGCTGAGCTGTGCTAAAAGAGTTGCCAGGCGTTAAAGCTATTAAGGAATACTTTTCAATACTCTACTGATTTAGATTCACACAAATAAATTAGGCAATTACTAAAAATAATTCAGTAATTTCAAAATTAACTAATTTTACTAAAAAATATACATTCCCATAACTATGTCTTTTGTTTTGCAGCCATTGTCCATTGTTCAAAAGAATGGTCTTGGTGCTCCTGCACCAGGACTAACCACTGGCTATGAGAATGCATCCAATTCTATATTTAACTGTACATTTGCTCTACAATCCCAGATGGCTCGATCTACTGTTTATGCAGTCAGTCTTGGATAATAATCATTCTTAACCTAGAATAAAGCAGTTGCGTCAGGGCATTGGGATTAGAGGTCTGAAAAGTTTTGAATTGTCTCATAAAAAAGTGAATTATGAGAGAGAACAGATTTTCAAGGAATTTTTATACTGGGAAATAATATAACAAAAAATGTTCATGTCTTTCAATGTTAATATTCTGCAAACTACTCGAGCGCAAACACAGGTAAGTGAAGACATTTTGTTTCTAAAAATCATATTTTGTAAACACGAAGTGACATATATCCAATTCAAACAGCAAGGAAAACTGTAGGCTTAATTGTCCAGCCAGGGAATTCACCAATCAAATATAACAGAAGGCTTTTGCCATAGAAAAGAAAATGCCGAACTTACCCAAATGTGGATTTGTCATGGGAGCTGTGTAAAAAAAATAAAAGCTAGTGTGAGTCACGCGATATTCAATCCTCTAAAATATTTTTCCCCACTCCATTTTCTCCGTGCTTGTAACCTTTTTTTTTTGCTATCACTTCAAATCAAACCAAACCAAAGATATTAATTCAGTTGCAATTTTCTCCCCTCAAACTCACCATTGCAATACAATGATTATATCTAATGAACCTTCTACTTCAGGAACAAAATATTTAATTTAGGAAATAGAATGTAGCTACTATGAACAATTTTCCATATAACATAAAAATTGTATTTTGGGCTTTATTGTTTTTAATGCAACATATTTTTTTGGTTTCCATACTTCCAGGTACTAAATTTGAGAGCCATAGCTTTCTGTGTTTTGGAGATAATTCTGCATCTACTCAGAGAAACTCCTATTGCATACTGAAATCAAAAAGAAAGCATTTTTCATTTCTATTTCTCCATGTTAACAATAACAAGCAGGATACATAAAGGAGAATTAGTTGATGTTGTGATTTTCAGAAGGCATTTGACAAGGTGCCACACATGAGGCTGCTTAACAAGTATTACAGGAAAGATTCTAGCATGGATAAAGCAGTGGGTGATTGGCAGGAGGCAAACAGTGGGAATAAAGGGAGCTGTTTCTGGCTGGCTGCTGGGGACTAACAGTGTTCCGCAGAGGTCTGTGTTGGGACTGATTTTTTTTTTACATTATATGTCAATGATAGAATTGATGGATTTGTTGTGAAGTTTGCAGATGATATGAAGATAGGAGGAGGGGCAAGTAGTTTTGAGGAAGTAAAGATGCTACAGAAAGACTTAGATTTGGAGAATGGGGAAAGGAGTGGCAGGTGGAATACAGTGTCAGGAAGTGTATGGCCATGCACTTTGGTAGGAGAAATGCAAGGATTGACTAGTTTCTAAATGGAGAGAAAACACAAAAATCTGAGGCACAAAGGGACTTGGAAGCCCTTGTGCAAGATTCCTTAAAGGTTAATTTGCAGATTCAGTCTGTAGTGAGGAAGGCAGATGCGATATTAGCATTCATTTCAGGAGGACTGGCATATAAAATCAAGGATGTAATGTTGAGACTTTATAAAGCACTGGTGAGATCTCACTTGGAGTATTGTGAGCAGGTTTGGGCCCTTTATCTTAGAAAGGATGTGCTGAAATTGGAGAGGGTTCAAAGGAGGTTCACACAAATGATTGGCTTGTCATATGAAGAACATTTGATGGCTCTGGGTCTGTATTCCCTAGAATTCAGAAGAATGAGGGGTGATCTCATTGAAACCTATCGAATGATGAAAGGCCTTGACAGAGTGGATGTGGAGAAGATGTTTCCTATGATGGGAAAATTTAAGACCAGAGAACACAGCCTCAGAATAGAGGGGTGTCCTTTTATAACGGAGATGAGAATGAATTTCTTTGAATCTGTGGGATTCATTGCTGCAGACAGCTGTGGAGGCCAAGTCTTTATGTATATTTAAGGCAGAGATGGATAGATTGTTGATTGGTCTGAAAGGATGAAGGGATACAGGGAGAAGGCAGGGGATCAGGTCTGAAAAGAAAATTAGATCAGCCTTGGTGAGATGATGGAGCAGATGTGATGGGCCAAATGGCAAATCTGCTCCTATATCTTATGGACTGTCTTATATTAGTTCTATATCGTGCTTCCACATAATCTTTGCTGGTTCTGGAAGCAGCAGAACAGGTATACACTGAACTATGTTCGTAAAATATATAAGCAACAAAAAATTAGAGCAGGAATAGGTCGTTTGGTACATCAAACCTGTCTCACCATGCAATAAGATCATGGGTGATCTGGCTGTGTATTCAGCTCCACCTACCTGCCTTTAGCCATAACCTATGAACTGCAACCATTAGTAAGGACCCTTACTATGTGGGACCTGCCCTTTTCAATTTACTGCCATTGGGAAGGAGGCCTAAAGACCCACAGTCAGCAACTCTGCACCAGATTTTCTCTTCTGCCATCAAATCTCTGAACGGCCCATGACACCTTGAACACTACCTCATTAATCCTTTTTTTGCAATATTTTTGTTTGTAATTTATAGCAATTTTATTTTTGCACTGTTCTTCCGCAAAACAAATTTCACGTCATGCAAGTCATTGATAAGAAATCTGATTCAGATTCTCCATCCTTAGATAGAAACAGAAGATTTGGATAATGACACATCTACTTCCAATAATTCCATATCATTTATTAAATATGGTTTGGTCCCTCTGAGGTGAACAATAATATGTTGGGTAGTAAAATATCATATCCATAATTTTGTTGAGTCGCAGTTATCTTCAATTCCTCTCCATGTAGAGATGCCAAGTGACTTGAATACCTTCCTGCTAGAGGTACAGCTTCCTTGGAGTGATAGAGTCATGGAGAGGTTCAGCACAGAAACCGGCCCTTCGGCCTATCTAGTCCATGCCAAAACCATTTAAACTGCCTACACCCAACAATCTGCACCTGGACATTATTTGAAAAAGGCAGGTTGATAAATACTGTACTTTTAAAAAATGGCTATCACCAGTAGATCTAAATAGCAGCCTGCTCAATATAAAAAAACAGTGAAGCACATGATTGAACAAACCCCTGATGTATTTAAAAGAATATCTTAGGCTAATGCAGACAGAAGTCTTTAACAAACCAATTAACTACTGTCACAAAACTGTCATTCAGTATCATTTCTTGTGCATAGTGACACTTGGGGAAAAAAGTGTCGTCACATGCAGTACCAGATAAAAACCATGGTGTCCTAACCAAAATTATTCTCTCATCCACGGTAATCAAAACAGAATGATTTACCTGGTAATTTATCTCCTTGCTACAGCTATTTGCGATGTGAAGAGGGCTGTCACATTCATTTAAGCTTCAACAAAGACTGTAGTTCAAAGTAAATAATTCTACGTGAAATGAGTACAGAATCCAGAATCAATACCTTTAGAAACGCGTATGAATGTATGAAGTTATAGGTCTTCATTGGTCCAAGTTGGCCTAATAAGACTTGAGTCATGTTGGTAGGCAGATAGGAAAGGAAAAAGAATGACTTTGGAGAATTATTTGACAAAGTTCAGGATAAAGAGATTGGAAAATTATTGGGAATGTGTTACTGCTTCCACTTCTTGGTCCTCCTGGATTTGGATTTGAGTTCAGGAGCAAAATCTTGAAGTTTGTTAACAAAATAGAAATTGAAGGTATGGAAATCAGCAACATGGCATGTAAAAGAATTCAGGAAGATATTGACAAAATGGAATCTTCAGGAAGATTCTGATTTAGCCAGACTCTGACAGATTAAGGAAGTTAAGGAATTCCAGGTGTGTTGTAAATCCCATTCTGATTGGAAAAATTGGGTTAATAATGGAAACCTGCCATTAGATGGAAGTGCATATGTCACTTCATGCCTGGTGTGTGGATTAGTGGAAAACACAGGTGCTACAAGCTACTTCCATTAGAACACCATAGTATCATCATGCATCATAATCCACACATAAGTTTCACTTCTTCATCCACTTAGTTATAATATGTTTAGAAAGAATTTAGTTAAGAAATGCATGACTGATCTTAATGAGAAGAGTTATGTAGGTCAATGAAACCAAAAGAAGAGTCAAGATATGTTGAATAAATAAGTAAAATAAAAATGAACTAGGGTAAAGAAGCAAGTACCAGTAGGAGAACCACTTTGAATAAAGGTTTCTATAGCCCTTTAAGGCCAAAGAGAGAACTTAAACACAAACTGAGAAAAGCATTGTGAAAGATGATGAGTGGTTCTTTGCTTGCGAAGATCAGGAGGGAAGAAGAGTACTCTGGAGTGACGGCACGATTGCTGGTGACTGTAGAGGCCATTTCTGGATCTGCAGACTCTAGAACAGTAGGGACACGGGAACAGCTGAGATCCGAGCGCTTGAGTAGTAGGGTCCTTCCTGTATCTCCTCTTCTCTTTAACAGTCGCTCTGCTAGATTCCTCAAAATTCTTGGCTGCTCCATGGATCAGCTTTCTCCAGTGGTCTCTATCACAAGCCAGCTGCTGCCACTCACTGACCTCAATAGTTGCCTGAGAGAGCTGTTGTTTAAGTTGCTCTTTGTACTCTTGTGCAGGGCATCACCATCTCTCTTGCCCTGACAGAGTTCTCTGTAGAATACTGCTTTTGATAATCTGGAGTTGTCCATGTGAGACATGTGGCCTGAGCAGCAAAGTGGCTTCAGTGCTTGGAAGTTGAGCTTTCTCCAGGACTTTGTTGACTCGTTGTTGGAGACACGATCCTGCAGCTGATACCCATGATGGAGAGGAGGCAGCGCTAATGGAAGTGCTTGAGCAACTGGATTTACTTTGGGTACAAGACCCAGGCTTCAGAGCCGTATAGCAGTGTTGTGATGATGGCAGCCCTGTACACCTGGACTTCTGTGGACAAATGCAACTGGTGGTACCCCACCAGAGCGAACAGAGATACATCTGACTTGGTCTTCGTCCTGCACCAGATACAGGAGAAGTGTCTTGAACAGAACATGGAACTGTACATGGAGTTCATTGACTTAACCGGAGCCTTTGATACAGTCAGCTACAATGGTCACTGGAAGATTCTATCAAAGCTCGGCTGTCCCCTGAAATTCCCCACCATCCAGCAATGGCTCAATGAAAGCCAAAGCAGTCAGGTCAGGTCTGACCCATTCCCCATCAGTACTGGGGTGAAACAAGGCTGCATTTTGACACCAACGATCTTTGCCATCTTTTTCAGCATTGACGCTATGGGAAGTGAAAGAGAGCACCTTGAAGAGCATCTACATTCAGTTCCACACGGAACAGAAATATCTTCAACCTTCGCCACATTCTCGCCCAAACACAAACTATGCAAGAGCCCATTCTCGAGCTATTATATGTGGACAACCGTGCTCTTCTCACACACAGAAGACGCGTTACTGGCTGCAGTCACTCAGGCTGCAAGGGCTTTCAGGTTAACGGTCAGTCTGAAGAAAACAACGAACCTTCATCAGAAGCCCTCTCTTGGCATTTACAAACCACTTTGGATCACCATTAATGACCACCTTCTCTCCATGATTGAGCAGTTCACCTGCTTGGGCAGTGTCATCTCCAACAATGCTGAGGAATACGAGACGTTGACAACCAACTCGCCAGAACCATCAATGGCTTCAGACACTTCCAGAATCATGAAAAATAGGATAAGAGCTACAGGGGCAATTTTTACTAGAACAGAGAAGGTGAAGAGGAAAGTAGACATAACTATTATTTCATGAATGATTTTGATAGACTGAGAGGTTACGATGTATTTCTGATCCAGAATCAGCAATGATGGCCCTGATTTCAATCATTGCCATAAGAAAGGTTTGAATAACCCCAACAGATGCCACTCGATGCACTGTTTCTCCTGCAGCTTGTTTTTTGCTCCAGATTCCAGCACCTGCAGTCTCTTATGCCTCTGGGTTTGGATAAATTTGGTAACTGAAACATACGTAATACAAAAAAAGAGTAAAGGGCAGAGTAAAGATGGCGCCAGAGGGCAACTTCTCCCAGCTGATCAATGAAACAGTTTAAATTCTTCTTCTTCTCCTAATGTCTCATTTTCCCTTTTCAAAGTGACTAGGGTTCCTGTCAGAGTCTGTGATCTACAGTTGCACTCAAACGGCGGTTCTGCATGACGGCATGTTTCTGTTCCTGGAGCTCACCAATCGGCCATGTTTTTAATATCTCCAGGAGCTCCCTGAAGATGGGCGCCTTCAGGGTGTGTGGCCTAGTGCGGCCCTGTGGATCCAATTTCTCACCAGTGTCACTAATTGAAGCAAAGCAGGGAGCCAGAACATCAAGGCAGTGAGGGTGGCTGACAGTGTTCTCTGCACTCAGGTTATCACTCTCCCTCTCTCCCTCTTTCTCTCAGTGGTGAGTGAGAGTTTGTTGCTGAATCTCAAGTCGGAGGATCTTGAAATAAAAGCAGTGAGACAGACAGACTGTAACATTGAAACAGCAACAGTTTGTCTCCCCTCTTGTTGTAGAAAGAGTGACATCTCTTTGTCTCCCTTGTTTAATCCCTTGTGGGATGTTGAACTGTTGGGATGAACAATAGTTTTTGATGGACTGTAGACAATGATCTCTCTTAGGGGTTTTGCTGTTGCTTGTATGGTTGGTGGTGGGAGTGCAGATGTTTTCTGCTGGAATAAATGTGGGGAATGGGGGGGAGTGTTGATGCTGCTTAATGCTGCTTGTGCATGGGGGGCAGGAGGCTTTGGAGGTCTTACGTTTTTTCTGTCATTCATTCTTTGGGGTTTTTCATCTGTTTCAAGGATATCTGTGGAGAGTAAGAATTTCAGGTTGCATACATTCTCTGATATTAAATGGAACCATTGAACCTTGCACAGTGATGGAGCAAGACTATTGAGTCTGTTTGGAGAGCAATCAATTCAATTATATAAGTTTCTGTGATTCTATAGCATGTGATCAGGTATTTCAGATTTTTTAAATGTATTACTGATTATTGACTAATTAATTAGTAGATCAGTCACCTGTCATACATCTAAAGCTGGATTTTAGGTTTAATATCTGTGTGTCATCTCAAGTTTAAATTTATTTTCATTCAACCTGTATATGTATACAGCTAAATGAAACATTGTTCCTCTGGAGCTAAGGTGCAAAACATAGTACGTATAGTCACACACAGAACATACATTATGATCAGGCACATACCGTCACAAAATAAAATGAGCACAAGCCCGTGAGTGGCATGTTGATTGACAGGTTGACATCAAGTTCAGGGAGACAGTATAATGTTACTGGCACTATTATACTCAAACACTGCAGCTTGCAATAAACTGCAATCACTTATCTGTCATATATGAAGAATGCCCACAGTTTGCATATATTGCCAAACAGTATCTTTATTAATTTGTTATTTACCTTTTAATATTTTACACACTTCATTTTTGCCTCAGCATAATAAAATTAAGATTAATAAATGTCAGACATGGAGAGAAAATAGAGAGAGTGAGAAGAAAGGGGAAGGGAGACAAGGATTTAGAAACATAATAAAAGTCTGACTGAAACTGACAGGAACCAGAAGTGCTGGAATGAACAGTTGCTGGGTATCAGCATGTGTATTAATAATAGTCTGGGCTCCTCTTATAAATGGATTAGAAGTTCATAGATAGCCTTGAGGGCAGATTGCCAATTCCATATCTTACTGGCGTTCACTGAATAATTGTCCATTGGACCATGTATTAGAGAGCAGTAACTCTTAAACCATTCCATTGGAGAATCAGAATCAGGTTTATAAACACTGGCATGTGTTGTTAACTTAACAGCAGCAGTGCAATGCAAAATATGATAATATAGAAAGGAAAAAAAAGTAAATCACTGACAGTAGGTATATTAAATAGATTTTAAAATGTGCAAAAACAGAAATAATATAAAGTGAGGGGTAGTATTCATGGAATCAATGTCCTTTTAGGAGTCATATGGCAGAGGGGAAGAAGCTGTTCCTGAATCGCTGAGTGTGTGCCTTCAGGCTTCTGTACCTCCTTCCTGATGGTAACAGTGAGAAGAGGGCATGCCTGGGGTGATAAGGGTCCTTGATCATGGATGTCGCCTTGCTGACGCACCCCTCCTTGATACTGCAGAGGCCAGTACCTAAGATGGGACTGACTAATTTTAAAACTTTCTGTAGCTTCTTTTGGTCCTGTGCAGTAGCCATCCCCAACCCCCCATACCAGACAGTGATGCAGCCTGTGAGTGTATTTGTTGACATCTCTTCAAACTCCTAATGGAGTACAGACGCTGTCTTGGCTTCTTTACAACTGCATCGATATGTTGGGACCAGGTTAGATCCTCAGAGATCTTGACAGCCAGGAACTTGAAACTGCTCACTCTCTCCACTTCTGATCCCTCTATAAGGATTGGTATGTGTTCTTTTGTCTTATCCTTTTGGAAGTCCACAATCAGCTCTTTTGTCTTACTGACGTTGAGTGCCACGTTGTTGCTGCAACACCATTCCACTAGTGGGCATATCTCACTCCTGTATGCCCTCTCGTCACCATCTGAGATTCTACCAACAATGGTTGTATCATAAGCAAATTTATAGATGGTATTTGAGCTATGCCTAGCCACACAGTCATGGGTATATAGAGAGTAGAGCAGTGGGCTAAGCACACAGCCCTGAGGTGCACCAGTATAAATCATCAGCAAGTAGCAGATGTTATCACCAATCTGCACAAGATTGTGCAGTTCCGGTTAGGAAGTCGAGGATCCAATTGTAGAGGGAGGTACAGAGGCCCAGGTTCTGAAATTCTCAATCAGGATTGTGGGAATGATGGTATTAAATGCTGAGCTATAGTCAATGAACAGCATCCTGATATAGGAGTTTGTGTTGTCCAGGTGGTCTAAAGCCATGTGAAGAGTCACTGAGATTGCATCTGCCATTGATATATTGTGGTGATAGGCAAATTGCAATGGGTCCTGGTCCTTGCTGAGGCAGGAGTTGATTCTAGCTGTGACCAACCATAAAGCATTTCCTCACTGTAAATGTGAATGCTACTGGGCGATAGTCATTAAGGCAGTTCACATTACTCTTCTTGGACACTGATACAATTGTTGTCTTTATTAACTGTACAGACCATAGAAGCAGTTGTGATTTTCAGCTGAATAAGGATGAAATGGGAATATTTAATCGTATCCTTTGAGCTTTGCTTCACGTGATCGCATTCAACGTGCCCCGGAAGCAAACACATTCAGGACAGAGAGTAATTGAGGGAACAAAAATACATAAAACTTAAGAGAGCTCCATGCCTACATTTGGAAGAGGGGTTACCTAAATTGTTTGCAATTGCAAGGCTGGTTACAGTAATACAGGAAACACCAGAGGCTTGCCACTCCAATGTAAGGAAAAGACCTTCTAAAACTGATGCTACATTTCAAGACATTCAAAAATTATTATGTCTCTTTTGTGACATCTTGGGATTTTTCAATAACTTGAAGAAGTTATGTTAAAACAAACTTTTGTCATAAAAATAATGTTGAAATTGCACAGCTAGTTTGTAAACTGATGAAGCCTAAAGGTTATCAGAGAAGTCCATGCATGACACAGATAGGGGAAACAAAATGCCCATCAACACAAAGCAGTGGTCCCCACAGAACTGTCCAGGAGACAATAATTTCTTTCTATTGTGGGTAGAGTTATAGAGAATGTGCAGGCCAATTTGAAAAACTCTGACTAAGCTCCTTCCTAAAAATGCATACAGCAGCCATTGCACTGATGTTCATAGAAACATAGAAAACCTACAGCACAATACAGGCCCTTCGGCCTACAAGTGTGTTCCTAAACTTGAGCCAGAAAATATTAACAGAGATTGATGGATAAGCAAAGCAAGTGAAACAGGCAGATTCAGAAACAAGAAGGAGGGCAGACTCATAGGAGAATATCAACCAGACAAGGAGGGAAAGTAGAGAGTGTAAGAAAGAAAGAAAACTGGAAACATATATTCAGGAAGTTATAAAACATATATAGGAGATTCTGCAGATGCTGGAAATCCACAGCAACACATGTAAAATGCTGGAGGAACTTCTTATTTAATATTTTAGTAATACTTGTTTAATATTGTAAATATATTGATTGATTAAGCATTCTTTGTGTTTAAATGATTCATTGTGGGTTAAAGTACATGAACAGCATACATCATTACATCTTCACTTCATATCTGCGTGCTCGCTTTCGAGTTACTAAACAAAACAGTGGCAATGAGTAACTTTAAAAACAAACCCAAGACAACATCCTACCTGCTGAAGCACGGCCAGATGTTCCAGTTTAAAAAAAAAGCACATGTTTCTTTGGGAAGCGACAGAGACATTCAAGTTAAAGAAAAGGCAGAAAATAGACAAAATTCAGGGTTTCATAAACTGGGTAATAATGATCATAAATAAAAAAGAACAGAAATAGCTGTCTAGATTCAAAAGATAGATGCATTTGATTGCACAAGAGATAACTGGATATTGTATAGAGTGAATTGAACAGTATTTTGAAGAAAACAAAATTGCCAATGAGAAACAAGAGCCATTTTTGCTGAATGTAATAGTTGGAAGAGCATATTGTTTGCTTAGTTGTCTGACTGTGCCAACCAAACCAGCTAAAATGAGTTTTGCTGATATTGTGGTAGTAATGGAAGAACACTTCGAACTGAAACCATTGTTGATTGCAGATCACTGTAGGTTTCATAAGCAGAATCAAAAGGAAGGGGGGTCCATTTCAGCATAGGTGGATGAACTGAAAACATTGTGAGCATTCTCAGTTCAGTGACATGCTTAATAATGCTCTAAGAGATTATTTAGTTTGTAGAATCTTACAAGAAAGCATTCAAAAATGTCTCCTAGCTGAAACAGGACTAACATTTAAAAGAACAGTTGAAATTGCTGTATCAATAGAAACAGCAGACAGAGATGCAATTAGGTTACAGTCAGAAATGAAAGTAAGCATGAATAAAATGGCACTGCCTAAACAGGGACCTGCCTGGCTGAACAAATTGTGTTACCATTGTGGCAGGGGCTCATATACACCAGACTAATGCAGGGTAAAGGGCAAAACTTGCAGAAAATGAAACAAAGTAGGACACATACAAACAGCATGCTGGGTCAACAAAAATGAATGGACACCACAGGGAAGATGTAAGGATGAAAAGGTAAATCCCAGTTTCAAAAAGAGCACTAATCTGCATGTGTTTGTGAAAAATCTGATAATGATGAGAGTGACACAGGACTGAATAGCCTTAGATTTACAATGTTAAAACTAACAAGAGACAAGCAATATGGCTTACACCAGAAATGAACAGCAAATTAATTAAAACAGAATTGGACACTGTTTCAGTCAGTCTACTAAATGAGTTTGAGTGGCATTACAAAGATACTGAACTGAAACCTGAAGATATTTATCTAAGAAATTATACTGGATAAAAGATAACTCCTGTGGGAATGACATTCGTAACAGTGAAATACAACCAACAAGCCACATTGGGCTTGTACAGCATATGGTAAATTTAATAGGGCCAGCATTGGGGGGCTGTGATTGGCTAAGACAACTACAACTTGATTGGAGATCCATCTACCCTCTGCATGCCACAGCCCCTGCAATAGAGTGAACTGAAAGTGAATTAAGAAAGCTACTTGATGATGCCACAGCAGTATTCAAGGATGGCATTGGAAAACTCAAACATAACAAGGGTTAAATAGTGCTAAATGAAACTTTCATTGGGGTGAACTTGCCATTGACGGAGATTGCTTTATGTGGGGATTCAGAGTTGTTGTACTTTCCAAGCTGACAGCTAAACTGTTGAAAGAGGTACATGCTAGTCATCTAGGCATGGTCAAAGTGAAAGCGTTGGCTCAAAGCTTTGTCTAGTGGCCTGGGATAGATCTAGCAGCTTGCCATGCACTGTTCACAATGCCAACACATCCAGAAGAAAAGGTGGCCAGAGCTGTCAGAACCACTTCCTATAGTCACCTCCTACAACCCCCATGGAGAACACCCCAAAATCTGAGGCTGTTTCACAGCCACAAGGCTCTCTGCCAAGAAGAGTATCTCCCATTGTCAAGAAAGATAATAACCTACAAGAGTAAGAAATCCTCCATAGTTTTTAGGCATGAATAGGACAATTTAAAATTTACTATGCTGTGTCCACATAGTAGCTGTATTACCTAGTTTATATACTGTATATATGTATACAAGTTGAGGTACATTCTATATTGCTTTGGAGATTATTGCTAAGCTGAGAGGAGTGTTGTGCTATAAATATTTGAGTAATATTGTCAATATATTGCTTGATTAGCATTCTTTATTGTTTAAATAATTCATTATGTGTTATATGTTTCTGAATGGCATATGTCATTTTGCCATTACATCATAAGTGCGCACCTCACTGACGATAAAATGAAGTAGGCATGCATCTCCTGGCTCTGCAGTTTCTTTAAATTAGTATTATGTTTTGGAGTTACAAAACAAAACATAACTTAGCAGGTCGGGCAGCATCTATGGAGAGGAGTAAACAGGTGAAGTTTTGGTCCCAAAGAAGGATCTCAGTCCGAAACATCGACTTCTTATTCCTCTCCATAAATGCTCCTTGACCTGCTGAGTTCTGCCAGCATTTTGTGTGTTACTCAGAAAGTAAAACAATGGCTTAATTGAAGAGGTAGGTATGGAAGCAACACACTAACACACAATTAATGCTTGCTTACCCGAATTGGGTATAAGCTCTTGGCTTCCTAAATAAGTCACTGAGACTTTTAATAGTCATTTGACAGATATGTTGTTGCCATGCCAACATTAATCCAATGTTTAGGTCATCTCTTGGTATCATTTAGCAATTCCATAAAGCTCACATAAGAAATTTTGCATTGAAATATATTTCCATTTATTAGCTGCAATATAGTCCTGTTGGTGCATTATACCTGCATCCAGAACTCATTGCATTGATTGCATTTGACCAATTTCTAGATATTACAGTTCAGTGTCCAATAGGATTGTTTGTTTCAGTCATCTATAATAACATTGGATTAAGATTTCAGACTTAGCAACAAAGAATCTTAAACTTTAATGTTAATAACTTTTGGATCAAGCCCCAGTAGCAAGTAATAATTGTGTTTTCAGTTTCCTTTGCTAATCCCAATCATTATGTGAATGTAAACATTACAATAACTTATAAAAGCACTTTTGGGTGATGGCAACATCCTGTCAGCATAAGTGTTGGCAATTTAGTCCAATTCTACATTGTGTATAGAATTGGAAATTATAACATTCTACTTAATAAATCACCTCTTCTTGTAGCCAAAACATTTGTATAATGTTGCCACTAATTTTCCAGATGTTGGAAATGGAAATTTTAATATATATCGAGCACTTTATTACTTTCTACTGAGCTTTCCAATGTTGTAAGCTGTGTTACTATTACAAGAACTTTTTCTACAAATAGTGCACAATGTTAAGATAAACCTGCTAAACAAATGAACAGAAACAATCTGCTGGGTCTCTTGAGAATTGACAGCACCAACATCAAGTAATAAGCCACTTTCTCCCATAAAAACCAGCTTAGTATTCATAAATGGAACATTGTATGGTGTAGCTGCTTAAAGCTAGAAACTCCCCATAATATGCTGCATGATCTACAATTAGCTCAAATTAGTTAAGCTGCTCCTGTAGCTAAAGATTGAAAGAATTTCAAAAGGCAGTGAGCTAGGCATTGGTTTTTGAGAGCTTCAAGCAAGGGCCTGTTCCATGCAGTGTCACTAAGTAAATAAATAAATTATTGCCACCCATCAGGGCAACGTCAATTACTATGGCTGGATGGAACTTGTTTTGAAAAACTATAATTGCAGGTGCATGAAATATGATATGAAACCAAGTATTGGAAATAATCAACAGGACAGGCAGAATCTGTGAACAGAGGAATAGAGTTAATGTTTTAGGTTAATGACATCTATTCAGGAAGGAACCTATGGACATGATAACTGAAGCTTTTACTTCTCCATTCATTACCATGACCTTTGTATGTTTCTAATTGTGACCACATCATACATTGGTGATGCTACATTTCTGTTATACTGGTGTTAGTCAAGCTGATTTTATACGATTTGAATAAATTATTCAACGCACAATAACATGTTATTCCTTTTATGAAAGTAAACATATTTTGACAGTATTTATAAACCTTATTTGCATTTTGTCAGCTTTTGCACATTCGTTGTTAGTCTTTGTGTGTAGTTTTTCATTGATTTTATTGAACTGTGAATGCCTGCAAAAATGAATCTCAAATTTACTTTGAACTTTGCATTGGGAGAAGGTTCTGTTAGAATTGTTCAAAGAATTAAGATGAATAAAGTCATCTGAAACTTGGAGTCCAAAAGTTAAGAAAATTCTTCGGATGAGATCAAGTAATTATTCTGCCGGACAAATAAAATGATACTTAGCTCAGTAAAAGTTATTGGTCAGTGGGTTGTGTGGGTTCAAGCAAGTAAGTTGGAATGCATTCATCTGCAGCCGCACTGGTGCTTGAAGAAGACTTTTACACCACCAATTTACAGGCCAAGACACTCTGGGACTTGGGCTTTTTTTTGTGACTCTATGGTTTTCAGCTTTTGTAACTCTATGTGTTGTGTGCTGTGTGTGACTGTTGGTTCTGCATTTTGCCCCTTGGTCCTGGAGGAATGCAGTTTCATTTGCCATGTGTATGGTTCAATGATAATTAAACTTGAACTTGAAGTTCATTAGGGAATTGATGCAGGCGCTCTAGTGCAGATTGGAGGGAGGTGAGGTCTTTCAGGTGATTTGTTCTACTGAGCTCCTCCCTGCCTTCCCAGATGGATGTACAAGATGCCTAGCAGTTTCAAAGCCCTCCATCCAACATCACTAAACAACTTATCTGTTCAATATTTCAGTAGTTTTCAAGACCTTGCTGTGTTGTAAGATGTACTTCAATACATGATATGTTTAAATAGTTGAAACATGGTTTTAGATGGCCTGAAGTAATGAAGGACACTATAATTAAAAACTTCCTTTGTTTGATATCCATGTAAAGGGAACAATACTCAGCACTTAACGAATAGTAACTCTCTATTAAACAGAGAACATGGCACAGTACAGTCCCTTCAGCCCAGGATGTTGTGATATCTCCTGTAACTAATAAAGTGGCCAGTGAGTGTATGTTCATGGTCTCCCACTTCAAGGCTCAACATGTTGTGTGTTCAGAATCACTCTTCTTCACACCTTTGTTGGAATGTGCGGTTATTTGAGTTACTGTTGCCTTCCTGTCAGCTTGAACCAGTCTGGCCATTTCTTTCTGACCTCTCTCATTAACAAGATGTCTTTGCCCGCAGAACTGCAGCTCATTGGATGTTTTTTTTGTTCCTTTACACCATTCTCTGTAAAGTCCAGAGACAGTTGTGTGTGAAAATCCCAGGACAGCAGTAGTTATTGAGCTACTCAGAAATCCATCTGCCACCAACAATCCTTCAACCAGCAAAATCACTTAGAAACAGAAATCTACAGCACATTACAGGCCCTTTGGCCCACAATGTTGTACTGACCATGTTATCTTCTCTAGAAACTGCCTAGAATCTCCCTATTTTCTATATGTCCTCTAGTTTTCTAAGCTCCATGTACCTATCTAAGAATACCTTAAAAGACTCTATTGTATTCGCTTCCACCACCGCTACTGGCACCCACCACTCTCTGTGTGAAAAACGTACCTCTAATATCCCCCTTGTACCTACTTCCAAGCACCTTAAAACCATGCCCCTTTGTGTCAGCCATTTCAGCCCTGGGAAAAAGCCTCTGGCTCTCCACATGACCAATGCCTTTCATCACCTTATACGCCTGTCAGGTCACCTCTCATTCTCCGTCACTCCAAAGAGAAAAGGCTAAGTTCACTCAGCCTATTCTCATAAAGCATGCTCTCCAATCTAGGCTACATCCTTGTAAATCTCCTTTGCACTCTCTCTGTAGTATCCACATCCTTCCTGTAGTGATGTGACCAAGAGTGAACTAAGTACTCCAAGTGGGGTATCTTGAGGTCTCACCAAGGTTTTGTATCTGTCACATTACCTCACGGCTCTTGAACTCAATCCCACGGTTGATGAAGGTCATTACACCATATGCCTTCTTAACAACATTGTCAACCTGTGCAGTAGCTTTGAATGTCCTATGGACATGGACCCCAAGATCTCGCTGATCCTCCACACTGCCAAGAGTCTTGCCATTAATATTATATTCAATTTTTTTAAATTTGACCTACCGCTTTGAACCACTTCTCACTTATCTGGGTTGAAAATCCATTTGCTACTTCTCAGCCCAGTTCTGCATCCTATTGATTTTGAGCTGGAATCCCTGACAATCTACAACATCCCCAAATTTTGTGTCATCAGCAAACTTCCTTAGATACATTTCTTCTCCCTTCTGATGTTTGATTTAACCAACAAATGAATTTTTTGACCATGTCTGCATGTTTTTATGCATTGAATTGCTCCCGCATGATGGGTTATTCCTTGCAAGTGGAACAAATGCTACACCTACCCCTACAACTCCTCCCTCACTACCATCCAGCACCCTAAATAGTCCTTCCAGGTGAGAGAAAACTTCACCAGGGAGTCACTTACTGTGTTCAGTGCTCCTGTACATTACTGAGGCTCAATGTAGCTCAGGAGACCGCTTCGCCAAGCATCTACAGTCTGTTCTCCAGAACATGCGGGATCACCCAGTGTCCACCCATTTTAATTCCACTTCCCATTCCCATTCTGATATGTCCATCTATGGCTTCTTCCACTGTCATGATGAGGCCACACTTAGGTTGGAGGAACGGCACCTTATATTCCACTTGGGTAGCCTCCAACCTGATGGCAGGAACATCTATTTATCAGACCTCTGATAATGCCCCACAACCACTACCCCCCTCTGCATTTCCCATCTCCTTCTCCCTCTCTCACCTCATCTCACCAATCAACTTCCCAGCTCTTTACTTCATCCCTCCCCCTCCAGGTTTCACCTATCACCTTGTGTTTCTCTCTCTACTCCCCCCCCCCCCCCACCTTTTAAGCCAGCTCCTTAGCTTTTTTTCCCATCCCTGCCAAAGGGTTTCAGCCCGAAACGTTGACTGTACATTTTTCCATAAATGCTGCCTGGCCTGTTGGGTTCCTCCAACATTTTGTGTATGTTACATGATTGGCTGATTATATATTTACATTAATGAGCAAGTGTACAGGTGTCCCTAATTGGCCATTGAGTGCACATTAACCTGTTCCACCATCAGAACAAGTCTTTCCTCTTGTATAGCCCATAAGCCTTCATTTTTCTTGCATTCATTTGCCTTTCTAAGAGTCTCTTAAATGTCCCTCATTGGCCTTTGCTACCACCCCAGGTACCCAGGTAGTGTGTTCCATGCACCCTCTGTGTATTGGTGGGGGGGGGGGGGGCGGGGAGAAACTACCTCTGATTTCCCCTACACTTTCACTCCACTTAGCTTTAGCGGATGCCCTCTAGTATTGGCCATTGCAACCCTGGGAAACACACTGCCTGGCCACACTGCCTATGCCTCTCATCCTCCTTCGCTCTAAAGAGAAACTCCCTAGCTCACTAAACCCATCCTCGTGTTCTCTAATCCAGGCAATATCCTGCTAACTCTCTTCACCCTCTCCGAAGCTTCCTATAAAAAGGTGACTAGAGCTGAATACAATACTCTGAGTGTGGTTTAACAAGTTTTAAAATAATCTCACAGCTCTTGAATTCAATCCCCTGACCTGAAGGCCAAAAATCTTTATATCTCAACTTTGAGGTATCTATGGACTTAGACCCTAACATTATGCTTTGCCTTCAAATTTGATCTTCATTTGACACGTTTCCAGATTGAATTCCATCAGCCAAATCTCTACCCAGCCCTGCATCCTGCCCATGTATCTTTGTAACTTAAAACAACCTTCCACATCAACTACAACACCACCAATTTTCATGTCATCTGTAAACTTACTAATATACCCTTCCACTTCCTTATCCAAGTCATTTATGAAAAATGTCAAAGATTAGGGTTCCCAGAATAGATCCCTGCAGAACACCACTAGTCACCAACATCCAGGCAGAATACACTCCACCTACTGCCATTCTCCACCTTCTGTGGGCTAGCCAATTCCAAATCTACACAGCCAAATTTTCATCGATCCCATGCCTCATGACTTTCTGTAAAAGCCAACCATGGAGCAACTTGTCATATGCCTTAGTAAAATCTATATACACTACATTCACCGCTCAACCTTCATCGATTTTCTATTGCCTGGGGATTTGAAGACGCTTGTTTAGGTGTGCTAAACAGGTCATTTGCAGTGAGCTCATAAAGACTTCTTGTGAGCCAACTTTAAGTTCTGGGAAATTTACCAATACAGCAAGCTCCAAGACTGAGTGAGAACAGGCCTTTCCTTTTCATGCTTGATATTGTAGATTGTGCACTGGAAACTCAGCAAGTTGACTTGTGACAGTGAGAGAGCAGAGACTGTGCAGGGGCGGAGTGAGAAACTGCAAAGGGCTGGAAGGAAGATCAGGAGGCTAATGACATTAATGCAATCTGTAGCTGGGTTATGAGTGGAAGGGTCAAGATCGGTGGCTAGAAAGCTGATCATAGGTGGACAGGAAGACATGTATGGGCAGAGGGGTTGAGGTTGATTGTAGGTGGAGGGTTTTTGCGACTGAGGTTGGAAATTGAAAGGTTAGGTGTGATCACAGTGGAGGAGCCCAGATAGGTGGGTGAAGTTTGTGTGGGGTCAGTAAAGAGACGTGTCAGGACCATTAACTGTGTAGAATTGTACAGCTACATTCCCATTTTCCATAAGATTTACTTTTCATTAACATTGGAGTGGATTGAGCATATAAACATGATACTACTCAATTCATTTTCTGGTAAAATATATTGAATGTAGCACGAACAGGTGAGAATATTCACAAAAGGTTCTAGTACTCCTGGAATGCTGCACAGTTTGGCTTTCAACTCATTTTGTTTTGATGTCCATTGCTTTGCTTGCAATTTATAACTGGTGACTTTTTGATAAGATTATCATGTGTCATATATTACTGCATGTCTTGAGAAAACACTGGTGCAGGGGACTGGATATATATTTAGTAATTCATTGAAAGCCATACTATGAAAACTTATCAAGATCCCATTATGAAGAGCCACATAGAATCAAGGAGTATTTCAGCTCACTAAAATCAACGTGGAAATGGATTGCACATGTAATATTAATGTTAGTTTCTATCATTTAAAGCTATGTGCAACAAAAATCAATTGCAGAAATTACCTCAAGCAATTCAAATTTTCATGGCTCTCTGCAGCAATTTTCAGAATGTGAAATGCTATTGCGTGACAGTTCTTACCGTCAGTGTACTTAATGACTCGGATGGTGGAATCGCCTTCCCCGAATCGTGTAATAGGTGTCAGGCGAACCTCGTAGGCCTCCGGCTTTAGGAGTTCTGTGAGGTTGTGCGTGATTAACTCCCCTGTCTGGATCATTGTATTCATGGAGATTTCTTGTTCCCACCAGCGCTGCTGGCCAGTCTGAAGAGAAAGCAAAGAATGAGATTGATCAGCAGTGAGAGTCGCTTAAACAGTTTGTTTTTAGAATTGTGGTAAAACGCGGGGAACTGGAGAGTCACTTTAAAATACTTGCTTCATTTTGAGCTTGATGTAAGAAAGATTAAACTCTCCATTCTGTATTAAGTCCAAGAAAGCAAAACACAGGCAGATTTCTACCTCCATTGCTGGCCTGAATTGCACATGAATGAAATAAATTTATATACAGTAGTGAAGGAGGAAAGGTCTAGTGGATTTGTGGTAAGAGGTTAACCCTTGGGCGGAAAGCAAAATGGCTTCTGAGCAGGCTGCAGACAAAGGATTTTGGAATCCCATTTGCAGTGCATGGTTAAACTCGGGACAGCAAGGTTTGATGGAAGGCAGGTCCTGATGAGACATTAAGGGGGTAATATAAAGCTGAGATCAAGTCACAGAATTGAAACGGTGATATCATTGTGGCAAATGGAACATTAAAGACAATTCTAGGACAATAAGGTACCTCGGGGATTCATCTGAGAGCCCACAGAAATGATGGTGTGCAGTTACTCTACAGTGACTGTTGGAATTCCTTCGTGCAGCCAGTCCACCTCCACCTGTTGCCAGGGTAACACTTCTGCTGAAGGATGCACAGAGATGCTAAGATGTTTGATCCCAAAATGGCATTTCACTGATACGTGTTCATAGTGAAATCCAGATGTACCATCTCTGCAGCAAGACATACTACACCAACCCGCACCGTGTTCTCCTTAGCGCAGGTATCATTTTGGAATTCTAATGGCACACACACATAGCCCTTTCAATATTGCTTTCAAGTCCAGCTTTCCACCAGAGGCCATATCTGTCTGTTTCAAACTGAGCTTGCAAGACAGGAGTCAGATTCAGATTCAGTTTATTGTCGTTTACAAATGCAATGCAGTTAAAAATAAAGAGACAACGTTCCTCCAGAATGATATCACAAAAGCACATGACAAAACAGACTACACCAGAAAATCCACATAACGTTTGGCAATCCCCAATCCAGAGTCCGGAGAGGCTGCTGCGTATTAATATCGTGCTACAATCTTAGCGCGTTCCCCGGAAAGGAGCTCCAAACCCACCAGACAAACAAAACCAAAAACTAAAGCTACAAGACCTGCACAAAACTACATAGTTACAACATATAGTTACAACAGTGCAAACAATAGCATAATTGTTAAAAAAAACAGACTATGGGCACAGTAAAAATAGTCCAAAGATGTTAAAAGACTATAAGTTCGAAAAGAACCACCACACAGTTTCCACAAGTCCTCAGGGTCCTGAGAGACCCGTCATCTGACGCAGGCGGCAGAAGGGAATACCCCCGCTATGGACTTCCATGGCGTCGCCCGACTCAGCCTCGCAGACGCAGCACACAATGAAAGCTCCGTCGAACCCAGCCTCGCAGACGCAGCACACAGTGAAAGCGACCTGACCGCAGCAGACTCTGAGTCCGTCGAACCTCCAACCATCCCGTTTGGCACAGCTTCTCCGAGCACCATCCTCTGCCGAGCGTATTAAGACGGCCCGCCAACGGCCATTGGCAACGCGACCCCAAGGATTGGGGGCCTGTTCTTCTCAGCAGAGACCTGGACCTCACAGCAGCAGCAGCAACGAAGAAGGTCTTCGTGGAGATTTCCAGATGTTCCTCCGTGCTCTCACGTCTGTTTTCAACCGATTATGATTGTGCACAGCACCCCACTTCACAAATAACAGATAATCAGCTCCGGAGTGGCCGCTGCAAGCTGCGTCACACCACCATCTTGGATTGAATTTTTAAATTTTGGATTGAAATTTTGAGTCAGTGAGGAATTCCCAGTAAGGTCAGAATAACATTGTGTAATCTGCTTTCAGTAGTTTTTTTATTATTGAGGTTATCAAGATTAATAACTCTGGATGGACATATTGCACCATTCAGGAAGCTTATATAGGTTAAGACAATCTGCTTGATCCATCCACTCTTGAATTATGCACACACTTCTCCACTAGCATCAGGTTTCCAAACCATACTACATCTATAAATATGTTTTCAACAATTAGTCAATGTTTGGTTGTCTCTAACTTTCAGTGTTCTATGGCTTGGAAGGACAAAGACCCATAGACTAGTGGGATTTTTATCAGCTTCAAGTCACACACCTTCTTGGCCTGAACACATACCACATATCCTTCACCGCTGCTGGATTTCCTGCCTAATAACAGTGCAGCAGTACATTCAACACAGGGACACCAGTTCAGAAAGATGGCTCACCACCCCTTAAGGGCCGACTTGGATGGGCAAATCATGCCGGTGTTGCCAGGAATGAAATTATGATAATAACAATATGTTATCAGCCTGTCAGAATCAAGTTTTCAGCTACATAATTATGCTGAAATTGGTTGTGATTTACACTTCAATGATACTCAGCTCTGTGAAGAAACACTTGAAAAGTCTGCCATACTACAGTTCAGTGGTATGACCATTCCCCAAATTATACTTGTGAGGACAAAAGCAAAGCAGGAAATGCTCAGCAGGTTGGAGAGTGTCTGTTAAAAGGAAAACAATGTTAATGTTTCAAGTTGAAGATATTTGTCAGAACTGTGAAGGAGAGAAAACAATTTAGAGTTGCAAAGAGGGTGGGGTGGAAGGAGGAATGGATGGGAAAAGGGGACTACTGTATATCCAATAGAGTGAGGTGCCTTTTGTCAGGTTTGGTCCTCCCCAGACATTCAATAACTTAAAACTAACCTCTGCTCGCTCTTATTCCCACCTGTGACCAAATGGCTTCAACTTGAAATATCAACTTCTCTTTCCACAGATATCACCTCACCTGAATTCTCCACATTTCCTGTATGTATTTCAGATTATATTCCAGCATCTGCAGCATAATTTTAATAATTCATTTATTGCATTTGGGGTTGAGGGTGGGTAGTGATTTATTGTTCTAGACGTTCACTCCCGCATCTCACGCTCTTCATAGCTCTGAACTTAACAGGTCTGGATCTGTCTGGTTTTTTTTTTGTTGTCCAAGGTCATAGGTAGCAGATATAGCATGGAAACAGTCCCTTTGGCCTACTGAGTCCAAATTGATGATTAAACCATCCACTTGCTCATATCCTAGTCTGATCTCATTTTTCTTTATTTTCACCATATTTCCATCAGAGATAGTGGGACAGAGATAAGTCTCTACCAGATGAGGGGTCAGGTGCTCCTTCTCTCTGCTAGCCTCCTTACCACCTGATCATGGTCACATGAAGCCATGGAAGCAGGTGGGTAGGCGGTCATATAAGCAGCTGGTTCATATCACAAGTCCTGGTTATGCGACCAGTGACCCCAGGCAGACGACCTCTGAAAAGTATTGATAGTGGCTGAGCTCACCTGTCTGATAAAGATGCTGTCCAGAAGAAGGCAATGGCAAACTACTTCTGAAGAAAAATTTGCCAAGAACAATCACGGTCATGGAAAAGCCATGGTTGCCCATGTAATATACCATAGCACATAATGAATGTATGATTCCCATCAATTCCCAGCAGATTCTAACATTCACCAAAACACAGGGAACTACAGTGGCCAATTAGCATTGACTAGTAAAGCACCAGAGGGTTAAAGTAATGATTTAGTTTGCTCTAGCAGACAAGGTAAAGTAGAATCCCAAAGTCTTCTACAGATAGAGCAAAAGGATAGCCAGGGACAAAATTGGTCCTCTGGAAGATCGGAGTGGTTATCTATTCCAGGAGCTGAAATAGATGTAAGAGATCTTAAATGGATTTTTTGCATCTGTATTTATTTGGGAGATAGACACAGAGGCTATAGAAGTGAGGCAAAGCAGCAGAAAGGTCATGGACCATATGCAGATTTCAGATGAGGAGCTGTTTGATGTCTTGAGGATAAAACCCCAGGGCCTGACAATGGGTTCCCTTGGACTCTGTAAGAGGCTAGTGCAGCTGTTACAGGGATCCTAGCAGAGATATTTAAAATGCCCTTAGCCAAGGGTGAGGTGCTGGAGGATTGGAGGATTGTTAATGCGCCATTGTTTCAGAAGGGCTCTAAGGATATGCCAGGAATGAGGCTGATATCAGTAGTGGGAAAGTTATTGGAAAGTTTTCAAAGGAACTGGATATAGAAGTATTTTGATAGACAGGGACCGATTAGGGATAATCAACATGGCTTTGTTTGTGGGAGGTCATGTCTAAACAACCTTGTAGAGCTTATTGAGGGAAGTTACCAGGAACATTGATGAAGGCAAGGCAGTGGATGTTAACTACATGAATTTTAGCAAGGTATTTGATAAAGTCCCACGTAGCAGGTTGGTCAGGAACCTTGAGTTGCTTGGCATTCAAGATGCGGTTGTAAGTTTTATCAGGCATTGGCTTTGTGGGAGAAGCCAGAGAGTGGTAGTAGATGGTTGCCTTTCTGACTGGTGGCCTGTGACTAGTGGAGCACCACAAGGATTGGTGTCGGGTTTATTGTTGTTTGTCATCTGAGTGTGGATGATAATGTAAACTTAAACATCAGATTTGCATATAACACCAGGATTAGGTGTGTAGTGGACAGTGAGGAAGACTCATGGATCAGCTGGAAAAATGGAATGTAAAAGGCAGGTGAAATCTAATGCAGACAAATGTGAGGTGTCGCATTTAGGGAAGACAAACCAGGATAGGAATTGCATAGTGAGTAGTAGGGCACTGCGGTGTGTGATAGAACAGAGGGATCTGGGAATACAGGTCTATAATCCCCTTGAAAGTGGTGTCATAGGTAGATAGGGTGGTAAAGAAAGCTTTTGGCACATTGACTTCCATAAATTTAAGTCCTGAGTATAGGAATGGGATGGTATGTTGAAGATGTATACAGCATTGGTGAGGCCTAACTTTGAGTATGTACTGTTTTGGTAATCTACTACAATAAAATAGTATGAGAGTTTACAAGGATTTGAGGATCTCAGTTATAAGGAAAAGTTAAATAGGTCAGGACTTTATTCCCTGGAGCCTGGAAGAATGAGGGGAGATTTGATAGAGGTACACAAATTTATGAGGGGTGTAGATAGGACAACTGCAAGCAGGCTTTTTCCACTGAGGTTGGGCGATAAAATAAGTGGAGGTCATGGGTTGGAGGTGAAAGGTTTAAGGGGAGCATGAGGGGGAACTTCTTCATTCAGAAGGTCATGAGAGTGTGGAATGAGCTGTCAGGGGAAGTGGTGGATATGCGCGGACCGCCTGCTTCTGTGCTGTAGTGCTCTGTGACTCTAATGAATAGCCCCTTGGCTCATATTATAGTAAACTAATTAAACTAGTGGTTAAGTGCACAACTGAACTAGAGTAGCACACAATGGAGGAACTCAGTAGGTCAGGTAGCATCTATAGAGACGATTGAACAGTCATCCAATTAAACCAACCCTCTGCCAACACAACAGAAACATAGAACATATAGCACAATACAGGTCCTTCGGCCCACAATGCTCATCTCTCTCCAATCTATGCACATTCTTGTGCCTACACAAGATGCTCTTAAATGTCTCTACCGTATTTGCCTCAATTACCACCATATTCCTAGCTGGCTGATGGTGTAGCAGACTTCAACGTGACTGGTCCCAAGTTCTAATTCCACCAGCTCCTTGCACGCTGTCCGTCTGTGCTGGGCGAGTGTCGAGCTAACAACTCAGCATCATAACAAAAATAGTCAAATGCTAAGGAAATGCTAATCAAAACCATTAAGCAAACACAAATAAGTAAAAATAGCTTTCTTCCTTGCTGCCATATTGTTGGCAAAGCAGTGAATCGATACGTGGATAATGCTTGCAGTCACGAGCATTAAGCACTTGGGGTACCTCAGCAAGCTTCCATTACACCACTGAACTTGAGGCAGAGTCCAGCAAGGAAATTACCAGTGGAGCTCAGACAATAACACTGGGATCTCTGCACGTGGACCTGCTCGGAAATATCAGCAATATCTGGGCCATATTGTTCAGTCAGTAAGTGCTAAACTGACTTGCAGAACTGAGCTGGAATGTTACTCTGTAGGCATCTGAAAACCCGCGAACAATACCACTAAAGATCCTTAAAGATTTTGAGGATCATTTGGAAGGACAGATGCACTTACGACAGTGTACTAGAGGCCAACATGAACAGCATCTCCACCATGATAAAATAGTACATAGTTTGTGTCATTAGGATGCCTAACTCGTGTATCCCCAAACAGAATCTTTACTCCCAGTTGACAGAAGGCCAGCGAGTCTCTGATGGGCAAAGGAAATGCTTCAAAAATAACATCAAAATCAGCCTGAAGAAATTCAATGTTACATCTAAAAACATTGGACTTGGTAGATACACCAGAGGAAATCTGTTCAAGAGGGAGATGTACTACATGAGAACGACCTCTGCTATGCCATAGAGAACAAGAGGTAGCTGCAAAAGGAGAGAATAAACAACAAAAAGTTCGACGATGAACCACAGCCACCACTTCTCTTGCCCATACTGCACCAGAATCTCTGGATCCTGGATCAGCCTCTACAGTCACTTGAGGACCCACCAACAGACAACCCCTCATACTCGACTTGAGCGACTGCACTACTGCAAGTCCTACACATAATTTTCTTCCTCATTAGAACTAGGTTACTGTTCAAGTTAATTCTTTCACAGTTGAAAACACAAGAAAGAACTGTTACAGAGTATGCTACAAGAACAATATGGTGACTGATGAAGGGTGCATCAGCATTTGTATTTATGCTGTCACATCATAACCACAAGCAATACTGTCACAACTGAGACACAGAATAGCTTTCCAGCCATGATGACAATGTCCATGATTCAAATGCTTCATAGCTTTCCATTCTTACATAGTTAAGAGAGTGAATAGATGCTGTCACCACAATAAAGAGAAAATAATTTGCATATCTGAATACAAAAGGAATTCAGTGCTTTATGGGAGCAAATAGAACTACTGGTTAAACCAAGTGAAACAAAAGACCATGTGTCATGTCAGGGAAGTTGCTGAGATGTACATTGGATTTTCAACTCCCCTGCAGTCAATAATGCAATTTACAGTTCTGAATTCAATTATTGTTTATCGTTTCTACAAAAATTATAATTTCATGGGTTTCTGCTCTCCTGTTATGAACTCTTTGAATATGATAATATGTCATGCATAAGGAAAATTAAACAGCTGGAGGGCTTTATTCTACAGTTGATTGGCGGTTCAAAATAACCCTACATAGTTAATTAATATGAACGATGTTACATTCCAGTAATATAAAAGGGTTTAGAGATCAGTTCACTTTTATTATAAAGATAAATTTACTGAACTAAATTATGGCTGTTAAGACTGTGTTTGCTACTTAACACCCTAATGTATTAGCACCCAATCTTGAGATTTTTATTGCTATAAAACTGAGAAACTGCCAATTTAAATGGAACTTCTGACAAATGGAGCAGCACTCAATGTTTTGCATCAGCCCCAAAATCTGTCCTTAGTAAGTCCAGTTATTGATCTAAGTGGAAAGTTCCAATCAAATATTCATTTGAATCCCCAAGTGGACCTTCCACCTCATTCCCAGGTATTTTATTTAAAATAATTCATAACAGTGATCAGCTGCTAATAGAACCAACTTGGGCAGAAATGCAAGAAGATTGAGCTTGACATGTTTAACACAAAATACACTGTCCTATTGGACACATAACAGGTTTCAGCACAAACACTGGGTTCCTACATCATGGTCATTCCAACAATTGGAACAGGTAGTAGTTTTAAGTAGCAAGGCTTCTGCATTTGACAGTAACTGTGGTTCCTTTGATAAATGTGACTTATTCGTTTACTATAAGACAATGTCATGTGGACAACAGTTTTGTCTTGTAATTGATTTTGCTTATTTTTGGTACATTAGCTGGATGACACATTTTGCTTTCATGTCTAGTTGAGCTTTTTCAACAACAAAAATCACAAAATTGGGAAAACTTTGCTTGAAACATTTGTAATTATAATTTCATTCATTAAGAAATCATTAAATCAAGACCTGTGTAATTAAGCATGCATTTGCCAGCTGACTCGGGGTCATTGCTATTAAAGAACTCTCTCCTTGACAACCTAGAATCTGGAAATAAAGGGAGATAGGTTGTAGGAAAAGTTTGGATGTGGGTAAAGAGCCTTCAGAAAGAGAAGATTAAAAATTAGCTTTATTTGTTAAAAGTACATCAAGACGTTCAGTGAAATGTGTTGATTGCGTTAAATCAAATCGGAGAAATGTCACCATGCTTCCAATGCTAACACAACATGGTCAAAACATATTAACCCTAACCCTAAACCTTTAGAATGTGGGAGGAAACTGGAGCAGCTGGAGGACATCCATATGGTGACAGGGAGGAGTACAAACTCCATACGCACAGCAGTGGAATGGAAACCTGATCGATGGTGTTGTGGACCAATAGTGCTAACCATTGTTCTGTGCCATTTCTACTGTACTGACCCAAACACATAGGGTTGGCCAATTGTGCCATGTCACAAAGGAAGGGACTCCAAGCTCCAGGTGTCTGTGTCATGAAAATGATACAGCTTTGATGTGATTTCAAGGCTGGTAGCTGCAAAGCTTTTAATTCATTGCCATCATGGGGCAATGCCTTAAATTGTGCATAATTCACTGTTTACAATATGATTTTATCTTGAGTTAGAAACAAAGGACACGGATTACAATGTTTTGATCCAAAGTTGCTGCCAAATAGTCAATGGAGCAGAGACGTCAGCCAATATGCAGGTTATGATGGAATAAATGACAGTGTGTTAGTATGAACTGCAAAAGAAAGAACTCGGACAAACTTCACAACAACATGTACTTGTTGTGGGATTTGTGCTTAAAATAAAGATGTATTTGGATCCAATTTCTAGCAAAAACACACACAAAATGCTGGAGGAACTCAGCGGGCCAATTTCTAGGCATTGCTTTCATATTCCCTAAGTTGCTGCAAGTATATTAATTACACCCTAGACATGCCGCAAATTTTTTTGCACCATCAGCCTGGATACTCCCTGGGGTTCAGTAACTCTGCGGTAAACATCCCCCATGTCCCAGAGTGACCAGGAACTAGGTAACCAATAACTAAACCCACTGCATTGTGAGCTGGAACCATTGCTCTGTACATGACAATCTGGACTCTACAAGATACCTCTCTGTTTGGGAATTGGCTGAGATTTAGATTTCTATAGAATGAATTGTTTTAACTTACTGATAAAATTTTAATGATAATGAACAATGATATACAGATTTCTTCTTCCTGAGGTGGCAGACAAAAGAGGCCATACACTGTCTTTCTCACCACAGGCATTAAACAGAGGATGTTTGCCACAGCTTCTTTAGCTTTAACTACTTGTTACCTCATTTTCATTTTGTGAGCTGGAAAAGTGAATGTGACAACAAACGACTCGGAGTGTTAAAACAGAGCCTGCCACAAAAAGGCAGCTCAACGAGTTACAAAGTGACACAGGAACAAATGGGTGGCTGCATCTCAGTAATTAGCTCAACTATTATTTTGAAAAAAACGTTGCCAACCTTTCTGATTTGCTCCAGCGTCTCAGGGAAATATTTCCAACACAAATTACTACAGTCAAACATGGAGGAAACCCATGCACAAGGATATTAGAATATAGCTATTGCTAATAATTACAAAAAATAAAGGACATGGAAGCATGAAGAAGAGAGTTAATTTTGCAAAAGCTAAAAAGCTGTCCAATTTGGATATTTATTTCCAATTCTTATGGGAAGGTGGCACCTCACCTCCTCTTTCCCTGGGTTTTGTAAGTAGCTGATCTCCTGAAACTCTCCAGCAGCTTCTAATTAACTCAATGAAATGCTTATTTAAGAACACTGGCCTCAAATAACATTTGGGCGATTATTTTAACAGGTAGCTAGTGCCAAGCCTGCCTCCAGTTGCCATTCGATATCCCATTCAGAGAAGGGCAGTGGCACAAATATTCATTAATTGTGGACATTCACTCCTCCTGGAAGAACATTGATTCTGACAACCCTGCATGGCTCAGCTGACATCGGACTCTAACTATAAATGACAGTGGGGAATAAACCCATGCATTTTGATCCATTCAATGTTACAATGTCATGTCATGTTGGTCCTCTTTTCTTTTGAAAAGTTAATTATATGCACGGAATGAATTCAGCAATGCTATTAGAACTCTGCATCATTTACATTTCAAAAGTTTTCAGATATTTGTATGACCTGGCTCTTTTTGAATATTCCTACATCTTCACCTGATTCCATGTTTTTCCATAGAGTGTCCATTAGACTTGAAAATCACTGTAGTTGCTCGGTTCAGCACAAGGAGAGCCCAAACTGTTCTCTGCTTGTCATTCTTTACAGACATATCTTCTTAATCTCTCCATTCAATTTTCCATCATTTCTCTTCCTGTGCATGCACACGTTTACTGAGGCACAACCAGCAATAGCCTGCAGGGGTCTGGACAAAGTCATCACTATCAGAACATTGATCAAGACCAAGTGAAACTCAAATTTGGAATGTTGCCCTGTACTCGCAGTATTTTAAAATTTATTGAGTTTGGTTTAAATGCACATTCTTCTATAAACTCATATTTTTGCTAGGCATTTGGAAGGTAGGATTGTAAAAGATCTGCTGACATAATGAAAAAAGATGACTGGACACCATCTATTCCGGGACACTAAAGGCCAGAACAAATAGACTGAGGAACAGCTTCTATCCCAGAGCTGTGGCCTCCATCACACCACTCCCACAGAACAATGACTGAAACTGTGAGCACACACAAGGACTCAAATACTTGCACTAACAGCACTTTGTGCATTATTGTGATATTCTGGTGCTGCTGCAACTTATTTTCTGCTACTTACCTATTTAATACTGTTTTTCTATTTCTATCTTGTTTTTATCTACCGCTTTATTTAATTACCTGAGAGGAAGCCAGAGTTTCATTGTATCTATGTAAAATGACAATAAAGATCACTCATTCATTCGTTATGCTTTGAAAGTAAAGAGTTCCTGTGGCTGCTGTATGTTATTATAAGTAAATATGTATTGCATTTTTACTCAAGATATAAGTGATAGAGCTCACTGCCTATCAAGCATTTAGGAATTCCAAGATCAGTAACAACATTCTTTAAATGTATACTTCAGTTGTTAAAGCAGCCAAAGGCAGAAAAAGTGAGTGAAATACTCCTGAAAATAAACAGAAGTAAATTGGCCCGGAAGTGCTGTTTCTTTATGGAGAAAAGTATCAGAAGTTGTATATGGTTCTAAGGGCAATTTTAACATACTTTGCATTTGTCTTTGCCAGGGACGACACCACTTTTAAAATAGTAGCAAAGCATAAAATAGTTGAGGCATTGGATGCAATAAAAAACCTTATCATGGATGTTTTAGAAAATTTAACTTAAAGTAGTAAAGTAGTTAAGTTAAAGTAGTTTCACCAGTTCCAGATGGAATATATCATTAAATTTTGAAGTACTTATTGGAGAAAATCAAAGGGTAACTGACTGTGATTGCCAGTAAACTGAAGAATAGTAAATGTCACTCTATTGTTCAAAGAAAAAGTAAAAACAAATAAATATATGCCAAGCATTTAAGCCTCAGTAGTAGAAAAGCTTTAGGAGACATTGGTCTAGTCAGGATTGCTCACTAACTGGAGGAAACTTGATACATTTAAGGCAAGCTAACATGAATAGAGTTGATGTGGATAATGCTGGCCTCCAGAAAACCTATCAGCAAAGCTGAAGCACATGATATAAGAGAAACATTGAGGGCCTGGGTACAAAGTAACAGAGAGCAAAGGATCATGGTGAATGATAGTTCTTTATACCAGGGAGGAAGGACAAAATGGGCATTCTCCCAGATTCAGTGTTGAACCCATTCTTGCATTTAAGTTATATTAATTAGACAGATTTGGGGTTGGAAACCACACTTTCTGAATTGGTGGATAATGCAAAACTTACCAGTAGTGCGGAGTGCAAAGAGAACTGTGGTAGCTTATAGCAGGAGGCAAGTAGGTTGGGGGAAATGAACAGATGAATGCCAATTAAACAAATTTAATGCATATCAATGTGAAATGATGAATTTTGGTAGGAGGAATAGGGAGAGGGAATATAGAATAAAGAATACCAGTCTAAAAGGGTTTCAGGAGTAAAGGAAATTGTAGACAGTTTGAGAAAATGGTTAATGAGGTATATACAATTCTGGTTTGCTCAGCAAAGCTAGAGAGTATAAAACAACAAACCTGTGTAAAACATTGGTTTGGTATTAATTCTGCAAGAAATCAAGTTTTGTTAACCCAAAATTCTTATTTCATTTAAATACATTGTTTCAGATATCTATATTTTTTATTTTTTGTGATTAAATTTAATAGATTATAAGATGATGAGAGGCATTGATCATGTGGATAGTCAGAGGCTTTTTCCCAAGGTTGAAATGGCTAACATGAGAGGGAACAGTTTTAAGGTGTTTGGAAGTAGGTACAGAGGAGATGTCAGGGATAAGTTTTTTTACGTGGAAAGTGGTGGGTGCGTGGAATGGGCTGCCGGCAACGGTGGTGGAGGTGGATACGATAGGGTCTTTTAAGAGACTCCCGGACAGATACATGGAGCTCAGAAGAATAGAGAGCTATGGATAACACTAGTTAATTTCTAATGTAAAGACATGTTTGGCACAGCTTTGTGGGCCGAAGGGCCTGTATTGTGCTGTAGGTTTTCTATGTTTCTATGATTATATTTTCATTAGTTTTAATATCTTCAAATAGTTTGAGAATGTATTAACATATTTTGAATGTTAGAATTATTAGCTTCTACAGCGGTTAACTCCAGAGTGTAGTTCCATTAAGGGGCGTGGTTTGGCTAACAATCAAAGTTTTATCAGCCTCTTTGTATTGAGTGCCTCCTGCACATGATGGTATTTATATTTTGAAGGCATAACTGCTGGAATCCTCTAAGAGGATCACAACCCTGTTGTGGTTTGGAGGCCTGCGTGCCTCAATGACCCAGAGAGCTGTGTTAGCTGGAGTCAGGACTTCATGTTTTGGCTCTTATTAGGGTCACCCATGCCAAACAGGTCGAGGGTAGAGGCCAAACTAAGAATGGTCCATCGATCCTCCAAGTTTGAGGGTACAGCTCAGGGCTAACAACCCTGAGTGATCAAACAAAATTGTTATGGAAAAAGTAATGAAGAATCCTTCTACATCTGCGTGCCACAGTATTCCTGAGTCTCCAGCTGGAATTTGCATGACTGACAGTACTGAAAACAGAGAGGAAGCTACTGACACGATGATGGAAGCCATGAATGTCGCCAGGGATGGAGGACCTTCATTGTTGCCCTGAATGCCGCTGGAAAGGGCTCAAAATAGAGGATGAAACCAGGGTTGTGCAGAAGATGACCTCAGGATTCCACCAAATGCAGTCTTGCCTCTTGGCTCATTCATGAGTGCAGCCAGGTTGCTAAAAATTGAGGCCTATAATCCAGTTCTGGAATGAAGTTGTAAAATATCAAGAGCACATGTAATGCTGATTGCATGTAGTATTTGTATAAATAGCCTGCTATAGTGTCAGTTTTGCTGAACAGTAGTAAAAAATATCAAATCTAATGACACAAAACTGTTATACAGAGTGCTAGAAAAAAAAAGATTGTAATTTTTTGGGGAGATTGTTTCTGTTGTCATTCCAGTTAGAACATTAGTGATCTCTTTACTTTGTCATCAAACATCACAAGAGAAAGGCCCTTGACAGCAGGACGATACCCAAGACTGAAATTAAAAACAAGGAACAAGGTTGTACACAATTGTTTTACTATTACATTTGTACATTTAACACACTGAATAATAGGATCAGCTTCTATAAGCAAGATATCATTCTACCGGACATCTTGGCAGCTGCAGTTGAAATGGAAATAATGGGGAAAATATCTGCAGAAGAGCCTTATTTTATCAAAAATTATCAAAACATGGGGAAAAAAGATGTTAAAATTAGAACAGAAACTTGTTTTATTTGAATTCAAATGACACATCAATTATTGGTTACGCTGAGGGAAGAGTTTTAGTTTTACTGTGCCTAATCATGTGTGCATATCCTCCATGCCTGAAAGAGTTAAATCCTTTTTGGCAAAAGTATGGTTATTTACTGTCCTTACATTTCAACTTGCTTCCTAAACCTTCTGCACTGAGTAATCACAGATTCCACAGCTCCTAGTGACCCATCATTTGATTTAAAGCTTTTCTCCAAAACTGTTTCAATGTAGCTGCAGTTTACCAATGAGTTAATTCTTCAGTTTTATCCAGGTGTTTGCCTTGTGAAAGGTGAGGCTATCATTTCTTCCCATTCCTTATTATAAAGTGCAGACGGTCAAACCCAGATTTGCAGAGAGTCAAACATCACCCTAATTCTGTACTTTAATTCCTTTTGAGAATGACAACTTCTTTCATGCTCATACAATCAAGAAGAGGAGATGAGATGGCAGGATGCATTACAGATCATTTCAATTCAAAATGTTGACCTCATGAATTCTTAAATAATTGTTCACATTCATTAACACAAACGATTCTGCAGATGCTGTAAATCTTGAGCAACGTAGTCATTGCTGGAGGAATTCAGCAAATCAGGCAGCATCTATGGAGGGCAATAAGCAGTTGACATTTTGGGCCAAGAGTCCTGATGAAACATCTCTTCCATAGATTTGCTGAGTTCTTCCAGCCTTTTTTTTGTGTTTGTATTCATTAGTTTTGATTTTTCATGTGCACTTTAAATGAGCATCTAAGTTTTACTTTGAACTACATAATCTCTGAAATTTTTACGGTAATCTTTTACCATCTCCTAACTCTTTCCCTTTCACATTTCTTAAAGGCTTCTTTTGAAGAGATTCAGCAAATATTACAATTAATATTACTAATATAAACCTCTTTGGTCACTTGTCTTAATACCTCCTTGTTTGTTAACATGCTTGTGAAATGCCTCGGGACATATCATTAAAATGCAAATTGCAGTTGTTGGAGAACTATATACTGTGTTACTCTGTTACACTTTAATACATTTCATTGGGGGATCGTGGGTGCAGAGTGAGAATAAAGCATGGATTTTAATGGTCTTTTCTTGCCAGTGAAGTAAAATATAAGAGAATACCAGCCTGAAAAGACAGATCAGTCACTACACATTAATATACATATATGAATGCAGAGCATTATTGAATATTACATAAAGAGCTTTCAATGAAAACGAAGATTGAAAGCAGCTTACTAAGAGGATGTAGATTATCAATCACAGTTTGTATAGTATAAATGAATACCCTTATGAGTTCATGGATAAACTACTAGCATTTTATTGAGATTCAGATATTGAAATTACAATATTTTATTGTACATTATTTAAAAATAATGATTCACCTGAAATTAAATTATTGAAACATCCTTAATGTTTAATAAGCAGACAACCCTATAGTACCTTTTTACTTATGGATAACTGGGTCCTTCATCCATGAAACGGTCCATTTGTAAGAAATTCATAGTCATTTCAAGTACAAGTGAAATACCTTGCATACTCTGGGTAATTTATGTTTTGCAACAGAGCACATAAAAGAGAGTGGATATTGATCTCCAGGAAGTCTATGCAAACAATACCTGCAAAATCTTTCCAACTATGTGGAATGAAAGTTCTAATTTTAAGCTTAATTTAACTCTATAATGTAATTATTATTTTTTAATTGAGATACAGCACAGAATAGGCCCTTTCAGACCTTAGTGCCACACTGCTCAGCAATCCCTGATTTAATCATAGCCTAATCACAGCACAATTGACGATGACCAATGAACTGTAAAGCGATGTGATAACCTAGTGTCTGGAAACAGCAATACTTGTTGAATCTCTTCAAAATACTGGTCACAAATATTTTCTCATCCAAAAACCAAGTCATTGATCAGCAGAGGTCTGAAGAGTAATACGTGTTATTATTAAACCCACTGGAGTTCTTTCATAATCTATGGATACTCTGTATCATTGAGCATGGCATATCTGTATCAAAATTCACATCTAGGATGTCCCAAAGTGCTCTGCAGCAAACAAACAACTTTTCAAAGCACCTTCTCAGGGCTGGAAAGGAAGGGGGAAAAAGCCAGAGTAAGGTGAGGGGAGAGTAAAGTCTATGAGTTAGAAGGTGATGGGTGAAGACAGGAGGGTGGAGGAGGAGGGATGATGTGAAAAGGAGGGAGGTTTTAGGTGAATAAGGTAAAGGGCAGAAGGAGGAGGAAGATAGAAGAGGAGAGTAGACCATGGTAGAAATGGTAGAAGGAGGGACATCAAGGGGAGGTGATAGGCAGGTAAGCAGAAGAGGAAAGAGGGGAGTCAGAGTGTGGAATGGAAGAATTGGAAAGGGGGAGTGTGAGCATAACAAGTTAGAAAAATTGATGTTCATGCCCTCAGTTTGGAGGCTAGTAAGACAGGATATGAGGTGTTGCTTATCCAATCTGAGAGAGGCCTCATCATGACAGTAGAGGAGACCATGAACTGGCATGTCAGAATGGGAATGGAGTTTGGAGTTAAGATGGATGATCAGCCGGAAATCCTGCTTGTTGCAGATGGAGCGAAATTACTTGGCAAAGAGGTCCCCCAGTCCATGTCGGGTCTCGCTTGTGTAGAGGAGGCTACAGTGAGAGCACCATATACAGTAGACGACCCCAACAGATTCCCAGGTGAAGTGTTGCCTCACCTGGAAGGACTGTTTGGGAGGAGGTGAATGGACAGATATAGCACTATAGAAGAAGATTTCTGATTTATAAAAGGTTTTTAGATAACAAAGGACTCATTCACAACAAAGGATTTTCAAAAACAGGTACAATTCCTATCAACTAAAAGAAGATACCAATGAGTTGCTGACATATTAGTCATCTGTTGCAGGAACTGAATGTTGCAGAATGAATTTTAGTTCTTATTTCTGTCTCCCAATATTTCTTTCATTTTCCTTGATATTTCTAGCAAACCTCAATGCTTTTGAACATTTATACTGTTTTGCTACTGCATGTACCTCCATTATCTGCATGTGATATTTTTCAGATACATTTGCTGGGACAAGGTAATTCACACAGATGCTCTGAAAGATTCTGGGTACAGAGATTCCAGACACCCAGAATTAATGCTGTGATGGCTGACTCTCTGAGTACACAATTGTCACAACTGTTGATTAATCAACTATACCTGTGAACATGTTTGATGTGCTAAGTGACAAAGGCAATCTGGTCTGCAAGCCTCCTTCAGTTCTATCATATGGGAGGGGGGCCACATCCGTTGATAACAACTAGCAGAACCCCCAAGGGGATAGACTATACAGAGGTCTGCTAGTCAGCTTTAGTCTGAACTAAGACAAAGTCTGTGCCCATCACTCTATCAAACCTCCACCCCAAAATTGTAACTTTCCCTACAGCTTTAACAGTACTTAAAAGTCGAATTAACAATTCTTCAGGAGTACGAATATCTACCCCACTCAACATACACGCATTCGTTACCAGTAACCCTGTGGATTTGCACCACCGCTCAATCGCGGCAGCATCTGTACGCATATATTGTAATCACTTTACCAGACAATAGATTAGCACAGACTTAAAACACACAACCCACTGGTTCAATGCTCAGGGCAATCACACGGCAGCCAATAAAATCAATCCCGGATGAGCCCCCACAATTGCAACACTCTGGTTCTGTCGGCTGCGTGAGTCCAGGGAAGACAATCTCCGGCCCCACCAAACATGTGAGATTGAGGTGCAAAACCTCCTGTTTGTCTGGATGCTGTGTGATTTGTAACCCTGTGACAACTCAGTTCCATGAAATAACAGACAGTACACCTCATACAATTACCGTAGATGTCGGATTATAAGCCGCTACTTTTTTCCCATGCTTTGAACAGCATTGAACACTGCGGCTTTTACTACGGTGCGGCTAATGCATGTTTTTTTTTCAGGCCTCCAAAAACATTTTGCCTCGTAACAGTAGACCAATAAAATTCATGAGTAGTTCACAGAGGTCCAATGAAATTGTACGATAAATCAAGCGCACTTTCACAATTAAATTATTGTAAATCAGTCATTTGTACTCACCCTCATCAACATGGAAAACACTCGAAGAAAAGCATTGAGCTGCCTTTATGGCAGTTATTTAGTTTATAATATTTTCGCTTAGTAATTCATTTGTTAGTATTTTCTAGTTGAATAAAGTATCTATCTATCTATTTGTTTTCTGTACATCCCGGGATATTATGACATCACATCCGGTTTAGCCGCGTCTTGTGGGAAATACCGGTTTGCGATCAACGGGAAGGTGGGGGGCAGCACATTACCCGAGCGAAAACGCTGCTTTTAAGTTAAAGGCGATCAATAACTTTTCCTGGTAGGCTGCAGTATATATTTTTTTACGTCGTTAGGAGATATTGGAATGTTGTTCGTGCACTGTTCAGTAAAAAAGTATATGCAACGTAATTTGTGTGTTACCGATACGTATGTATATTTAAAAGTAGCCGTGTTAGAGGCACGGTTCGAAAAAAAACATTTGCAATATGTATTTGTTTATGTTACCATACGGATTTAATTAAAAGTTAAAAAATCCTCACGTGTAATATCTTTCTGTGTAAATATCTCATATTACAACGTGGGACACCTGCGGCCTAAAATCCGGTGCGTAGAGCCAGTGGCTTTTAATCAGGTGCGCTCTGTAGTGCGAAATCTACGGTAAATGATTTAGCTTTATAATTCTTAATTTGACTAAAGGGTTAGTAAAGAAAAACAAAAAGAAAAGGGCCCGTGAACAGTTTTGATGAGACAGTCTAATGTACACAAGTTGGAGCTCACGGTTTCCCTTTTGCCAATCCTCCATCGATTTCCCTGGGCTTTGTCGACTCTCCACTCCTTTCTGGTGTCTTCTCTCTCCATCTCCCACCAAACAAAAGACCCAGATCATCTCAGTGTCGGGCACACAGCACGAAAACATGGTCCATTCATTGGACGGCTCACATACCAAAGCACCCATCATTACTAACCGTAATCCAAACACTGCTTCTGCAGAAAGATCATTACATTAGCACTGAAACCTTTCCCAGCAGTGAAACTTTTCCCAGGGTGTTACATGTAACAGGTGTAGAATTTGTTTCGATGTAAGAAAAGGAGCATTAAAAGCCATATGTAACTGGCTAACATACTTTGCGCAAGGCCCACTGTTGCAAGTTCCATTGTGCATTAAGCCCAAGGCATCAAATGCAACAATATGCATTGGATATCAACATCAATGGAACTGCATCAAACGTGCACAGATACAGTTTTGCATGTTGAAGGCACACAAAGGTTCATACTCTGCTTGTTCAACAGTGGTTGTGGTTTGGAGTAGGGAGTGGAAGCTGCAGAGGTAGCAGCCTTCCTGTGTAATTACTCACAATACCTGCATGCCAACGTTGAGTATTTCTGGTACAAGGGCACCAGCTCCTTTATCCATCTCAACAACACCTGCTAATATTTCTGCATTTGTCCTTCCTAATAAAACTGATAACCTTACATTTATCCACATTGTATTCCATCTGCCATGCTTTTTTTTTCCTGCTAAGTTTGCCTGAACTGACTCACTGATCTAGGAACTATAGGACAGTTAAATGCGTGTACTGAATGGATAGAGCCATGCATTACAATGGACATAGTGTGCTGCTGACCAGATGGGCCATAAGCCTGTCGCTGAAAATCTCAGCCAAGACCCAAGATATATTAATAGTATTTATTTAGAGATAAAGAGCCTTTTGGCCCAATGAGCCACACCGCCCAGCACCCCACTGATTTAACCCGAGCCTAATCACAGGACATTTTACAAGGACTAATTAACCTATTAAATTATATGTCTTTGGAATGTGGGAGAAAACCAGAGCACCCAGAGAAAATCCCCACATTTCTGGGGAGTATGTACAAACTCCTTACAGACAGTGCTGGAACTGAACTCTGAACTCTGACACCCAGAGCTGTAATAGCATCACGGTAACTGCTACGCTACCGTGGCACCCCATAATAATACCTAGTTGTCCTTGGGTGTGCCCAATACTGGTCACCTCTGGAGAAACTCAGTCCTTACAACCCCTCAAAAGGAGCAGGAGAGCTCCTAAAGCCTGTGGAACTGCATCTGGCAGGCTGACATCTTCAAAGCAAGAGATGCTACAAGAGGGGAAGGAAACCTGTCCTACACACTGTGTTATTCCTCGATCTTATACCCGAATAATCCGACACTGACAAGCAAAGTCTGTGAGGTATGCAGTTGCTTTTTGTTGTTTAGCAGTTTTAGAGTGTAGAAAAGAAATTAAATCCCCTCCTTGTTTTTGATGCTGTCTACTCACATACTTCCCTGGTTCACTGGTCATTCCCTATGACAGGTTCATGAGCACGTGCTTCTGCCTCATGCAATCCAGTGCAAGTAACAAACTCATACATGAGACAGCACTGTGTGTGGACAGTCAGTGGACTTTCATTGTCATAAGGAGGCCTGCCTTAGCTCAGTGTCATCTTTGAGCCAGATGGTTGTGGTTTTAAGTACCACTCCATGGCCTGAATTGCATACCTTGGCTGACACCAGCACAGATGGAGTATTAAGCTGTTTGATGTGCTGCCTTTCAGAAGAAATGTTAAACCAAGACCCTATCCAGCAATTTGGATATAACAGTTCCCATGGCACTCTTCTGAGGAAAGTGTAGGAGCTCCCTGTGTGCCCCGGCCAGCATTTATCTCAGTGGTTAGCATAGATCAGCTGAATGCTTTTCGCATTGATTGTTGTGAGATATTCCTGTGCAGAATTTGACTGCTACTTTTTCATACATTACAGCAGTAATTCTTTGGCTGTGAAGATACCTGAGACATTCTGAGAAAATTTCAGATGTCCCTGTCTCTGTTAAAGCAGCAGATAGAAGAATTTCATATAAATCGATTAACTTTGGTTAAGAATAAAAATTCAATCAAGCTTGGGTAATAGGACATGATTTCCATCAAACACAGTGAAGTACTTATATTTATCTGTTTTAGCTCCAAGCACTTAGCATTCACCAAAGCATTTCAAACCGATAAAATCATTTGAGAAATTACTCAAGAGTAAATATTGAAGGAACTTCTGCACAGATCAACACTGCCTTTATGAATTAAAGAAACTTTGTTTTCACTTTTGAAAACACAGTAAATATTTACAAATTTATAAATATGGTAAAAACTGACAAATTTTAACATGCTTCATCAAGAGTAATTCAACATACCAGACCTCTTAAATCAATATTATTTTGTGCAATAAACATAGAAACACAGTGCATTACAGGCCCTTCGGCCCACAATGTTGTGCTGACCATGTAACCTATTCTAGAATGCCTAGAATTTCCCTATTACCTATATGCCCTCTATTTTTCTAAGCTCCATTTACATATCGAAGAGTCTCTTAAAATATCCTATTGCATCTGCTTCCACCAACGTCGCCCATAGTGCATTCTATGCACCCACCACTCTCTTGTGAAAATTTAGCCCTGACATCCTCTCGGTACCTATTTCCAAGCACCTTAAAACTATGCCCCCTCACGTTAGCTATTTCAGCCTTGGGAAAAAAGCCTCTGGCTATCCACACGATCTATGCACCTCATCATCTTATACACCTCTATCAGGTCACCTTTCATCCTCCATCGCTCCCAAGGAGAAAAGGCCAAGTACACTCAATCTATTCTCATAAGGTATGCCCTCCAATCCAAGCAACATCCTTGTAAATCTCCTTTGCACTCTCTCTATAGTATCCACATCCTTCCTGTAGTGAGGTGACCAGAACTGAACACAGTCGTCCAAGTGGGGTCTGACCAAGGTCTTATATAGCTGTAACAATACCTCATCACTCTTGAACTCAGTCCCATGGTTCATGAATGCCAACACACCATATGCCTTCTTAACAACACTGTCAACTTGCACAGTAGCTTTGCATGTCCTATCGACATGGACCCCAAGATCTGCCATATCCTGCACACTGCCAAGAGTCTTACCATTTATATTATATTCTATCTTCAAATTGGATCTATCAAAATGAATCACTTTACATTTATATGGGTTAAAGTCCATACAGAAACATAGAAACATAGAAAATAGGTGCAGGAGTAGGCCATTCGGCCCTTTGAGCCTGCACTGCCATTCAGTATGATCATGGCTGATCATCCAACTCAGAACCCTGTACCTGCCTTCTCTCCATACCCCCTGATCCCTTTAGCCACAAGGGCCATATCTAACTCCCTCTTAAATATAGCCAATGAACTGGCCTCAACTGTTTCCTATGCTACTTCTCAGACCAGTTCTGCATCCTATCGATGTCTCGCTGTAACCTCTGACAACACTCCAGACTATCCACAAAACCCTCAACCTTTGTATCATCAGCAAACTTACTAACTTCCTCAGCCGACATATCAGAATGGGAATGGGACGTGGAATTAAAATGTGTGGCCACTGGGAGACCCTGCTTTCTCTGGCGGACCGAGCGCAGGTGTTCAGCGAAACGGTCTCCCAGTCTGCGTCAGGTCTCACCAATATATAAGTGCCTCGGTGCACTTATAAGTGCCACACCTCGGTGCTCCCGGTGTGGCCTTTTATATATTGGTGAGACCCGGCGCAGACTGAGAGACCGTTTTGCTGAACACCTGCGCTCGGTCCGCCAGAGAAAGCAGGATCTCCCAGTGGCCACACATTTTAATTCCACGTCCCATTCCCATTCCGATATGTCTATCCATGGCCTCCTCTACTGTCAAGATGAACCCACACTCAGGCTGGAGGAACAACACCTTATATACCGGCTGGGTAGCCTCCAACCTGATGGCGTGAACATTGACTTCTCCAACTTCCGTTAATGTCCCTCCTCCCTTTCTTACCCCATCCCTGACATATTTAGTTGTTTGGTTTTTTCTCTCTCTCTCTGCCCATCACTCTGCCTGTTCTCCATCTCCCTCTGGATCTCCCCCCCCCCACCCCTTTCTTTCTCCCGAGGCCTCCCGTCCCATGATCCTTTCCCTTCTCCAGCTCTGTATCACTTTCGCCAATCACCATTCCAGCTCTTAGCTTCATCCCACCCCCTCCGGTCTTCTCCTATCATTTCGCATTTCCCCCTCCCCCCACTATTTTCAAATCTCTTAGTATCTCTCCTTTCAGTTAGTCCTGACGAAGGGTCTCGGCCTGAAATGTCAACAGTGCTTCTCCCTATAGATGCTGCCTGGCCTGCTGTGTTCCACCAACATTTTGTGTGTGTTGTTTGAATTTCCAGCATCTGCAGATTTCCTCGTGTTTACACTATATCCACTGCTCTACCTACATAAATGTGTTTTGGTACATCCTCAAAGAATTCAATCAGGCTCATAAGGCATGACCTGCCCTTGACAAAGCCATGCTGATGATCCCTTATTAGATTATGTCTCTCCAAATGCTCATAAATCCTACCTCTCAGGATCTTCTCCAACAACTTGCCCATCACTGAAGTAAGACTCACTGGTCTATAATTTCCTGGATTATCTCTATCTACTTCCTTTCTTGAACAAGGGAACAACATTTGCAAACCTCCAGTACTTCTCCCATCCCTATTGATGATTCAAAGATCATTGCAAGAGGCTCAGCAATCTCCTTCTTCACTTCCCACAGTAGCCTGGGGTATATCTCATCTGGTCTCAGTGACTTATCTAACTTAATGCTTTTCAAAATCTCCAGCACATCCTCTTTCTTAATGTCTATATGCTCAAGCATTTCAGTCTACTGTAAGTCATCCTCACAATTGCCAAGGTCTTTTACCCTGGTGAATACTAAAGCAAAGTATTCATTAAATACCTCCGCTACCTCTTCCAACTCCATGCACATGTTTCCACTATCGCACCTGATTGGTCCTATTCTCACATGGCCCATCCTCTTGCTCTTCACATACTTGTAGAATGCTTTGGGGTTTTCCTTAATCCTGCTCACCAAGGCCATCTCATGGCCCCTTCTGGCCCTCCTAATTCCATTCTTAAGCTCCTTCTCAGCAACCTTGTAATTTTCAGGAGCTGTAAGAGTACCTAGTTTCTTCAACCTTTCGTAAGCTTTTATTTTCTTCTTAACTAGATTTTCTACATACTTTGTGCACCACGGTTCTTTAACCCTAGCATCCTCTTCATGCTTCAATGGAACATACCTGTGCAGAACTCCATGCAAATGTTCCCTGAACATTTGTCACATTTCTGCCGTGCATTTCCCTGAGAACATCTGCTCCCAATTTATGCTCCCAAGTTCTAGTCTCATAGCATCATATTTCCCCCGCCCCAATTAAATGTTTTCTGAAATTGTCTGCTCCCATCCCTCTCCAGCGCTAGGTGAAGGAGATAGAGTAGTGGTCACTACCTCCAAAATGCTATCCCATTGAGAGATCCGACACCTAACCAGGTTCATTTCTCAATACTGGATCAAGTACAGCCTCTCCTCTAGTTGGCCAATCTACATATTGTGTCAGGAAACTTTCTGAACACACCTAACAAACTCCAGCCCATCTGAACACCTTGCACTTAGGAGATGCCAATGAATATTAGGAAAGTTAAAATCTCCCATCACAACAACCTTATTATTATTGCACCGTTCCAGAATCTGTCTCCCTATCTGCTCCTCAATATCCCTATTACTACTGGGGGGGGGGGGGGTGTATAAAAACACCCAGTGGAGTTATTGCTCCTTTCCTGTTTCTGACTTCCTTCCACTCTGACTCAGTAGACAATCCCTCTATGACTTCCTCCTTTTCTGCAGCCGTGACACTATCCCTAATTAGGAATGCCACACCTCCACCTCTTCTGTCTCCCTCTCTGTTCTTTTTGAAACATCTAACACCTGGCACATTCGGCAGCCATTCCTGTTCCTGAGATATCCAAGTCTCTGTAATGGCCGCAATGTCACATTTCTACATATTGATCCACGCTCTAAGTTCATCTGCCTTGTTTATGATACTCCTTGCTATAAATAGACACATCTTAAACCATCAGGCTGAGTGCATCTTTGCTCTAACATCTACCTATCCTTTCTCACAAACTCCCTACAAGCTGACTCTATTAAACACAAAGTACACTGCAGATGCTACGGTCAAATCAACACGTACAAACAAGCTGGATGAACTCAGCAGGGAGGGCAGCATCAACGGATGCTGCCCAACGGATGCTGCCCAACCTGCTGAGTTCATCCAGCTTGTTTGTACGTGTCGATAAGCTCTCTCAATTTGTGCCCATTTCTACCCATCCTCTGCCTCTTCACTTCGGTTCCCAACCTCCTGCAAAACTTGTTTAAAACCTCCCCAGTAGCACTAGCAAACCTTCCCGCCAGGATATTGGTCCCCTGCCCAAGTGCAAACTGTCCTTTTTGTACAGGTCATACCTGCTCTAAAAGAGGTCCCAAGGATCCAAAAATCTGAATCCCTGCCCCCTGCTCCAATCCTTCAGCCACGCATTCATCCTCCACCTCACTCTGTTCCTATACTCACTGTCGCATGGCACAGGCAGCTATCCCGAGATTACTACCTTTGAGGTCCTGCTTCTTAGCTTCCTTTCTAACTCCCTGTATTCTGCTTTCAGTACCTCCACCCTTTTTCTACCTATAGCGTTGGTAACAATATGTACCACGACCTCTGGCTGCTCAGCTTCCCATTTCAGGATTCCACTTGAGTAATCCTTTTCCCTTCCCTGAGAAAGTTAATTGCTGCTTATTGGTTACTTGCCTATTGTAACCTGGAGATCACACACCACTGTTACAAAACTATTGAACAGTCCCATAGATAGACTCCTGATCTCACAATCTACCTCGTTATGGTCTGCCACCACTTCACTTTCTCTGTAACCGTAACACTTCGTTTCACAGTCAGTAACTGGTTTCTCTTGTATTAACTCATTGCACTGATGCGACAAAATGATCTTTATGGATGGCAATTTAAATTTGTCGCTGTATTTTGGAATATGCAGCAATAATAAACCAATTTAAATTTAACTTTCAAAAACAAGCAGGCAACAAGATTACTGAAATAAATCCAGTGTGATCACTTTGAAGCTTTTCTGCCCCTCATTAAAGTTATATGTAATTTCAGCACCATTTTCAACTACTATCCCCATATCCTTTGTTCCTTTAACATCCAGAATTCCATCAATCTCTATTCTAAATGAACACAAATAACTGAGCTTCCACAACCCTCTGGGTAGAGAATTCCAGTGATTCACCTACATCTAAGTTGTGATATTTTACCTCAGCTTACCCTAAAAGGACCATCTGAAACTTATTCTGAAACTGTGCTGATGGTACAAGAGCTGGGGAACACATCTCTGCATGTAACTTGCAAAACCCTTTAAGTTTCAATTTGATCTCCTCTCATTCTCTTAAAACCTGGGGAATATAATCCCAAACTACTAACGATGACGGTCTCGGCCTGAAATATCAACGATCCATTTAACTCCACAGATGTTGCCTGATCTTCTGAGTTTACCCAGGGCTTTGAGTGTTGCTTCCAGATTCCAGCATCTGCTGTCACAACCACAGATTCAGCAGCACAGTAGATACGGCACTTGCACTTCTGAATACACACGTCAGCTAATTATTATTTCATTGTGATAGTATTTAACTCCATACTTATCTTTGTAGTGCTTGTTGAGACTTGGACAGAGCACAGCAATGCTTCGCTGCCTGTTTGTTTTCAGACTTCCCTGAGAAATTGGACTTTCAAGTCAACTAACTTTGAAGACTAATGGTATTCATTTAATGCTTAGATGTTCTTTTCAGCAGCACTGTAGGCTTCATTTTCCATTTGAGAGTTTTAGTTAACGGCCCTGTTTGGCCTAGCATTTATTGTTTTATTTTCCCTTTAACACTGTTCGCATTAAAGTCTGTGAACTATTAAAGTCTGTGAACCTGCTTCAGTGTCTCTCATTCAGCACTTGGGCCATATCCCAATCTGACAACATCTGCAGTCTCTTGTGCCTCTATTGATGATTGGTTAGCATGGTTAAAGTAGACACTGGCCTTATTTCTTTGATGTATAATTGTAGTATCTCCGTAAATTTTCCTTATACATACAAAAGGAAGAGGAATGCTCTGCTGGATCCCACCAGGAGAGATCTCACCTGCCCCAAAGTCCTTCCCTCCCTGCTCCACATTTTCCCACATATACCCTTATTTCACATTGGATTGATGAAGAAAGATCAGTATCCTGAAACATTAACTATGATGCTGTCACCACGGAAGCTGCCTGAACTGCTAAGTATATCTCAAAATGGTAGGCAGCCTAAACATCTGATCGCTGCAAAGTCGGCAGCTATTTAATATCCATTCCAGGGAGAAGATCAGCCGTGCAGTAATGGCAGCAGCTTGGCTCATCCATAAGGCAAAATACTAAATAATTTTTATCTTCCCTTCTTTAAATCTGACATCATGACTAACCTTAGAATCCAGCTCTTTGCTAATGGATCAGTGCTTCAGCTTGTGTCCCATTGTATAAAGTGATTTATTTAAAAAACCCTGCAGTTATACAAGGGAGACACACTGATGTAACGTTTGTTCTGCTGTTGGTGGAAAAAAAATATGAAAAGTAACTCGGCTTTAGACAAGAGATTATGCTAAAGGCTTATGATCTAATGACAGGTTTATTTGGAGAATAGATGAATCTGGATTTCTGGGGAATGAACAGAATCTGAGATTAAACTCCACGTCTGCCACATCTACTTCAGGCTTAAATAATGGATTGGAATGTTCACACACCCTGATCCCCAAAGCTACGAACTAAACATCTAGGATATTAACCTCTCCACATACCTGTAATTCTATTTTGTCAAGTCGTCCTTCAAAGATGACAATTTTATAGAAGCGATAGTACAAATATGTCCCAATGATGTTGCATCACCTGAGTTTGTTATCCTTCTTATAAATGTCCAATCAGAGCCCAAAATATTTTTAATCTAGCTCTCTTTCTGAAAAATTTAATAGACATTTTTTTCTGACTTTTCACAATAGGGACAAAACATTTTCTGTAAATGTTTTACTAGTGTACACCACAAATGATTGATGTCCCAAGAGAGCTCCTCTGCATCCTGTCTCCTAATACAAGAAATTGCTCTCCTGCCAGAACACAAGTGGTCGTCTCATTCTCTTGGATATCTCCCCTCCTGAGATGCTGTTACTTGCTTCATGCTCCTTCAGATCATGTTCCTCTCACGTTGCCCAGATGCCTATCGAGTGATGTGCATATTTCTACTAGAACAAAAGCAACTGGAGGCAGGACTTGGGAGTACTATAGGGATCCTCAAGCTGACAAGCAGTAACATGAAAATCAAAGAAACATTGCAGATGCTGGAAATCAGAAAGTCTTTGGAAATGCAGATCAGGCAGCAGCTGTTGAACATGACACAGAGTTCATGTTTTGTGTGGAAGACACTTCATCAGAGCTGACAGAGCAAGTTAGTTTTAGTAGCGAGAAGGTGGAGGTGGGCAATGGATGGAACAAAGGGTACCTCTGTAATAGGGTGCAGTGATGAAGCCATTAAAGGGGCAGTGAAGCTCCTTTGTTGTTGCTAATTGTGTATTAATTAGATTATCTTCCAACTTAATTCATCCTGCCATCAGGAAGGAGGTACAGGAGCCTTAGGATCCACATTGCCATGTTCAAGAATAGCTATTACCCCTTAACCATCAGGCTCTTGAACCAGAAGGGATAACTTCTCTCAAATTCACTCACCACACACTGAACTGTTCCCACAACCCATGGGCTCACTTTCAAGGACTCTTCAACTCATGTTCTTGATATTTATTGCTTATTTATTTATTTTTCTTTTTGTATTTGAACTTTGTTGTCGTTTGCACGCTGGTTGTTCGTCCGTCCTGTTGTGTGTGGTCTTTCAGTGATTCCATTGTGTTTGCATTTACTGTGAATGCCCACAAGAGAATGAATTCTGGGGCCGTATGTGGTGACATATATGCATTTTAGTAATAAATTCACATTGAACTTTGGTGTTTGATCTCCATTTCTCATGGTTTGAAAAAAATTTCAAAATAATGAGGCAATTATCAAATAAATTTGGAAGCAAACTGAACTACCAGCAAAATTCCACCCTGTAGGAGGGAAACCGTTTAAATCATTTTCTGATGAAAATGTTTGGTTTCTGGTAAATTTGGCAAACATTTAAAATTACAAAACAGTCCAAGACCTGGCCTGTTTTCACAGATAAATAATGATAAAATCACAAGCGTTTTCGAGAGATAGAGATAATTATAGCTGTCTTTGTCCCCTGAACCCCATTTTCTTTAAATTTCATGCTGTGTCTTTTTTAAGAGTTTACTCCTGAAAGCAGATGTTCTATTTCAACCTAAAAATTTTAATACTTTATTTATTTAACAATTCCTGATTATTGCTTAATTCCCTTAAGAGTTGGGTTGGTAACAAGCTAAATGTGACGATATTTGAATATGGTATTTCTGAAAAGCTCTGTGCCCATTTTAATCTGAGATATCATGCAAATCTAAATCAAGATAAAATTAAAATGGTTCCTTTCCTGTGAGAGAAATTGCTTGCTGTTTTCATAATTATGAACAGAAATTCCCTTTCAATCCAGTTAAATGTATATCTTGCAACAAAATTAATTATGAATGCCACATGCAGCTCAACAATTGCTACTCCAAATTAGACATAAACAGAAAGGCTTCCAGATAAATTTTTGTTCAACAATCCAATGGTAGAAACAAGATACCATGGAACACTGAAACATGATGTATAAAAGGGAGAATACTTGGATGATGCAAAAATTGTAATCTTTACCATTGGAAGTTAGCAATGTACTTCTTTTAATGAAAACAGAATAAGAGACAAATATAGAAACTAAGGAATTGTGCAAAGAAAATGTGCTTGCTGTCTGCAGACACAAGAGACTGCAGATGCTGGAAACTGGAGCAACAAACAATCTGCAGGAGGAACTCAGCAGGTCAAGAGCATCAAGGGAAAGGAATAGTCAACATTTTGGGACAAAGATGTGCATCAGGACTTAGAGCAGAATGGGAAGATAGCCAGTATAAAGAGAAAGGGATGGTGAGATAGGTGTCAGAGGTGATTGATGGACCATGTAGGTGTGAAGGATGCTGGGCAGAATGAACCAGGTAGGGTGGAAGGATGTGGAGTTGGGAGATGGGTGGATGATAGATGGAAGCAGACCTGATAAATGAGAAACTGAAGGAGCCAGGTGGGGAGGGGGTGGGATGATGGAAAGGGTGCAATTGGAGGCAGATGAGGTGAAAAGAAGAGGAACACAAAGGCTGGTGGGGTGGGGACTGAAGGGGCAGAGGAAGTCATGGCTCACAGGTGGATGGAACCAGAAGTAGGTGCGGAGCTAGGGGAGTCATGGGGACTATGAGCAAGGTGACCAATATTGGGAGCACTGGAGGTGAATCGGGAGGACAGAGGGTGTGCGGGGATGGGTGGGGGGGTGTTCTGGGAAACAAACTGGAGGTGAGAGTGATCAGAAAATGGAAAATTTAATGCTAATAGCATAGGTTTGAAGACCACCCAGGAGGAATATGAGGTGTTTTTCCTCAAAGTTGAGTTGAGCCTCACCTGGCATGGAAACTGGAATTGAAATGGCCTGTAACAGGGAGCTTGGAACGGCCACTGCAGACAGAGCACAGCCACTCTGCAAAGTGGTTAGTAGTCTGTGCTTGGTCTCTCTGAAATAGAGGAAGCCATATTGAGAGAACTGAACAAGGTTTGAACAGGTCCTCGTGAATCTCTACCTCCTGTGCAAGGACTCTTGAGATCCTTGGATTGTGGTAAAGGGGGATTTTAAGGACAAGTGTTTCACCTCCTGTGATTACAGAGGAATTGCAAATCATCAGGAAAAGATGAGCAGACCAAGAAGTTATGATGAGTGGTCCTTGCATTTGGCAGAAATGTGTGGAGAGAGGTGGCTGAGATGGGATCTGGTGGAAATAACAAACTGGAATTCAAGATGCCTAACCAATGATCTTTGACCTGTTATTTTAACTCAGTTTCTCTTTCCACTGATGATACCTGAGCTGCAGAATATTGCAGCATTTTGCTTTTATTTTAGACTTCCAGCAGTTACAATTATTAAAATTTGTTTACAATTTATTACTTAGCAGTTGCATTTGTATTAATACAACCCGAATAAAGTATTAACCCTGTTGATTTAAGCCCGAGCATGTGCCCCTCACTCGTTGAGATTTTATTCCCTGTCCCACTTGAGGACATGTTCTGCTTCAACATAATTTTGGCATATTTTGCACTCCTTCAAACACTGCAGTATTCAGCAAATGGGGGTGAGGAGTCCCATACCCATGTCGAATTTGATTTCGATTCTGTCTCACTACTTATTACTGCAAAGAAGACCGTAAAAACAGTGTGGCTATGTTTGGTGCGTCCTGCCAAGCCCTGTTCGACTGCAGAGCAGCATTCAGCATTTCCATCTTATATAAAAATTGCATTGATTGTAAGAAAAATTTTCAGTGTAGTAGAAATTCATGCTTGGTTGAAACGTAGTAAACAAGCAATAGAGTAAACTGGACCACAAATCTGCACTGCTGAAATAGAATTCCACTGACTTCAAGAGGATTCTGAAATGGAATACAAACATCCTTTGTATTACAGGCTTAGCTATATCCCATTGTCTATTTACATTGAAATATATATAGCAACTAATTTCTTCACTGTTAGGAAATTCACCTTTTCCATGTTCCTGGGACATTATTTCCTTAAATTGTAATCTAAAACTAATAATTCACCCGCTAATAAATAGAGTCATAGACAACCCCTCAAGGAAACAGGCCTTTTGGTTCAACCTGTCCATGCTGACAATGACGGCCATCAAAGGGAGCTCCTACCCCATTTTCCCATATTTAGCCCATACCCATCTAAACCTTTCCTATCAATGGACATGTCCACATGTTTTTTAAATGTTCTTATTGTACGTGCCTCAGTTGCTAACTCTGGCAGATGATTCCACATGTGTACTGCCGTCTGCATGAAGAAGCAGCCGCCTACGACACTCTCAAATCTTTCCCCTCCCCTTAAAGCTATGCCCTATAGTTCCACCATCCAGGCAATGCTCTCTTCTCATTGCTGTCATCTGGAAGGAAGTACAAGGAGCCTTGAGTGCCACAACACCAGGTTCAGTGACAGTTACTGCCCCTCAACCATAAGCCTCCTGAACCAGAGTAGATATATTTGCCTCTGACACTGAACTGTCCAGTGAGCCCGGTTCTGATGAGAAGTGTGCTACCTGCTACACTGAGTAAGGGTGTAATATTTACAATCCTCTCCAGGTTACGATAGGGTTCCATTCCCATAAGTTGTTTATAACTCGAGCAGTTCCCAAGTCAGAATTGCAAAGGTGAAGATGTCTGCAGCCATGCAGTAGCCAGCAAATCCATCCCGCCTGTCTCTCAAACCTCATTGGTATGTACAAGCTATACATAAGTTGGTTACTCATAACCAGTAGAAGACCTGTATATTGTTTACTGATAGCAGGGATATGCATCAGACTCCCTTCAAGATGAGTTCCTGCTTAGTAAATTCTCCTAACTTTACATTAAAGGAGCCAATTGTCACTGCATTTCGAATTTCTCAACACTCCCAACCACTTCCTATTCTCGAGACTTCATCAGTCAGTAATAGCGAAACGATTGGAAGTGCTGTACACAAAGCACTAGTCTAATGCCAAGCATTCCCTCTCAGATTATTGCTTCAAATCCCACACAACTACTAAATAAAAACAATAATCACCACTTTCTTTACCACTATTTATGTATTAGCCAACATCTGCGCATAAATAAGTAACTGCAGATACGATGTTCATTACATCCAAGCCATATCATGTTTGGCTTGTCCAGGATAAAAGATTTCAATTGATGGCAAGCTTTTCTTCAAACAACACATTTCAGTAACATATTGCTTTTAAGAATTAACTTTAGAAAGATTCAATGTGTATAGTACATTTTAGATTATATGTTAATAAAGGAAATGCAAATTATTGAAGATATCATCAGTTATTTCTAAGACACTTCTATTGAGCCAATATACAACTTGAGTTAACGTATTATCTCATGAACAACACTGAATTATTGTGCACAATTGTAATGTCTGTTCGATTGGAACAGCTCAGAGTTGAGCAAGGTGTTCATTTTGTATTTTCTGTGCATCTGCTCCAAGCCAGCGCCATTGAATTATATTGTAAACATCAGTGCTAATTTTGACACAACTGCTTAGATTAAGGATGAACTGGTTTTGTTGTCTTCTTTTCACACTTCAATTAAATGGGCAAATAGCAATGTCAGTTAATACATCAATTCATTCAATCAAATATATTAAAAATTTCCAAAAAAACACTGTACTTTCCTCACCTTAGTGTCAACATCTGTTTAAGTTGAAAACTCTTCTTAAGGGCTCAGAATCTTTACATGATTTATCTCCTCATTAGAATGTCTCGATGTAACCGGATTATAGAATATTCCCAGGTTCAGATTGTGATATACCTATATATAAAGCACCTAGACTATTTCAGATAGTTACAAAAAGGCCTGGTGAAAATGAAGATGTGTGGGTTAGTAAGCTTGAAGAAGATAAGAAGATTGGTGGTGTTGTGGATTATATAGAAGACTGCCAGAGGATATAACTGGTTCAGATTAGTTACAGATATAGGCAGAGTAATAACAGATCGAGTTTAACCCAGCCAAATGTAAAGTGTTGCACTTTGGGAGTTCAAATGTAAAGTGACAGAAAACTGATAATGTCAAGACTTTTATCAGTGTTGATCTGCAAAGGGATCTTGATGTCCAAGTCCATAGCTCCGTGAAAGTGCCTACCCAAGTTGATAGGGTGGTAAAGAAGACATGAGGCAATTATGTCTTTATTTGTTGAGGTACTGTGTTCAAGAGTCAAGAAGTTAAGTTGCCCAATATTGGAAAGACCTCGAACAGTTGAAGTTGGCAGGGACATTTTTAGCTTCATCACGTTGAACCCCAATGCCACCAGAGCTGTGTGCTCGGCCCATTGCTGCTCACCTTGTTGATGCACAACTGTACTGCTAGATCCAGCTCTAATCACATCTTTAACTTCACTCCTGACACAACAGTGTTTGGTCTCATCGGCAACAATGATGAGTCGGCACTCAGAGAGGAGGTAGAGAGGCTGGTGGACTGGTGGGAACACCACAGCTTGAATCCCGAAGTTGACAAGACTAAAGAGATGATTGTAGACTAGAGGATGGTGCAGGTTGATCACTCCCTATGGAAGATCAATGGCTCTTCCATGGAGAGAGTCAAGGGCATCAAGCTTCTTGGATTGCACATCATGGATGATCTCACCTGGTCCTTCAACACGACATCTTTAGTCAAGAAAGCCTAGTAGTATCTCCAGTTCCTGAGGAGATTGAAGTGAGTGAGGCTCCTCAGCCCCATTCTAACCACATTCTACCAATGCACCATTGTGAGCATCCTAATCAGCTGCATTGCCATCTGGTATGGCGAGTACAAGACATGTGACTGCAAGACAGTGCAATGGATTGTGAGGACCGCTGAGGGAATCATCGGGATCTCTCTCCACCCCATTCAGAAACACTTCGTTCACAGAGCCTTCAGCATTATCAATGACCCCTCCCATCCATTTCCCATCTCTTTGACCTCCTACTGTCAGGAGGTACTGCAGCACAGTGGATTCTGGTTAATTGAGACACATCAGGACCAGTAAATTTTAGCCCAGTTAAGTGGCTGCCCTAATTATTGAAGTTTAATGGAAATGGTTAAAAAGGTACAAAAAAGACAAACTACCATTTAACTGAGTAACAAATAATGTATTTAAATGAAATACAGAATAAATTAAATCACTACCAAAGTTACTACAGTATTATAAAATCTCCAAGCCTGAACGCTTGAAACTGCAGTGAACAAAACAGTTCTGAATTGTCTTACTACTTACTTCTCACCAACTATCAATGACAAAAATTCCTGCTTTTGGGATGTAGCACACTCAACTGATATTATTTAAACACTGTCCAATCTAAGGACGCTGTAGTGTCTAACTGCCACACAAATGCAAGCAAACTGTTTGACAACAGTCTCCTATCCCAGTTAAGCAGCATATGTCCCAAATAGAAGAAGGGAATCCAGACTATTTTCTCAATTCGTTTTTGTTCTTTAAGAATTAGCCCAAATAATCAGCTATCCCCAATTAACTGATGGCCCAGTTAACTGGAATCCATTGTATAAGAGCGAAGGTTGTTAGCCTGGGTAACAGCTTCTTCCCCCAAGCTGTGAGACTTCCAAACATGATGCTACTACCCAATACATAGATTAATGACAATCTCAGTAATAGTATATTTAACAATAGGTCACATATGCCATAAGACCATGAGATGTAGGAGCAAAATTAGGCTATTTGGCCTATCAAGTCTGCTCTGCCATTTTATCATGTCTGATCCAGTTCTCTCTCAACCCCAGTCTCCTTCTTCCTGTATTCCTTCATGCCTTTCTATCAACCTCTGCCTTAAATACATATACATAAAGACATATACATTCACTACTCTATGCCTAAACAAATGCCTCATTATCACTGTTCTAAATAGAAGCACCTCTATTCTGAGGTTGTGTCCTCTGGTCATAGACTCCCCCAGTGGAGGAAAAATCCTCTCCAAATCCACGCTATCAAAGTCTTTCAACATTTGACTCTATGCACTTTATGTCAACTTGTACACCTACAGAAATGTTTTTTTTTCAGTTGTTAGTACTATTGTGCTAACATTATTTTATGTGCTGCATTTTGCACCACGGTCCTGGAGAAATGCTGTTTCTTTCCATGATATACATGTGTAAAGTTGAACCTGAAACGGAGGCTTTGGGCAGGATGCAGAAGAGGTTGCCAGAATGGTGCCTGAACTAGAGGGCCTGTACTATAGAAGAGGTTGGACAGATTTGGGTTTGCTTTCTCTGGAGTAACAGAGGGTGAGGGGAGATCTGATGGAATTTTATAAGGTTATGACAGGTGTAGACAGTGAGTATCTTTTCCCTGGGGCTAAATGTCTAACATTAGTTGGCATTTATTTAAGGCAAGAAGGGATAAGTTCAAAGGAGATGTTCTGGGCAAGTTTTTTTAAAAACAACTTTTTTAACAACTTAAAAAAAAGTCTGCTGGGAACCTGGAATGCACTTTCGGATGTGGTGGAGGAGACAAAAATCTCTCAGATATACACGTGAATGTGCAGGAAATTGGACATTGTGTAGGTAGAAAGGATTATTTCAGTTGGCACGTCATAGGCCGAAGGGCCAGTTCTGATGCTGTGCTGCTCTGTTTTCAATGTTCTCGCATCAGCTCCTGTGTTAGACACAGCAAACAAAGCTCTCCTAAAGAACCAAACCCCTCTGCATCGTTTCAACAAAATCTGCAGCCTTATGAGAAAATCCCACAGCTCCAGTTTGAAAAACAATCTACACAATCTCCTGTGTAGGAGAATGGCCAGCGGATGATCATTTAATAACCATGGCAAGGCCCTATTGCTTTAGATGGATATTGAATTCTGAATGGATTTCCTTTATTGTTTCTCTGCCTCATTCCCAACTACTATTATTGAAATGCAATTCCAGGATCTCTTGTAAATGTTTTAACATTGCAGCATTTCTTCAAAACTATTTTATCTGGATGTTTATATTAAAAAAATGTTGTTTCCTTTGGGGGAAACTGCATCTCCATATCTCCACGTCTTGCTGCATTATGAGTCACTGCATGTCTCATTTGCTTCAATCATGTCCACATTCAACATGTCAATCAAAATACCAGCAGTAGCTGCCATATTCCTGGAATTCCTTAATGGTAGCCTTTCAAAGGTAAATCTAGTGATTCAGCTTAGCCTTAGTGTTGGAGAAATCTTTAGGAACCCTAATGTCGATAAAACTAACAACTGCTTGTACGAGTATGGTTTAATAAATCTGCAGCCTTATTAGCATGATTTCTTAAACTGCTGGATGAAATTAGTGGGTCAAGCAGCAGCAGCAGCAGGGGCAAAGGGATGGTCGACGTCTTGCAACAGGATTGTGTGTAAAGAGAGGAGATAGCCAGAGTAAAGAAGTGAGAGGGAGCAGGAGGAAACAGGTGAGGGGGAAGAGAGAGAAAGATGTGGGTAAGAAGTAATTGGAAAATTTTAATACCCGTACCACTAGCCTGTAGGCTATCCAGGCAGAACACGCGGTGTCGTGCTTCTAATTTATGTTGGACTCAACTTGGTCATAGAAAAGGTCAAGGCTTAATTTAAAAAAATAATTTTTGCTGAAGTAAATGAGGACCGATGAAGTTCAGGTGCACATTAAAGTATAAGCTTGTCAGAAAATGAAGCTCGTCGAATGGAAGAAGTGGAAGGAGCATGTGGGTATTGGCCCCGGGCCCCAGATCATTACTATGACTCATGGTTATCCTTTTCATGGCTGTCATCAGCAGAGCAGTCTTTCCTGCTAGTAAATCTGCTTCAAAGTTCAAAGAGATTAAGGGGGGTGGGCTGTGCAAGGTGAATGTTTTATGTAAACAGCCCAGGACCAAGAATCCACCAAAAGACAGGTGTCAGCTGGTTATTAACCAGATGCACATCAATAGAGTGGATACTCCTCTGATTTACAAGCCAAGGCTGATCTGCTTGCACTCCAGCTCTATGACTTCTGAGCTGGCTGGTGAGGACAATGCAGGGCTTGCAGATGTGACCGGAGTTGCACTGGTGATGCTTGTGAGCAGGTATTTTGGTGGGGAGTGCACACCTTCTACTGTTTACACTGAGTTGCTGTGTGCCCTTGACATACGGACTCAAAGTTCTCAATGTCAGACTGAATACTGCATCTCCATTTTGCGGAGTGGGAACATTACATATCCTTTATTATTTATTATTTGATTTAGCAATACAGCCTGATAACAGGCCCTTCCAGCCCAATGAACCTGCACCACCTAGTTACTTTCCTGCCTTAATTTCATTCCTGCCTGTGGCCATCAAACTTTACAACTCCTCCCTCAGAGTGTCAGACACCCTGAGCCAATAGGCTGGTCCTGGACTTATTTCCGCTTGGCTTAATTAACATATTATTATTTAATTATTTATGGTTTTATATTGCTATATTTCTACACTATTCTTGGTTGGTGTGACTGTAACGAAACCCAATTTCCCTCAGGATCAATAAAGTATGTCTGTCTGTCTTTAACCTAATCTCAAGTACACCATTTTGACCAATTAACCACAAGATATAGGAACAGAATTAGGCCACTTGGCCATCGTGTCTGCTCCACCATTTAGTATACCTAATTCCTTTTCCCTCTCTGCCCAAATCTCCTTTCTCTCTGTATCCCTTCATCCACTGACCAACCAAGAACCTATCATTGACATCTGCCTTAAAGATATGTACATATATGGCATCCAGAAGCCTGAAGGCACACACTCAGTGATTCAGGAACAGCTTCTTCCCCTCTGCCATCCGATTCTTAAATGAACGTTGAAGCCTTGAACACTACCTCACTTTTTTAATATATGTAACCCTTAGGTTCGGTTGGCGTTGTTAGTCAAGGGTAGACAATCTCTGGCCTGGCCAAATGTGTGGAATCTGAGGTGCAAAACCTCTAGTTTGTCTGGATGCTGTGTGATCTGTTCCCCCGTTACAAATCAGTACCATGAAATAACAGACAGTACACCATATACAATTAAATGATTTAGCTTTATAATTCTTAATTTGACTAAAGGGTTAGTAAAGTAAGACATACAGAAAAGGGCCCATTTTAATGAAACAGTCCAACGTGCACAAGTTGGAGCTCACGGCTTCCCTTCCACTGGTCCTCTATCGATTTCCCCAGGCTTCGTCGCCTCCCGACCCCACTCCAAGTCTGCTCCTTTCTCATATCTATTACCTCTCCTTTCTGGTGTCTCCTCGTTTCATCTTCCACCGAACAAATAACCCAGAACATGTCAGTCTCAGGCACACAACAAGAGAAAACACTCCTTTGATTGGATGGTGAACATTCCAAAGCCCCCGTTATCTGTAGTCATAACCCAAACACAGCTGCTACAGAAAAACCATTACATCAGCAGTGCTCCCTTTCCCAGGGTGTTACATATATATTATTTCTGCTTTTTGCATGATTTTTAATCTATTTAATATACATATCTGTAATTTATTTATTTATTTATTATTATTTTTCTTCTATATCATGTATTGCATTGAACTGCTGCTGCTAAGTTAACAAGTTTCACGACACATGCTGGTGATAATAAAACTGATTCTCATTCTGATTCTGATTCATCTCCATTCTAAAAGGCTGTCCCTCTATTCTGAGGCTATGTCTCCTGGCCCCAGATTCTCCCAACATTGTATATATCCTCTCCACATCCACTCTATCGAGGTCTTTCAACATTCAATAGGCTTCAATTAGGTCACCCCTCATTCTTCTGAATTCCAGTGAATTCAGGCCCAGTGCCATCAAACACTCTTCATATGACAAGCTGTTCAATCCTGGAATCATTTTCATAAGACTCCTTTGGTCTCCAGTGCCAACACATCCTTTCTAAGATAAGGAGCCCAAACCTGCTCACAATACTTCATGTGAAGCCTCACCGGCGCTTTACAAAGCCTCAACAATACATTGTTGTTTTTATATTCTAGTCCTCTTATGAATGCTAACATCGCATTTGCTTTCCTCACCACAGACTCAACCTGCAAATTAACCTTTAGAGAATGCTGCAAAGGATTCCCCAGTCCCTTTGTACCTCAGAGTTTCGTATTTTTTCTCCATTTAGAAAATAGTCAACCCATTCATTTCTTCTACCAAAGTGCATGGCCATACACTTCCTGGCACTGTATTGCATCTGCCACTTCCTTGTCCATTCTTCTAATCTGTCTAAGCCTCTCCACTTCCTCAAAATTACCTGCCCCTCCACCTAACTTTGTACTGACTGTAAACTTTGCAATAAAGCCATCAATTCCTTCATCCAAGTCATTGGCATATAATATAATAATGGTCCCAACACAGACCCCTGTGGAACATCACTAGTCACTGGCAACCAACCAGAAAAAGGCTTCCTTTATTCCCACTCTTTACCTCCTACCAATCAGTGACAGCTTTATCCAGGCTAGTATGTTTCCTGTAATACCATGGGCTTTTAACTTCTTAAACAGCTTCATTTGTGGCACCTTGTCAAAGGTCTTCTAAAAATCCAAGTACACAACATCCACTTATCTCCTTCATCTATACTGCTTGTTATAGACAAAGAATTCCAACAGAATTGCCAGCCAAGATTTTCCCTTGAGGGAACTATGCTGAATACTACAGCCTATTTTATCATGTGCTTCCAGTACCATAAAACCACATCTTTAAACAACCAACTCCAACAACTTCCCAACCACTGAGTTCACACTAACTGGCCTATAATTTCTTTTCTTCTGCCTCACCCCCTTCTTGAAGAGTGGAGTGACATTAGCAATTTTGCAGCCTTCCCAAATCATTCTAAAATCTAGAGGTTCTTGAAACATCATTACTAATACCTCCACAATCTCTTCAGCCACCTCTTTCAGAACCCTGGAGTACACACCATCTGGTCTAGGTGACTTACCTACCTTCAGACCTTTTAGTTTCCCAAGAACCTTCTCCCTAGTAATGGCAACTTCACACACTTCTGACCCCTAACACACCTGTGCTTCCAGCATACTGATATCATCTTCCACAGTGAAGACTGATACAAAATTCATTCATCATTTTTGTCCCCCATTACTACCTCTCCAGCATTGTTTTCCAGCAGTCCAATATCAACTCTCACCTCTCTTTATGTATCTGAAAAAAACTTTTGTTATCTTTAATATTATTGGCTAGCTTACCTTTGTATCCCATCTTTTCCTTCTTAATGACTTATTAGTTGTCTTCTGTTGGTTTTTAAAAGCTTCCCAATCTTTTAACTTCCCACTAATTTTTGCTCGATTATGTGCACTCTCTTTGGCTTTAATGTTGGCTTTGACTACTCTTATTAGCCATGGTTGTGCCATCTTGCCTTTAGAATACTTCTTCCTCTTTGGGATGTATATATCCTGTGCCTTCCAAACTGCTTCCAGAAATTCCAGCCATTACAGTTCTGCCATCAACCCTGCCAGTGTTCTTTTCCAAGCAATTGTGGCCTGTCCACTCTCATCCTCTGTAATTCCCTTTACTGATACATCTGACTTTAGCTTCTCCTTTTCAAATTTCAGGGTGAATTTGATCATATTATGATTGCTTTCCTCTAAGTGTTCCTTTATCTTAACCTCTCTAATCAATTCTGTTTCATTGCACAACACCCATTCCAGAATAGTTTATCCCCTAGTGGGCTCAGCCATCAGCTACTCAAAAATAAAATCTCCTAGGCATTTTAGAAACTCCCTGTCTTGTGAGATTCAGTATGAACCTGATTTTCCCAATATTGAAATCCCCATGACGATTGTAACATTGCTTTTTTGGTGTGTAGACCACATCCTTACTACTGTTTGAGAGCCTGTATATAATTCCCAACAGGGTCTTTTTATCCTTGCATTTCCTTAGCTCTATCCACAATGATTCAACACCTTGCGACCCTATGCCATGTCTTTCTAATGATTTGATTTCATCTTTTACCAATAGAGCAACAGTACACTCTCTGCTTCCCTACTTGTCCTTTCAATACAATGTGTATCTTTGGACGTTAAGCTCCCAGCTATGATTCAGTGATACCCACAGCACACTTATGCCAATCTCTAATGTGCTAGAAGTTCATCTACCTTGTTCCATATACAGCATGCATTCAAATCTAACACCTTCAGTTCTGTTTTCAACCTTTTTGCTTTTGTCTGCCTTTTACGTTGCATCTCATCCTGTTGACTACAATTTTGCCCTATCATCAGCCTCTCCTTGCTATGAATGTCACTACACAAGGCCTCTGCTCATAAACCAACCACCTTATCCTCAGCACTATTACTCTGACTCCCATCCCCCTGGAATTAGTTCAAACCCTCCCATACAACTCTTGCAAACCTGCCCGCAGGAATCTTGGTCCCCCTCATGTTCAGGTATAGCTCATACCTTCCCCTTAAGAAATCCCAATGATTCATAAATCAGAACCCCTGCCCCCTGCACCAGATCCTCAGCCACACATTCAGTTGCCAAATCATCCTATTCTTGCCCTCACTGGTATAAGCCATGAGCAGCAATCCAGAGATTATGACCTTGGTGATCCTGCTTTTCAGCTTTCTACCTTGCTCCCTACAATCTCTCTTAAGGACTTCCTCACCTTGTCTGACTACGTCATTGGTGCGGATGTGTATCAAGACTTCTGGTTATTCACCCCCCCCTCCCCTTGAGAATCACATCTGAGACGTTCCTGACCCAGGCATCAGGGAGGCAACACACCATCCGGGTGACTCTATCATGTCCACAGAACCTTGTCTCTGTTCATCCCATTATGGAATCTCCTATCAACGCTATATCCCTCTTCACCTCTCTGCTCTTCTGAGTCACAGCATCAGACTCAATGCCAGAGACTTGGTCACTGTGGCTCACCCTGTTAAGCCTTTCCCTTAACACTATCTAAAGTGATTATGCTTATTACAGAACGCAATGGCCTCAGGGTACTCTGCAATTGGCTGTACATTTCCCTTCCTTCTCCTGACAGTTACCCAGTTTCCTGTCTCCTGCAACCTCAGGGTGATTACCTCATTTTAGCTCCTGTCACCTTCTCGTTCTCCTGCATGAGCTGAAGGTCATCAAGCTGTGGCTCCACTTCCTTCATATGTTCTCTCAGGAGCTGCAGCTCGGTGTTTATCCCTGAGAATGCAGGTCTACCAGATTCCCCACATCCCCCAAACACTGCTCCTGGAGCCATTCTCACTGCACCACTACGCCCTAACAGATGAAGAATGAGCAATTAAGAACAAAAAGAGAAACTTGCCAGATACTGTACCTTACCCAAGCTTGACCTTGCCTAATCCTAATGAGCCAAAACCACTCTAAACACTGGCATGTTCAAAAGAGTGGCCTCTCTGTTTCTACGTGTTATTTTTATTTTCCCTTTCTAATGAATCCCACTTGGTGCTTGGTTACAGTCCAACTCCAAGAAACTGCAGCAAAGTTCTGCCTTTTTTAATTTTGATTGCGGACCTGATTGAAGAGGTAGATCTCTTTACGTGCTCCCACTTGGTGATTAACCTACTAGGCCATAAGCCTTTAGTATGTGGGAGGAAACCGGAGCACCCGGAGAAAACCCAGGCAGCCAGCCAAAGAACACACAAACTGCATTTTCTTTTCACGGTGATGAGTTCCTGTTACTGGAGCTCACCGACTGTCCGACTGTTTTCTGATATTCTCCAGAGGATACCAGAGTACAGGGTATGGGCCTGTGGATGTCAGATTCCAGGCTGGTGCCACTGACTGAGGCGTTGCAGGAGAAGGATCATTAGGATTTTGCGGCGGCAGATGCTGCACACGGAGGTCTCTGTAATCGTGCAACCGCTTTCTCTCTCTCTCTCTCGAATGGTGGGGAGTGTTGGCTGTTGATTGTCGAGTGAGAGAATCGTGGAATAAAGAAGCTACGTGGCAGACGTTATTCCATGACAGTGACTGCTGGTCTCCGCTTTCACTGTGGAATGGGTGACATCTCTCTGTCCATTGTTAGTGAGAGAGAGGGAGCCTGCGGCATGTTGAACAGTAGGGTAAACATTAGATGTTGTTGACTGCAAATCGTGGTCACTCTTTGGGAGCTTTACTGTTGCTTTGGTGGGTGGAGGACACTGAACATTTCGCTGAAATGGATGGGGGGGACATTGATGCTCGCTGCTCCTTGTGTAGGGGAGAGGGACTTTGGGGTGCTAATGTGTTTCTGTCATTCATTATTTTGGAGTTTTTCTGTTTCTCCTGCATGTCTGTGAAGACTAATTATTTCAGGTTGTATACTGTATGCATTCTCTGATAATAAATGGAACCATTCTAACTCCTTCCAGTGGCAGGAATTGAAACCGGGTCACTGACACTGTGATAGCATTGCGCTCACTGCAATGGAGAGTTCCAGAACATCCCTGCCGTTCACTCAGCCCACTGAACAATCTATTAGCATGAGAAAGCTCAGGGAACAGTGCCTATTTTATGTGTTGTGTATGCAAATATGCAGCCTGCCCATTAGAGCTGACTGTGGTTAAGCTCTTAATTGCCAAGCGCGCCTCTTCAAACTATCAAACGTTAGAGCTGGCACACTGAAATGAATCTGAACAGGTGGCAACTGTGATTTTGGGAAGCATTTCATACACTGTAGCACCACATCATTGTCCCATATTGTCAGAACACCATGCTGTTCAGTAGCATCAGACTGGTAGGGAAGCTTTGTTTCCCAGTGTCACATAAGGCACGTTCTCCAATATGCTTCAACAACAAACACTGTCTGAGTGACTGGAGTGTGCGGCAGGTGCGGCCGGAGAGTCCCCTGTGCTGCAAACCACTCATTTCAAGTGGTTTCAATTTAAGCCAAGTTCCCTTCCTAGAAAACGTGTGTCATGCCAATTGCAAAATGCTACAACAGGTAAATGCAAAGGAACTTTTAGGATGATCTTGTGGCAAACGTAGCCAACAGTCTTGTCCCAGGAAGCTGCAAGTGTCTGTCAGTACCTTGTATGGTCTCTTGACCCTTAGAATCACTGAAAAATGTCATGATTTTGTTTTGTTTTGCAGCAGCAGTACAGTGCAATACAATGTAGGAAATATATATTTTATTTTTAGCTTTTAAATTTAATTTTTAAAATTAATCTTTTGATCCCACCAGGACATCTCTGTTCAAACTTGTTTAGGAAGCCTTCTCTCTGGTTGTGGTAATTTGGCTAGTTGTAGCTGTGGTGCAGGTGTGTGAGGATCTGCCCTCTACTATTCACTATGGTTCTGCTCTATAGAGTGATGGGGACACTGAGAGCTGCAAACTGCAGGTTATTGAGTCATCTCCAAGGTTTGGATCCAGGATTTCAATTGCAACCATGTTTGCCCCTCTGAATTGTTCTCACTGCATTATTTCAACCTGACCTGCAAAACATGAGCTGGCTAGCTTAAAACATAGAAACACGGAAAATAGGTGCAGGAGTAGGCCATTCGGCCCTTCGAGCCTGCACCACCATTCAGTATGATCATGGCTGATCATCCAACTCAGAACCCTGTACCTGCTTTCTCTCCACACCCCCTGATCCCTTTAGCCACAAGGGCCATATCTAACTTCCTCTTAAATATAGCCAATGAACCGGCCTCAACTGTTTCCTGTGGCAGAGAATTCCACAGATTCACCACTCTCTGTGTGAAGAAGTTTTTCCTCATCTCTGTCCTAAAAGGCTTCCCCTTTATCCTTAAACTGTGACCCCTCGTTCTGGACTTCCCCATCATCAGAAACAATCTTCCTGCATCTAGCCTGTCCAATCCCTTTAGAATTTTATACGTTTCAATAAGATCCCCCCTCAATCTTTTAAATTTCGGTGAGTATAAGCTTAGTCGATCCAGTCTTTCTTCATATGTAAGTCCTGCCATCCCAGGAATCAATCTGGTGAACCTTCTCTGTACTCCCTCTATGGCAAGAATGTCTTTCCTCAGATTAGGGGACCCAAACTGCACACAATATTCTAGGTGCGGACTCCCCAAGGCCTTGTACAACTGCAGTAGAACCTCCCTGCTCCTGTACTCAAATCCTTCTGCTATGAATGCCAACATACCATTTGCCTTTTTCACCGCCTGCTGTACCTGCATGCCCACCTTCAATGACTGGTGTACAATGACACCCAGTGTACAATGACACTGGTGTACAGGTCTCGTTGCATCTCCCCTTTTGCTAATCGGCCACCGTTTAACGTTAAATAGCTTAACGTTCAATAGTCCATTAAAAATTGCATAATAAAGATGAGCTTTTTTCGTCAAATTGACATCAAAACATGCCGTGAAATGAGCCATTTGAGTCAAATCAAATCAGCGAGGATTGTACTGAGCAGCCCACAAATCCTGACACATTTCCAGCACCAACATAGCATGCCCACAACTCATGAACACGTCTTTGGAGCATGGAAGAAAACTGGAGCACGCACAGTATTTTGCGTGGTCACGGGGACAGTGTACAGATTCCTTACGGGTAGCGGTGGGGATTGAATCCCAACCAGTGAAAGCTGACATTGTAAATTGAAGCACTAACCACTGAGCTATCTTGGATTATTAGAATTGATAGTGAGAAATTGCCTGTCTGTCATTCACTCAGAATCAGTCAGCTGTACTCAGGTTAAATACAGCATATTTATCTTCAAAACTACCCCATATTCAGCAGTTAAGATCAGGAGTTCTCTATAGTTTTCTGCATCTCCTCCACTCTGTTGGCATCATCTCCTTATCCCATTTCTTCTCTTAACCAAGTAACACACTCAGCAAGGCTCCTGTGACTTAATTATCTATCTCTCCTAGTGACCCTTTACAAGATACAAGACTTCACTGTTCTGAAGGGATACCCTCAGAGGATTTCAAGGATAAATGGATGTTAACTTTACTGTTACGTGCATTAAGTATGGCAAGGCACAGGTATGAGGAAAGTCTTGCTTGCAGCAGTGCCATAGGCTCAGATAAAATGATGTCACAGAGTCAAGTTGAAAGATAGCACAGGATCAGACATTAGTGCAAAGAAGAATCCACAACCAGGCACAAGTCCATGCTAGTGCAAGAGGTGGCCCATCGTGTTTTGTTGCTGAGATTGGATTAGTTGTTGTTGCATGTGAGAGCCCTGTTGTAAGCACAGGATAGACAATCAATGTCCAGTCGTTAAGTGAGAAGGTTGAAGGCAGCTGCACATGGCACTCCTCGTAATCACCAATAATGATTTGCTTATTGTTTATAGGGGAAGATGATAATTGCAGTCCTTACTAATACACATGTGCAAAGTCTCTTTTAGGAATATTAGGAGCCAATTAATTCATATCAGAGGCTTAATCGCACAGTTGTGCCATTACCATGAATGTATTTTGCCACAAAGATGTGCTAATTTGCCATTGTAGTTCAAGAGCATATTTTTGGTCTCTTTACAGCTTTGATAACACCTAAGCTATCAGGGAACACAGTCCACAGTAAGGAACAACTGCATTTATGAAAGAATAATTTTTAGAGAGCCTGGCTAAATTTGTTCAGGTTATTTTGTGGTTTATGCAAAGAGGTATTCCCTTAAAGGCCAGATCACCTCAATTATATAGGTTAAAAGAAATAGCACCAGTCTGTGTAGGTTTGCTTCTCTGGAACTTTGTTAATTTATTTCTAAATTGTAATTAATTTAAAGAAACGGTAGATAAGACAATGCTCTCCAGCGTGCTGAATTTTAAAGAATACATTTCTTATGCCTTACAGCTAAGTGTACACGAAACAATCTCCAAAACTTCATTTCAATTTTACAGAATCACAGAATCGTTAAGGCACAGAAGGGAATGATATGCCCATTGAGATAGTCCTGGTTTTGTATGAGTAATTCAGCCACTCCCCACAGCCTTATACATTCTTTCATTTAAGAAACAGCAGCAGAAACCAAGTCCTTCCACCTGCTTCACTCTTGAATAAGACAACTTATTTTTTCATTGAATGAACTAGACATACTTACTCTCAGATCTCTCTGACCTTGTGGTACTTCAGAATTGTGTCTTCTTGGTTATGTAACGTCCTTTTTCTTCCTTCGAAAATGTAGCACATCATACATCTCACTGTTAAATTTCATCTATCACTTGCCTTCCCATTTCGTGAGTCTTCCTATATCTCTTTGAAGTCCATTACCATTCTCCTTTGATATATCCACACTAATATTAACTGGAAACTGTGCCTTGTGCACAATAGTTCAAATGATTAATATGCTTCAAGAAAAGCAGGGATTCTGGAGAACTGCACTGAACACAATATTCCAATACCTCACACTATACACTTCCCTGCGGTCAGTAAAAGAACTTTTTCACTACTCCTACAATGTTCCTTATCACTTAGAGCAGTACAGCTGAGGAAGGAGCCCCTCAGCCCAATGTGTCCATGTTGAATGCGATGTCTATCTACATTAACTCCATTTACCTACATTAGGCCCAGATCCCATGATCCTTTACTGTCCAAGTACCTGTCCAAATACCTTTTAAATGCTATAACTGTAACTGCCTTTACAACATCATCTGGCAATAACTCATGTTGTATCCATGCCACTGCATTTTCTTTTACTCAACACTCTTCAGTCTTGGTAACAAGTGACGATGTGTGCCTGATCAAACGTACTTTCAGAAATCCATTGAGACCATATTTCCTTCAATGACCTGGTTCTGTGCTGTATTACTCTGTAACTTTATGACCACTTAAAGAAGAGAGCAGGAACAATCCCTTGTGCTCACCTGAGGACACAGCCTCAGAAAAGAGAGACGTCCTTTTAGAATGGAGACGAGGAGGAATTTCTTTAGCCAGATGGTGGAATATCTGTTGAATTCTTTGCCACAGGTGGCTGTGGAGGCCAATTCATTGCGAATATTTAAGGCAGAGGTTGATAGATTCTTGATTAGTCAGGGCATGAAGGGAAAAGGGGAGAGGGCTGGAGACTGGGGCTGAGAGGGAAAATGGATCAGCCATGTTGAAATGGCAGAGCAGACTCGATGAGCCAAATGGCCTAATTCTGGAGTACTGCGTGCAGTTCTGGTCTCCTTATTTGAGGAAGGATATACTGGCTTTGGAGGCAAAGCAGAGGAGGTTCACCAGGTTGATTCCAGAGATGAGGGGGCTAGACCATGAGGAGACATTAAGCTGCCTGGGATGGTACTTGCAGTAATTCAGAAGGATGAGAGGAGATCTTATAGAAACATATAAAATTATGAAATGGATAGATAAGGTAGAGGCAGGAAAGTTGTTTCCACTGGTAGGTGAGCCTAGAACTAGGGGACATAGCCTCACGATTCGAGGGAGTAGGAACTGCTTTTCCCGGAGACTGGTGAATCTGTGGAATTCTGGGCACAATGAAGCAGTGGAGGCTACCTCAGTAAATATATTTAAGGCAAGGCTGGATAGATTTTTGCATAGATGGGGAATTAAGGGTGATGGGGAAAAGGCAGGTAGGTGGAGATGAGTCCATTGCAGATCAGCCATGATCTTATTGAATGGCAGAGTAGACTCGATGGACCAGATGGCCTACTCCTGCTCCTATTTCTTATGTTATGTTCCTATACCTTGTGGTCTGCACCAATCATGACACCAACCTTAACTAATCCCATTTGCCTGTGTCGTGATCCTGACTGAACATGACAGGCACTCAAGTTTCAGCACTCCATTTCCCCAGAGTATGGTTAGTTGCCACTGTCCCTTTAAGACTCAGACTGCCAATTATTGCCTGCCACATTTCCTCATGGAAAGTCTGTACTTAAAGGTCTCATGCTGAGCACTCAGTGCTCAATTGTAGACTTGCCATTTCTAGTACTGCTATTTGTGATTTTGCCTTCGGACTTTGTTTTTGTCATCATGTTTATTTCGAGTCTCAGTTGGAATTAATTCTAGACCTTATTCTACACTTCAGTTTACCACCAGCCATAGCTCTCTCATTACAACCTGCATGTGGTCCATATCCTTCTGTTCCCTGCCTGTTCATGTATCTGTCTAAATGCCACTTAAATGGTGCTGTTGTATGTGTTTTTACTGCAACCTGTCCCCAACAGCACCCACCTATCTGTGTTTAAAAATAAATGTTTCTCTTTAAATTCTTCTCCACCAGCCCCTCCCCGCCCCTGGCACTTCAATTCACTTTGATTTAAATCACCGCCCACTAATGTTTGATATTTCCACTGTGGGGAAAATACTTTGAGTATCCCAATGCCCAATACTTCCCAATGCCTCTCATAATTTTATATAATTCTCTCAGGTCACCCCATCTGCCTTGAGGGCTCTGGAGAACACGGTCCAAGTTTGTCCAAGTTCTCTTTATAGTGACTAATCTCCAATCTGTGCAACATCCTGGTGAGTCCCTCTGCACCCTTGCCAAAGCCTCAACACCCTCCTATATTGTGTTGACCAGTACTGGACACAATACTCCCAGTGCGGCCTAACCAAGGTGCCACACCATTGCAACATGACTCTTCAATATTCATACACAATGTTCCAACCAGTAAAGGCAAACCTTGTTGTTTCCTCAAGAAACATGTACATGACGAAGCAAATCTATGGTGATATTCTTTATTCAGTACAAACTTGTCCGAGTCTGGACTATGACTATTCTTCCTCAGATTATTGCATTTAGCTCTCTCTCACCACTGAAGTTAAACCTACCTGTCTGTAGCTACCATGTTCATCTCTACATTCTTCATTGAAACTGGGTGTAAAATTTGCAGTGTCCCTGTGCTCAGAGTTATGGAGTTTGAAAGATTATGGCCAGAGCTTTTGCAACTCTCTCTCTAACCACCCTCAACAAACAAGGATGCAAACCATCTGCTTCAAGTGGTTTAACCATTCCAGTGGAGCTTATCTTTTGAGTCTTTTCTCTTTGTCAGTTTTCAGCCTATCCAGAACCTCAATTACATTTCCTTTGTTTGCAATATTTTTGGATTCCTCTTTATACTTTCTGCCAGCCTTTTATCTTGCCCTCTCCTATTTCTGTATTTTCCTCCCCTCTGAATTTTCTGTAATCAGTCAGTTCTTCACTTGTCTTTCAACGTGGGAGCTGCTGATTGCTCTTTATTCTATTTTATTTTACATCTTTTAGGTTATTCATGCACCACAGAATCTAATTTTCCTGTCCTTGTCCCTCATGGGAATGTACCTGAACAGTTGCAGAAACACCTTTATATGTCTCCTATTGTTTAATAGGAAATCCAACAGTGACAGTCAGTAAGAGCAGCAACTTTGTTTATTACGTATTCTGTGTACCAAGCTTTGATTCCTATCAACCCATACCAGATTTGATTTCATCCGGTGGAAATTGGCCCTTCCCCAATTGGTTATTTTCTTTCACAGCCCAGATCCTTTTCCAGAGCTATTCCACATATTTATCATATAATAATTGCTATTTCCCCATGGCTAATTGTTCCACATGTCCTGGCTCATTTCCCAAAAATGGAACCAGAAATGTTGCCTTCCTCGTTGGTCTAAAATAGATCCAAACTGATCAGTAATGTTCTCTGGAGTATACTTCAAAGTCTCCTCACAACTTTTGTCCAGTGTGTTGTTATTCCTATCTGTGTCTGCATAGTTAAAAACTACGGATTTTGGACATCTCTACAGTTGTATGCAAACCTGCTGTTCAATGTACTTCCTAGTATTGGAAGCATTAGAGAACATACCAAGTAGTTTAACTGTACTTCTTCCTATAGATGCTGCCTGGCCTGCTGTGCTCCACTATCATTTTGTATGTGTTGTTTGAATTTCCAGCGTCTGCAGATTTCCTCGTGTTCAAGTAGTTTAAACATTCTTTTGTTGTTTCTGCTTTCTAAACATATAGATGCTGTTCGTGATCATCCCAAGATATCCTCTCTCTCCCACATTCAATTCCTCTTTAACCAATTCTCACACTGAGTCTGGCTCTATCTAAAAACCTTCTATGTCCTGTACTGGGATTACCCATTGATTCTGATCCATTTTGAACCTTTTCCTTTTCAGGCTACCTGTCATCAAACCCCTACCAAATTAAGTAACACTGACCCAGAGCCTCTCAAGCTTGTTCCGCCATTTACCAAGATGGTGGGATCAGATATGACAGTGGCATTTAGAAGGCAGGGGATGAAGGAACAGGCAGAAGAGATTTACCTTGGGTTAAAAGACCTGTTCCTGTGCTGTATTATGTTATGTTTTAATCTCTTTTCTAACCTCCTAAAATCTGCCTGTAGGATTTTATCCTTTTATTGAGGTACTTACATTATCAGTATCAATATGGAGCACAATATCTAACTACTTCTCCAGAATTTCCAACTGCTCAAAATATGTATTTATAAACACTGACACCAGGGATACCACAAGCCATCTTGAAATCACCTTTGCTTTTACAAAAACAATTGGCTGCTTCCAAACTATAATTACCTTTGCTCTCTTAACTTCTTTTCATCCTTCCTGTATAACAGGGCCAGCAAAGGCCTTGACTCTGCAGTACTCCCAGGAAAATCCTCTTTGTTATCAATACTCAGAACTGAAAAATGAGAGTGAGAAGCCCTCAAGATTGTCCTGAACTGCCTGCCTTTTCCATTTCATCTGTCTGGCAGTCATCTCCCACTTGAGCAGCAGGATGACCACCTCCTGACACAAGCGAGGCACAAAACCAAGGCCTTATAGTTGGATCATGGTGACACCAATTGTTGTGTTGTTTAAGCTCTGAAATCCAGAACCTGAGCTCTTGTATTTGACACATGCAAGCCAGGGGTTGTCCAGGAGGCACTAGAATCACAGTCCACAGTTCTGTGGTGCCCACCATGACTCTAGTGATGAATACATTACTTAGTATTTTGCATACACTGAAGGAATGTTTTGAATACCTATTTAACCAAATTCTTCTTGAAAAACAATAGACTTCCATTTCCTAAGCTCCATTTACTAACTATAAGCATTCATTATAACTAAACTGAAAATTGGAACTTGTGTGAAATCTGAACAGTCATCTCTTGGTATATCTTAAATCTACAATATATACTGTATGACTATAAAAACCAATTAAGTTTAGAAAACCCAGTTCAATATTTCAGCAGCTAAAAAGGCAGACTTCTGACATAAAACATTATAGCATTTAATTGTCAGTGCAGGAAAAAAAATGAGGAGGAAGTGAGTTCTTCTGAATTTAATTTCCATTCCTAGAATCAATAATCTTGCTTGATGAGCACCATTACAGGCTCTGGCAGGTATTTTAATCCAGACATCATTCCAAAATGCAATATATTTTACTTTAAACTGGTGTCTCTTGATATAACATGAGATACTAATTGACTGGGCAGCAAATAGAATGCTATAAGTGGAACTGTACAGTGCAATTTCCCTCGTGCTGATCAGAGTCAATGTAGCATACTTCAATCCTGAACGCATGCCACACGACAAACACATTACAAGAAAAACAATAAAGGCAATAGTTGTATTGCATCTTTAACTTGCTAAAAGATTAAAGCACTTCTCAGGAGAATTATCAAACAGAGCATGTCACTTTAGGAGACATCAGTGGAACAAGACAACCAAAAACTTGGTCAAAGGGATTAGATTTAAAAAGCATCTTAAAGTGAGGGCTATGAATCAGACACCAGTGGTGAAGAGATTATAATCAGGGATGATGAATCAGAGAGCGGAGATATTTCAGAGCTCTTGGGGTGCTGGAAGAGATTTATGGACACTCTGAAGTGGAAAGGTCATGAAAGGATTGAAAATAAGGATGACAAAAACTGAGGTGCTTATTTGCTTGGGTTTAATGAAGGTCAAGTGATGGGTAAATGGGAACTATTGAGCTAAGACAGGGATAGCAAAGTTTTTAATGAGTTTAGGATTAGATAGTATGCAAGGTGAAAGGCCAACAAAGAATATTTGAGTATGTCATTTAGAGTTAACAAAGGCAAAGGTTGGGGTTTCTAGGCTGACGCAGGAAGGTACCAGTGTTTCTTGCCAATCCAAACCAACTCCCCACCCCACCAAACTGGCATTGAGAAATACAATTTATTTTCTGCAAATGAATAAAGTCAGACAATATTCAGGCCATGAAAATAAAACTGAATTCAGTCTGTAGCCCCACAACATAATTGTATATATCATTTAATTTACCTCAAATGCATTGGTAATAATGTGTGAGATGGAATCCGCAAACTCTAGATAGTGAAGAGAATAAACCCAAAGCGATGAAAATCTCTGGGCATGGATTTGTTGATCTCAGATATCAAGGCTCAGATGTTGGAATAGAAGCCTCCTATTGTTTGTTGCTTTTGGTATGGCATAGTAGTGAATGATTGTGACATCCGAACGGACACCAAAATGTTAGTGTACAAAGCTGTGGTGATCCCAATGCTCCTGTATGCATCAGACACCTGGACAACATACCGACGACATCTGAAGACACTTGAAAAGTTCCATCAATGCTGTCTTCGAAACATCTTAAATATCAGCTGGGAAGGTAGAAGAACCAACGTCAGCGTGCTAAATGAAGCAAAAACAATGAGCATTGAAGCCTACGTCATCAAGAACCAACTAAGATGGAGCGGTCATGTTGTCTGGATGAAAGACGAATGTCTGCCGAAACAAATCTACTCCCAGCTTAAAGAAAGCAAACGTAAATGAGGTGGACAGCAGAAGAGATTCAAAGACGTCTTAAAAACCAACATGAAGAAATGTAACAATTGGGAAACCAAAGCCAAGGACAGGAAACTCTGGCAAACCATCATCCGAGAAGGAACAGGAACTTTCAAAGCCAACAGATGTGCAGAATTAGAAGAAAAGAGAAGAAAATGGAAAGAGAGGCAGCAACAACCAAAGCCCAATCTGCCATCTGGAACTACCTGTCCTGAATGCGGAAGAACTTTCAAAGCCAAGATTGGACTCATAAGCCACTTGAGAGCCCATAAATAGATCAACGGAATGAAGACCATCATCCTCGACCTTAAGGGAAAGCCACGACGATGAGTAGTGAAGATATGGAGGTCAATCTAGCATGGGTGAACTTAAAAAAATAGTTTTACACATGGCAGGTAGTTGTTTCCATGGAGAAGTTTTGTTTGAGTGCCTAAAATGGGATTATCTGATGTCGATAGTGAAAATATTCTGTTCTCCGTGTATATAGTATGTTACCTTGATGAGGAGATAAATCTTGTAAACTCTCTGAGCCCTCAATTCAATACAAGATTTTCAATTCAAGCTAATGATTGAGCAGGTTTTCCCACTGAGGTGAAGCAGGTAATAAGGCCAATCTCCATTTAAATATTTCAATAGAATGAATGGATGTACCAGCCAGGTTTGGTGTTTGCCCATCTAGTTGAAATGTTGAGAGAAGTTGAGAAAAGAGTGATGTCAAAAATGAGCCTTGATTGCTCCAATATAACGTACTGGGGCATAAATAGTGGGAATGCACATCGTCCTTTTCCCAGGCACAGGGAACTAAAATCTAGAGGGCACAGGCTTAATGTGAGAAGTGCAAGATTTAAAAGGGGCATGTAGGGCAAAGGGTATGGAATGAGCTGCCAGAGTAAGTGGTTGGGGCAGGTACAATTGGATAAGTACATGAGTAGGAGGACCTTAGAGTGACATGGGCTAAATAAAGCAATAAAACTCATCTGATTGGCACCATGGTCAGCATTGGCAAGTTGGGCTGAAGGGTCTGGTTCCATACTGTATTAGTCTATGACACTCTAATGGTGCTAAGGACCAGATTCACAAAAAAAAAATACAAAAGGAATACTTGTTCTAATTTCAGCTGTAGATCTAGAACAGACAATACAACTATGCACAAGTAATAATTCAGTGTTATTCATGATTAGATAATACACAAATTCAAGCAGCATAATAGCTCAATAGAAGTTAATTAGAAATAACATTGAGTTATATCTTTAATAATTTGCACTTCCTTCATTAGCTTATACTATCCACAATGCACACTGTACATTGAATTTTTCTGAGTGAATTTAAATAGGAAGCATGTTATTTGAAGAAAAGCTTTCCTTGATATTGAGTACTTTTGTCCTGGACAAGTTTAACATAATATCATCTAGATGGAATTGAGCACTTTTCTCAGTTAGCCAGAGCTGAGATAACTTTCATTCTCTTCCTTTTGTTCTATTCTAGTTTGCCTGATTTTCTCAGACGACAGCAACATTTTAGGCAATCTCTCTATGCGACAAGCACTTAATTGGTGAAGAATATACTTTGGTTTTTACTAACAAAGCAACATTACTGTAAAGGAAAATGATCAGACTTGTGCATTAGAAGGTTCCAATTAGAATTTAAGAAAATGAAGTTCCACGAACTGGGAGAACCCACCAACAATGTTGAAGATAATTTTATTACTTTATCAATTTGTCCCAACAAACATGGACAGAATCTGAGATATAGTAGAGCGGGTGTTTTGTACTCTACTCTCAAAATTCTGTACCTTCAAAGTTAATGGGACTAAATTTCAAAGTTTGAAGTAAATTTATTGATAAAGTGCAGATGTCACCATATACAACCCTGAGATTCATTTTCTTGTGAGCATACTCAATAAGTCCAATAACCATAACAAAATCAAAGACTACATGTGATGTGATGTGATGACATGTGATGAGGATGTTAGGAGAATTCAGGGTGACTTGGATAGGCTGGGTGAGTGGGCAGATACTTGGCAGATGACGTTTAATGTGAATGAGTGTGAGGTTATCCACTTTGGGAGTAAGAACAGGAAGGCAGATTATTATCTGAACGGTGTAGAGTTAGGTAAGGGAGAAATACAAAGAGATCTAGGAGTCCTTGTTCATCAGTCACTGAAGGTGAATGAGCAAGTGCAGCAGGCAGTGAAGAAGGCTAATGGAATGTTGGCCTTTATTACAAAGGGAATTGAGTACAAGAGCAAGGAAATCCTCTTGCATTTGTACAGAGCCCTGGTGAGACCACACCTGGAGTATTGTGTACAGTTTTGGTCTCCAGGGTTAAGGAAGGACATCCTGGCTGTAGAGGAAGTGCAGCGTAGATTCACGAGGTTAATTCCTGGGATGTCTGGACTGTCTTACGCAGAGGGGTTAGAGAGACTGGGCTTGTACACGCTGGAATTAAGGAGATTGAGAGGGGATCTGATTGAAACATATATGATTATTAAGGGATTGGACAAGATAGAGGCAGGAAATATGTTCCAGATGCTGGGAGAGTCCAGTACCAGAGGGCATGGTTTGAGAATAAGAGGTAGGTCATTTAGGACAGAGTTAAGGAAAAACTTCTTCTCCCAGAGAGTTGTGGGGGTCTGGAATGCACTGCCTCGGAAGGTAGTGGAGGCCAATTCTCTGGAAGCTTTCAAGAAGGAGCTAGATAGGTATCTTATGGATAGGGGAATCAAGGGATATGGGGACAAGGCAGGAATCGGGTATTGATAGTAGTTGATCAGCCATGATCTCAAAATGGCGGTGCAGGCTCGAAGGGCCGAATGGTCTACTTCTGCACCTATTGTCTGTTGTCTACACCAACAGGGTGGACAACAACCAGTGTGAAAAAAAACTGTGAAAATACAAAAATAAAGAAAAGGGAAAGAAGACATAATATTAAATAAATAAATAATAAATATAAAGAATATGAGATGAAGAGTCCTTGAAGGTGAGTCGATAGGTTGAAAGAACAGTTCAGTGATGGAGGCGAGTGAAGTTATCCCCTCTGGTTCAAGAGCCTGATGGTAGAGGGGTAATAACTGTTCCTGAACCTGGTAGAGCAGGTCCTGAACCTTCCTCCTGATGGTAGCAGCGAGAAAGCAGCAAGGCCTGGATGATGGGGGTCCTTGATGATAGATGCTGTTTTCATGCAACACTACTCCGTGTAGATGTAGACAATGGTTGGGAGGGCTCTACCCATGATGGACTGGACCATATCCACTACTTTCTGTATGACTGCACTGGTTTTTCCATATAAGGTCATGATGCAGCCAGTCTATATACCCTCCATCACACATCTACTGGAGTTCTCCCAAGTTTTGGATGGTATGCCAAATCTTCAGAAACTTGTAAGAAAGTAAAGGTGCTGCCCTGCTTTCTTCACAATGGCACTTACCTTCTGGACCCAGGACAGATCCTTTGAAACGGTAACACCAAGGAGCTATGAATTCCTATGGCCTAGCCTACTATAATGTTTGTTTATGAATTTGACCAAAACCAATTTTCTGCCACTCTGTATCATTTTTGGTAACAGTATAATATTTTATTTTACATTTACCTCAGAAAAAACCCAAAAAAACCCACAGGATTAGATGTTAATATCCCCCATGCCAAAGGTTCTTGAGCACTGGCTCGAGACTGCCTTGATGTTGGGAGTGGCACAGGGCTGATGTGCAGAGGTTTTCAAGTGGGCACACTCCTTCCTTGTTGTTTCATCGATTAGCCCACTACATCTCCAGAGGGCTCGACGAAGACTTCTGGTGTCCCAGAATCACCCCCTGTTGTGTCCTCCCACTCTCTTGAAGCCCAGGTGAGGTCTTTTTTCTGACACTGTTGGTCATTTTATGACTTTCAGCCTTCCCTTGTCTATGCTGGTTTTGATTTTCAGTCTGGTTCACTTGATGCTTTCCACGTAGTTGCTTGGTGCATGCTGCAGTAGTGGTCAGTGTTGTTATATCATCCATGTACGCCCAAAGGGGATGGGGTGGGAGACAAAGCCAAGCACTTGTTCTTTCACCACCTAACACCCATCTTGAAGCCCTGAATAAAACTTCCTTTTCCCCTGTTGTAACACCCTGAGTCCCAGGACGATCCCTAAACGGCATCTGGGTGATAGTTCTAATGCATTTGACAGTTCTTCCTAAACTGCCCCAAGTTCTGAATCTGAGTCTTGAAGCTGCCTCAAAGTTCGTACGGCAGTAATTGAGGCATAGATAAAATTAAGAGAAACACGTACTATGTGTATTAGTCAAATACTTGCAGGCACGTGCATAGCATAACCACAGTGAAGGAAGAAATGCTGGTACTATAGATATTAAAAGAGCATCATTCAAACAGCTGGTGAGAAATAATGAATAAAATCCATGCAAAAGCCATCATCCTTCCTCTGATAAAATATATGCTTTATGAGAGAGTCAAAAATATATCCAAATACTGGGATTTGGCAAGCCAATCCAAAACAAGTGGATTCAATGATTCAAAGTACACTTATTATTAAAGTATGTATGCAGTATATAACCTTGAAATTCGTCTTCCCCACAGACAGCCAAGAAACAAAGAAAAACCATAGATCCTGTTCAAAGAAAAATATCTCCTCCCCATATGCTAAAAAATTGTGGAAATGACTATAAAAACATAGAAATCTAAAACACAAAATCAACAAGAGTCCAGTATGTTCAGTTCAGCTCAGTGTCGTTGTTGGCAGGTTGCCCTGATTCAAAATCGCCCAGAATAGAAACAAACAAGGAGCAACCAGAAACTAGAAACACAACAGAATGTGAACTATAGAGTCGATAACACCTTGCTCTGGCACCAGCCTCTGACAGCATGAAGGGAGGGGGGAGAGGGGGAGAGGGAGAGGGAGGAGGAGAGGGAGGGGGAGAGGGAGGGGGAGAGGGAGAGGGAGGGGGAGAGGGAGAGGAAGGGGGAGAGAGGGAGAGGAAGGGGGAGAGAGGGAGAGGGAGGGGAGAGAGGGAGGGGAGAGAGGGAGAGGTGGGGAGAGAGGGTGAGAGGGATGGGGGAGAGGGAGAGGGAGGGGGAGAGGGAGAGGGAGAGGGAGGGGGAGAGGGAGAGGAAGGGGGAGAGAGGGAGAGGGAGGGGAGAGAGGGAGAGGTGGGGAGAGAGGGAGGGGAGAGAGGGCAGCAGCAGGTGAGAGGCTGGTAGATGGTGCTAACACTCACTTGCCCTTTGTAGCCATCTCGATCATTTCAGTCTTCCCAGCAATTTAATCAGTGAGAAATGGAATCGATCATGGGCTCACCCTTTGTCTCCAGGCTTCTTGGCCTCAAGGCCACACACTACACTTGAGATCTCAATTGACCCGAAGACATACTACCAAAATGTAAATCACAGGCTCCGACAGTGGTGGAACCACATTTGAAAGAAAAGGACATGAACGAAGTTGTCTTGTGTACCACCTGGAGGATGTCGCCCATGGTCGCGTTGTTCATTGGTGCCATCTTATTGATTAGATTAGATTGCCAATATAAGTGTATTTAGGAAGCATGGTTGAACTTTTAGAGAAACTGAAGCATAAGGTTCACTCTACCTGCTCAAGTGGGTTCAGATACCCTTTGTGTCCCTTGCCCAACATAGATGAAACTAAACAGGAGTCAAATGTAACCGGGTGGTTGATACAGAGATGCTCTTTAAACTCTATTGACCAAAGGTGCATGTTATCACCACCCCTTCTTCCCCCAGTGCGCCGGGTTTAAGTTGTGAAATAGCACAACATCGCTGAAGATCTATCCTGGGTCCAATTTATCGATGCAATTCTGAAAAGGGCATGATTTCATTACGAGTTTGTGGAGATTTAGTGTATCACCAGAGACTAGCAAATTTCTGGAGAGGTACTGAGGAGAGCATTTTAACTGGTTGCATCACCCATCCGCTATGGAGGGGCCACTGCCCAGGGTCGGTAAAAACTGCAGAAGGTTATTAAATCAGCCAGCTGAATCATGGGCACTTGCCTCCCCAGCATCAAGCACATCTTTAAAGTAATACTTTATAGTAATACTAAAAGTAATACTTTTAAAAGGAGTCATGCATCATTAAGGACCACTCACCACCCATGATGTGTCCACTTCTCATTACTATGATCAAAGAGGAGGTACAGGAGCCTGAAGACACACACTCATTATTTTAGGAGCAGTTTATTCCCCTCCACAATCAGACTTCTAAACAGACAATGAACCCATGAACAATACCTCACTATTTTTGCCCTCTTGTACGACTTATTTATCTTTTAATCTAGTTTATAGTACATTTTATGTGCTGCACTGTACGGGGGCCACAGAACAACAAATTTCACGATAAATGTTAGAGATAATAAATCTGATTCTGATTCAATATTTATAATAGCGGAGAATGGTTGCATTGTTAAATAATTCACAAATACAATTCATGCTACTGTTTAGAAAAGAGATTATTTGATTTGACAAAGGCTAGCTGAAATAAAATTGACAAAGGACAAATTCTCCCACAATTGAACGCATGCACTGAAATGGTTGGTCTCACCTACGTATGCGATGGAAGCTGCTGCTTTTGTCGGTAGGTGGATGGTGCATACTATGTGTCCCTGACATTTAATGAGTGTGTTCCCTGCAGAGGGCTGCATGCAGGGAGGTGACTTTAGTGATCAAAGGCTATCCTGAAGAGAAAGAGGAATTCCTTTTGAGATGGATGACAAGAGGCAATTGGTTCACTGCATCTACTAGACCGGCAGCTACACATACTTTTTGCTGTCCTGTGGATCCAGGGCACTGGTAACTACAGCCAGGTGTCAATCACAAAGAGAGATGATATATCAGCTGTGACTTGGCATAAAGTGTTGGATCTTAAAGCTCTGACAGCCCATTAATAGCTCACCGCTATAAAAGGTCTAAAAACAATTTTAAGTGCCTCTGATAATCAAAATCTGATCAAATTGTATTTAATACAGTAATTGAAATGAAGAAAAATAATAGATTAAATGTGGTTAAGAAGGCATACGGTGCATTGGCCTTCATCAATCGTGGGATTGAGTTTAAGAGATGAGAGGTAATGTTACATCTATATAGGACCCTGGTCAGACCCCGCTTGGAGTACTGTGCTCAGTTCTGGTCGCCTCACTACAGGAAGGACGTGGAAACCATAGAAAGGGTGCAGAGGAGATTTACAAGGATGTTGCCTGGATTGGGGAGCATGCATTATGAGAATAGAATGAGTGAACTCGGTCTTCTCTCCTTGGAGCGACAGAGGATGAGAGGTGACCTGATAAGAGGTGTACAAGATAATGAGAGGTATTGATGGTGTGGATAGTCAGAGGCTTTTTCCCAGGGATAAAATGGCTAGCATGAGAGGGCATAGTTTTAAGGTGCTTGGAAGTAGGTACAGAGGAGATGTCAGGGGTAAGTTTTTTTACACAGAGAGTGGTGGGTGCGTGGAATGGGCTGCTGGTGGAGGTGGAAATAATAGGGTCTTTTAAGAGACACCTGGATGGCTACATGGAGGTTAGAAAAATAGAAGGCTATGGGTAAAGCCTAGGTAGTTCTAAGGTAAGGACATGGTTGGCACAGCTTTGTGGGCCGAAGGGCCTGTATTGTGCTGTATGTTTTCTATGTTTAAATTAGAAATACACTTAAGTACATTTAAACACTAAGATCAAATAAATATAAACTTAGCTTTTCAATCATGGTTGGCTACCCTATTCAAATCAATGGATCTATGCCACATACAACAACCAGCTTGACATAAAACAGGTTGGAGCTGGGAGTGAACGTGAAGTGCATCTAACCTATTTACTATCGATGCAATGCTCCTCAGACAGGATGAAGAGGTCAATACTCCCCAATGCCATTAGGCTTTACAATTCTACCACCAGGACTTAAGAACTTTTTAAAAGCTATTATTAATGCTTTCTGAGATAGTGATTTAGATGCATATCATATTTTTTTACTGAGTTAAGTATTGTATGTAATTAGTTTTGCTACAACAAGTGTATGGGACATTGGAAAAAAAGTTGAATTTCCCCATGGGGATGAATAAAGTATCTATCTATCTATCTATATATCTATTTGCACTCTAATCTTGGACTCAGTGCTGTGTCCAGTGGCAGAGGCTGAAATCAAGATTGCTGGCAACTGCCTTCTAAGCTTGTTTCTGACTTCCATTTACCGTGTACATATCTGGATTTGAGGAATAAATTTCACCCCATGCTGCAGTTAACTGGCAGTTCTCTGCATAACTGTCTGCTGAAGATCAACATATTCCAATTTAACTGTGAGAAATTCATGGAGTGCTGATGTAGGAATGAGAAATAGTCATTTTTAACCTAGTGGACAGGGATCCACTCTGGCAATGGATTCCTTTTGAATTCAATAACAAAACCATTTCTGAAGCAAAAATGCACAGAAGAATTTTGCAGCACCTGTGTGTTTTATGTTAATTGTCATTCTATGCTTTGCAGCCTCCATTTAAAAGTACATTTAATGGCATATATATGACAATATATATGACTCCATTTGAAGTATATTGCATATACTATGACAAATGACTTGCCACTCATTTCTCATAAGCTGTTTTCAAGACTAGACCTATTAAGCAGTGCATGCAAATACTAAACTATGTAACAAAATTTCTAAGTTGTCAGGCATTTGAAAAATGCTTCTGTCTGAAGCACTATATGGATGACAGGTCTGGTAGATCCATATTACATAAAATTTTAGTTGTATATAGAAAGAGATTTGCTGCACCTGATAATCGAGCAAGTTCATTATTTAAATCAGAAGCTCAGAACAACTCTGAGGTAATATTCCATTGTCAAGCCAATGTTGTGCAGTTTCTGTCTTGTGAAAAAAAAATCTGTTCTCTCCGTATGCTTGATTAACTGACATCATATTTGAAGGCAGTCAACGCAAAGTAAATGGCTCTATCTACTGATGAGCCAGAAACCCCAGCATTTTAAAACACAATTTAATTGATCTGTCCAAGCATTGGCACAATACATGGAAAGCAAAAACAAAAACACATAAAATTCCAATAAAAAGTGAAGAGAATTGTTCTTGAGCAATAACCTCTATTTTCTTTTGAGGCAAAACAAGAAACTGAAGAATTTTGGTCAAATAAAATGCTCAGAGATCACAGCAATTTTATAATCAGTGTCATGAGCCTCTGATTTTTCCAGACTGGAATTACACAGGGGACTGAAACAAGAATCAAGAGCCAAAAATATCTCATCAGACTTACATTATATACAGCCGATGAAAGCGACAAAAGCCATCATCCTCCGACATTGTAATCTACTTTAACTCATTTTATGGGTTCAAGTAACAGAAGAGCTAGAACTGTTTCTCTGGGTTATTATGCACATGGGTATAGAATGGAAATAGCATGCAACTCCACAAAGATATTAAGACAAAACATAAGAAAATATAGAGCAATCAGTAACTCTTTAGTCAGGCCATGCAATTTACTTTCCTATAAAGGCACTTCAAGCATTAAAATAGCTGCAGCTATTTATGTCATATTTCATATGAAAGGTGTCTTTGCTGCAAACATTTAATTTATTTCCCAATCCAATTCTACCTCAATTTCCTTTTTAGCACAGAGTTATCATTTTGGTCTCTCTTTTGCCAAAAATACATGAATCTGTTGCTAAGTGCTTCTGTATATCTGTGTTTACTCAGAAATGTATTTTTATCCAATCGGTGCACTGTTGGCAGTCTCAAATGGTGATGAGGAATTATATAGAAGTGAAATAGATTGGCTGCTTGACCAGTGTTGCAACAAGCTCATACACAACGTCAGCAAGACCAAAGAAGGGATTGTAGACTTTGGGAAGGGGAAGCTGGGAGAACACACACCAGTCCTCACTGAGGGATCAGCTGTGGAAGGGTGAGCAGTTTCAAGTTGCTGACCATCAGCATCTCAGAAGCCAAAGAAGCATGCTAACACATTGATGCAATCACGAAGCAGGCACACCAATATCTCTATTCCAAGTTCGTTCATTGTCATTCAGCCATATACACGTATACCACCAACCGAAACAACGTTTCACTGGGCCAAGCTGTTATGCTTTGTAACTCCAAAACATAAAACTAATCAAAAGGAAAATCACGTGAGCAGGGGATAACTCATGTATGTTCAGTTTTAATTTAGTGAGGCACGCAAATATGATGGGGTGGCATAATGACATGTGTGTTCATGAACTTCTATATATAACCTGTAATGAATTATGTAAATAACAAAGAATGCTTAACCAAACAGTGTATTTACAATATGACTCTAATATTACTAAAAAATATATAAGGTGCACAAAACAGTACATATAACTCACAAACAATATTACTACAAATAAATTAACAAATGATGAAGTGCATTTATGACACAAAGTTGAAAAGGTAAGCAGTACAATGCTCCAGGCACTTCATGCGTGATGAGACCTGGACGGTTGTAGCGACTTCACTAATGTCTGTTTCCCATCCTAACAGCTCTTGTCCTAATGCTACGGTGCCTCTTGCCTGACGGTAGTGGGTCAAAGAGGTTGCTGGGTGGATGGATAATGCTAAGGGTCCTGTGTATGCGGCATTCCTGGTAAATATCACTGATGGCTGGACGAGCTACTCTGAGGATCCCCTCAGCAGTCTTGCAATCCTTTTATAGGGTCTTGTGCTCAGATGCCTTGCAGCTCCCGTACCAGATAGTGATGCAGCTGGTCAGGACACATTCAGTTGTAAAAATTAGGTTAAATCTGGAGGTGGGTGAGCCTCATTTGCCTCAGTCTCCTCAGGAAGTGGAGACGCTACTGTGCTTTCTTGCCTGAAGAGATGGTGCTAAGAGGCCAGCTGAGATCATCTGTTATGCGCAGCTCCAGAAACTTGGTGCTCCTGACTATTTCTACGGAGCAGCCATTTCTGTTCAGTGAGGAGCTGCCAGCCTGCGCCTTCCTAAAGACCACAATCATCTCTGTAGTCTTGTCCACGTTCAGACTCCAGCTGTGGGATTCGCACCATTCTACCAGCCATGCTCCCCTCCCCTCTATTCACCGTCTCATGATTGCTGTTGGTGAGGCCAATCACTGTTGCGTCATCAGCAAACCTGATGATTTGATTCGAACTTCACAGTCACGTAAAAGCAGTGTGAATAGCAGCTAGCTGAGCTCCCAGCTCCAGGGAGGACAGGCTCAGTGAGATGTTGCTGCCAACACGGACTGACTGTGGTCTTTCTGGTCAAGAAGTTCAAGATCCAGTTACAGAGAGAGGTGTTGAGACCCAACAAGGACAGTTTATCCACTAGCTTTTGAGGATAATCATATAAAATGCCAAGCCGAAGTGGATAAATGGCATCCTAGTGTATGAGGAACCATTGTCCAGTTGCGACAGGGCTGAATGAAATGCAAAGGCTATGGCAGCTTCAGTGGACCAATCTGGGCAACAAGCAAACTGAAAGATTTAAACGTAGCTGGAAGATGATATCTGATGAAATTCATAACCAGTCACTCAAAAGCACTTCATTATTGTTGAAGTCAGTGCTACTGGATGATAGCCATTTAGGCAGCTACTGTTGCCCTCTTGTCACTAGGCCTTGAAGCTTGCGAAGATAGAGGACAGTTCCAGAGAGATGTTGGAGATTCTGATAGAACCTCTGTTAGCTGGGCTGCACAGTCCCGTAGCACTTGTAAAGGTATATTATCAGACCCTGCAGATTTACATGGGTTGATTGTGGGATGGATCCTTGAAAATGCTAAGAGCCCTGCATATGCAGCACTCGTGATAAGTATCTCGAATGGGTGGAAGAGAGACCCTGGTGATCCTCTCAGTAGTCCTCACAAACTTTTGTAGGGTCTTGCAGTCAGATATCTTGCAATTCCCATACCAGATGGTGATGCAGCTGGTCAGGACACTCTTAGTGGTGCTCCTGTAAAAATTGGTTATAATGGGGGGAGGCCAAGCCTCATTTGCCTCAATCTCCTCGGGAGCTGGAGACGCTACTCTGCTTTCTTGATTAAGGAGGTGGTATTGAGGGATTATTAGGAGTTTGAGGAGATTTGGAATGTCACCAGACACTTGCAAATTTCTACTGACGTGCAGTGGAGAGCATTCTGACAGGTTGCAGAATTAAACAAGGCTGATGGACATCATGGGCACAACCCTTCCTGCCATTAAGGAGGTCTTCAATGGGTAGTGCCTCAAGAAGGCAGCGTTGACCATCAAATACGCTTACCATCTGCAACATGCCCTCTTCCCCTACTACAATCCGGGAGGCTGTACAGGAGACTGAAGACACACACTCAGTGATGTGTCTTCATTTTATTAAGAAATTTTCATTTTACCTTCTTCTGGGAAGTAAAATGTATTAAACTCAAAGATTAACTAAAAAGGTGGGGCACCCAATTCTAACAGTACACACATTTCGACTATATCCTACAGACTGAAACAGATGAAGATGCACAATCTTTTCTCTTATGTCAAAACACCAGAGGCTAACAATTCATTTTGGGTCGTACCCAGTGCTTAAGGTGCGATGTAGTTACAGGAATATTGAACCTCATTTCTGCAATTCAAAGCCTACATTACTACATAGCACCATTAGCATGTACAACATGAGATGAAATTCTGACCCATCACACATTATCTACCAATACCCTAACATTCATCATAAATAACTCATGAAGTAGTATGGAAAACAAATAAGACTGTAGTAATGTAGATGCTGGAATCTGAAATGGAAACAGATTTCTAGAAGAACTCAGCTAATCAAAGCAGCATCTATGAAAAGAGGAACAAATTAATATTTCAGGTCAGGTCAACTGGAAAAGGATAGAGGGGCATTAGTTTGGAAAGCACAGAATGTCTTCCCCTCTCCTCTCCATTTTGCACTTCATAGTGACAGTTCACTTTGTGATCCTCTAATCCATTTGTCCGTCAGTCCTTGTCCCATGGCACCTTGTAACACATCCAGGGAAGATGCAACACCTGTCCATTCACCACTTCCCTCCCCACCACCCAGAGACTCAAACAATCATTCCAGGTGAAGCAGTGATTCACTTGTTCTCCTTCCAATTTAATAAATGGCATTCACTGTTCACAATGTGGCCTATTCTACATGGAGGTCAAATGCAGACTGGGTGATAGCTTTGTGGAACACCAACGCACAGTACCGAGTTTCCTGTTGCATACCAATCATACTGTTATTCTGACTCCAACTGACTGTCTATGGCTTCTTCACTACCACAATTGGGCACAACATAAACTAGAGGAATTATCTTCCATCTAGAGGTTGTGGTGTGTTGGGATGAACATTGAATTTCCCAAAGTCAAATAATTTGTTCTCTCATTGTGGCCGATTATCACGCTCATGTCATTATGATGGGTAAATACTTGAAACTTCAAGAAATACACCATAGAAATACACAGCTGAGGCCACTATAGATTGGCAATTATTAGTCTGAATAGTTGGCCAGGCTTGGCTGATCTAGTGACCTACTCCTGAATCTCAATTTCTTGCTTTCACATGTTCCTTTTCTTACTCCATTTTTAAAATAGTCAGTATACATGCTCCATTTCACCCGATCTGTCTTAGGTAATATTCACATAATATTTTCAGTTGCACCTCATCCTTCCCGAGAGCTCTGCTTTGAAAACTATAAACCACTCTTTCCCAAGTACAGAGAACGGATCACTGATCCAAAACATGATCTTTTTTTTCTTTCCACAGGTGCTGGTTGACTGGCTGAATTTTTCAGGCTTTTCTGTCCTTGTTTCATGAAATGTACCTGACCTACAGCAATAATTTCTCAAAAAACTGCCCATGGTATTTATTCCCTCAAGATAATAAAGAAATACTGTTCAAGGCAGGCAGAATCAAAAAATACAAGGTGGAACAGATTTGTTCAGAAGAGGATAAGAATTAAAACTATGTTTTGAGATGAAGAGGTTCAGCTGTGACCACAGATAACCATTTCTCAGAAATACAATGGTTCTCTCTACACAGCTCTTCAGCCGTTACCTCTCATGTCGAAATAACTCCTTAATCTGCTACCCAATCTCTGCCCTTCATTGCAGTCAAAGGTATCAAAGTAACCTATTCCACAGCTCATTCAAACCAAATCTCAACTTTACAGGACAATCACTCTCCTTTGCAAATTTTCTTCTAATATTTCTTCATTTAGCTCCTGTATTCATCTCCAGCGCCAAAACAGAATCATGGCTTAAGTGTCTCACAAATTTATTTTCAGTCTCTTAGCTTTCTTCATGTTAGCTACCTCCCTTTTTTTCAGGCATCTCAATCTTATCAACCTTAGTGCACATCCCCGTTTATTTAAAACAAACATAACTTCATGCTATTGACCTCATTAAAACTGATCTCTGAAAATCTTTCTATTGCAAAATTAAATAAAACTACTTACATTTTTTAAAAGAATGGAATTGCACATAAGGATGTCTGTTTCTACTAAGCACCATGCAGTTTAAAATAGAGGAGAAAACTTAACTGTAAACACTGGAAATAACATTATACCATAAAGTTTTCACTGAGTCTTCGTGATAAGGTGGTCTACAGAGAGGAGGTGGAAGAGCTCAAGGCCCGGTGCCAGGCAAATAACTTCTTCTTCAATGTCAACAAGGCAAAGGAGACAGTTATCAGTTTAAGGAAAACTCACATCACTCACATCCCTCTTTACACTGGCGGCATGACGGTAGAAATTGTCAGCAGTCAGACTCCTGGGAGTGCACGTTTCGTACAACCTCTGATGGTTCCAGAACACAATCAAGAAAGCTCACTAATGCCTCAACTTTCTCAGGAGACTGAGAAGAGCTGAACTATGCACACCCAGGGCAGTAATCGTGGGATTGCTGCCTGTGCCACGCGACAGTGAGGATAGGAATAGAATGAGGTGGCAGATACATGTGCGGCTCAGGAATTGGAGCAGAGGGCAGGGATTCAGATTTCTGGATAATTGAGACCTCTTCTGGGGGCAGGTGGGACCTGAACAAAAGAGACAGGTTGCGCTTGAATCCGAGAGACACCAATATTCTTGCAGGCAGGTTTATTAGAATTGCTGGGAGTGGTTTAAACTAATATGGCAGAGTGATGGGAACCAGGTTGATAGAGCTGAGGATGACCCAACAGGTTTACAAGTAGATGATGGATGTAACATGAATTTAAGGAAGGCCAAGCCAGTGGTTGTGTCAGACCAAGCAAAGAGTTAAATTGTACCACAGAGGCAAAATTCAAAAGGCAAAGAATGCAGGATTGAAGGTGTTGTATTTAAATGTGTGTGGCATTTGGAATAAGGTGGACGAACTCGAGGTGTAATTAGAGATTGGGCGGTATGACATTGTGGATAACACTGAGTCATGGCTAAAAGAAGGCCACAGTCAGGAGCTTAAGATCAAGGGATATACTTTATATTGAAAGGACAGGCAGGAAGGCATAGGTGGTAGTGTAGTTCTGGTGGTAAGAGATGGAATTACGTCTGTAGAAAGAGATGGCATAGAGTCAGAAAATGTTGAACCTTTGTGGGTGGAGATAAGAAACTGCAAGGGTTAAAAAAACATTATGGATTCATATATAGGCCTCCAAACAGTAGACAAAATGTGGGGTTGAGATTACAAAGGGAGCTGGAAAAGGCATGTAATAAGGGTAATGACACAATTGTAATAGGTGCCTTTCAATATGCAAGGGAATTGCTAAAATCAGGTTGGTATTGGATCACAAGAGAGGGAATTTGTTGAATGCTTATGAGATGGCTTTTTAGAGAAGCTTGAGCTTGAGACTTTTGGGGAATAGCTATCTTAGACTGGATGTTGTGTAGTAACCCAGGTTTTATTAGAGAGCTTAATAACACACCCTTAGGAGACAGTGATAATGTGATTGAATTCATACTGCAGTTTGAAAGGGAGAAGCATAAGCCACACACATCAGTATCACAATAGAATAAAGAGAATTACAGAGGCTTGAGAGAGGAGCTTGTCCAGGTGGAGTGGAGGGGGATTCTGCTGGGGATGATGGCAGACCAGAGATAGCTGAAGTTTCTGGGAATAAGGCGCAGGATAAGGCGCAGGATAAATATGTCCCACCGAGGAAGGAGTTCTGAAATGGCAGGTGTAGGCAACTATGGCTGACAAGGGAAGTTAAGGACTGCATTAAAAACTAAGGAAAGGGCATATAACAAAAGTGGGAACTTGGATGATTGGGAAACTTTTAAAATCTAACAAAAGGCACCTAAAATAGCCATAATAAGGGAAAAGATGATTATGAGGGCAAACTAGCCAATAATATTAAGCAGGTTACCAAAAGGTTCTGGAGGTGGTGATGATGTGCGTCCCGCAATCTGAAATGGTTCTAGGAACTAAAGTGGAATTCTGGCTGGTTGTTTCATCAGATATTTGTCAATTTAGAAGACCAGAGTGATGAGGCTTGCGAGGTTGGTGGGCATCCCCCAGGTAGACAGCTTGCCTTCCAATTGCACTAAGAGTCCATGATGGGAATTAACCAGCAGCTCTTCCACATTCCAGCTCTACTCGACAATGGAAGGCCCTGAATCCCATAGTGTAAACCAGCATCAAGTGTGAGCGTTAATGCAGGCTAAGTATACAATCCGCTGTCCCCTTCTACTTCCTGCTGTTGAATTCCTCATATTAATTGCAAATGGTGGCTTATTGTCCCAGTTAACATTGGAGCTTGCCCAGTGAGGGGAGAGGTAATGAAGGCAATCCTGACTCATGGCATAGAATAGAGAGATGAGCTCACTGTGGTGCCGCCTGTCACCCGGGCATCAAATGCCCACTGCATCTAGGAAAGTAGCATCATCACTTACAGACGAGGGGCCCTTCATCTGGTAAACAAACCCTGGTCTCTCGATCCAGCGCCATAGCCGGTTTCACTTTCTCTGTTCTCCTCCACACCCTGAAGGTTTTACATGCACAGGAGACTCTGGTGGCTTCCAGTGCAGCAGGCAGACTCTGTTGTGTAACTTGGACTTCCTACCGAACCTCTCTCTCACCCCTTCTGCATCACGCCCATTGATGGACGTCCCTTGGCGTCTGGGATGGTTAAAGTGCACACACAGCCTGTGCACATGAGCACCATGAGTCCATGCAATTCCTCCTGATTAACTCGCTCAACACTCCTCTCATCTTGGATTACTCCTGGCTGTCCACTAATTACCATCACTTCACCTGGTCATCCGATTCTCTGCTGAATTGGGGACCCATTTGCCAAACCACCTGCCTGCAACCTCAGCTGACTTCACTCCGTAAATCTATGGAGATGGAGGAAACCCTTGTCGGATAGTGCATTTGAAACACTGCAGGGCCAAGATCTTCACCAAACTGGATCTACGGAGTGCATACAACATGATCCACACTCTCCATGGAGATGACTGGAAGATGGAGTTCATAAAACCCACTGACCTAACTGGTCCACCTTTGAACTTTCCAATAGTCCAGCCATTTTCCCAAGACTTCATCAACAAGATCCTATCAGACATGCTACACAGGTATGCGTTCATCTACCATGACAAATTCCTCATCTTCTCCAAGGACTGCCAGATCACATGTCATGTCTGTTCAGTCCTTAAGCTTCTCCTCAAAAACCAGCTGTACTACAAGTTAGAAACATGCCAGCTCCACACCCAGTCATTTCTTTTCACCCCAAGGCATAGCCATGGACCCAGACAACGTGCATACATACCATCATTGAATGGCTCCGCAGACCATGCTTTTGAGGAGATCAAGGAATGCTTCAGCGCTGCTCCCATTCTCCACATTTGAGCTACTCTGAACCTTTTGTGGAAGAGGTGGATTCATCTTATATGGGCCATCTTCTCCCAGTGAGGCCTGGACAGGAAGAACACACCCACCTGCCCCCTTCTACACAGTGCCGTTATGGAGTAGGAGACAGGAAGCTACTTGTAACTAAATGGACCTTGGAGGCATGGAGACATTGGCAGATGAGAAACACCGAACCCTTCCTGATCTGGATTGACCACCAGAACCTCGTATCCATACAACAGACACACCAACTCAACCCATGTCAAGCTTGCTGAACCCTCTTCGAGCAATTCAACTTCACCATCTCCTGTTGACCAGGCTCCAAGAACACTGAGGTGGAAGCCCTGTCATGACAGTTTGACTTAGTAGAAACAGAAATCAACCCTCTGCCCGTCATTATAATCCTCGGAGATCCTCGTCACAATCATCTGGGATCTTGAGAACCAGATTCACCAGGCCCTACAGCACAGGTCTGCGCCGACAGACACACCTGTCATCCACATGTATATGTCGGCAGCTGTGCACTCTGAGGCACTCCAGAGGTCCACTCCTCATCCCTCTCCTGTGGTCCACTCTTCAGCTCTCTCCAGCCACCCAGACGCGGGACGGACTCTGGATTTTCTGCAATGATGGTTCTGGTGGCCCAGCAAGATCATAGATGTTCATCAGTTCATTTGCCTGCCCTAAATATGCTCAATCCAATTCCTCCAAACAGAGGTCCTCTGGGCTCCTGTGGGTCTGACCGGTCCGTCAATGCCTGTGGTTCCACATAGCCATACATTCCAACAAGGCTTGCCACCTTCTGATGGGGCCATGGTGATTATGATGGTGATAGACTGGTTCTCCAAAGCAGGTAACTTCATTGCCCTCCCAAAACCTCCATCAGCTACTGAGATGGCGGACCCATTTGTCCACAGGTAGTTTGCCTCCACGATTTCCCTCAGGCCGTTGTGTTGGACTGGGTTCCACAATTCCTCTCTTGCTTCCAGAGAACGTTCTGCTCCCTCCTCTGCACCTCATTGAGTTTGTCCCCTGGCTATCATTTGCAGACAAACGGTCAGTCAGAAAGAGCCAGTCAGCGGTAGAGAAGTTTCAGCGATGCTTTGCCGCCTCTAACCCTTCCACATGGAAGAAGCATCTGCTCTGGGCCCACACCTCCTCTGCCACAGGCATGGCAACCTTTGAAGTACTTCATGGCTACCAACCCCTGTTGTTTCCCCGCAGAGCAGCCAGTGGTGGAGGTCCTATCTACCAAGACCTTGGTCAGCGATGCTGGAATGCTTGGAAGAGGACACAGAAGGCCATTCCAGCTGCCCATCACACCTACTGCTGCTACTTCGGCCTGGAGACTGTGCTTGGCTGTCACCTTGAGATCTGCCCCTGGGCACCGACCTCCACAAGCTCTCAACCCAATTACCAGATTACCCATTGCATCAACCCAGTCATTTACCATCTCCAGCTGTCACCATCCCTCAGGATCACATCTACCTTCCATGAGTCCTGCCTCAAGCCCATTGTCCATAGACCACACATCCCACGTGAGACTGCACTTCCAAAACCAAGGATGGTGGAGGGTACATGGTTTGCCAGTTGATGGATTCATGCAGCCCTGAAGAGGGTATGCAGTCCTTGGTTGATGGGAAAGGGTACAGCCCAGAGGAGAGGTCACCGGTGTCATCCGTTTTCATCTCAGATCCATTGCTCAGAGGAGTTCACTGACCCACCTGGATTGTCCTGGACATCAGGTGCTGACCATAGTAGAGGTGAGTTCTGTGAGGCCTGCACAGGCAAGCACCTCTTAGTTTCCATCCAGCTAACTGAAGTCACCTGCCACTCATTTTCAACTCATTTCCTGCAGCCTATTTAAACCCACATCTCATTCACAATCCTTTGTTCATCAATTGAACTAGCCAGCCTCAACCAGTTGCTCCTAGCCTTCAGTTACCTTGTTGCCTTGTCATGTTAAGTATTTGTTCTCTCTTGTTTTGTGGCCCCTCGTGGTTTGTTATTTTGCATTTTATTAGTAAAATCTTCTTTACTAATAAATCATCTCCATTGCTTTGCTTTTGGGTCCAGTATCCTCTACATTTCCCAACAACGTCCTTCTACATATGCACTGTAGAGAGCATCCTAACTTGCTGCATCACTGCATGGTATGGAAACAGCATTGTGACAAACTGCCCAATGCATCACCAACACCAGCCTATCCACCATCAAGGACCTATATACAGAAAGGTGCGGGAAATGGGCCAATAACGTCATGAATTTCACCCACCCTGTTCTAGGACTGTTTGTCCCACTACCATCAGAGATGAGGCTATGTAGTATCTTTGCCAGGCCCACTTGACCCAAAAACACTTTCCCCAAGCAATAAGGCTGATCAACACCTGCAAGGCTGCACATTACCCAGCATCACTGCTTTATCATTTCCTCTCAGAGTTATTTTATGCACAAACACTCCTATGCTTAGCATCACTTTATGGGTATACAATCAATATATGTACATAAGCTAACTTATATATTTATATTTATTGTGTTTTTTATTATTGTCTTCTTTATCTTATTATGTTTTATGCTGCATCGGATTTGGAGTAACAATCATTTCGTTCTCTTTTACACAGTGTACTGGAAATGACAGTAAACAATCTTGAAACTTGAATTGCTGTATAATTAAATTGAAATGCGCAATATAAATATTATTGTATAAAGCACGGCTCTGGTTCAACAGTCTACACTTCAAAACTGTCATTAGAATTGAGAAAAGTTTTGCAATTAATACGCCAGCTCCATTGAGAAGGATTAATATGGGGATTACAGCTTTTGGAATTATGTCAAAAAGCTATTTCACCAAGTCTCAGATTACTAAAGAAGCTTTTCTCTAAGCACAGTGCAAGACTGAGTTTGTCTCATTGTAAATGACATGCCCCAAATCCCTTCACTCATACTGTTGGAAACTATTCCTGCATTCCGGGTGTTATAGAAATTCGGCTTATTGTTCTTCAACTTGTTGGCTAATTTCCATCTGTTGGTCTAGCATTGAAATTATTACTTTGTGAACTGGTGGTGTTTTAAATGACTTACAATTAGATTGGTGTTTCATCAACATATGCAGTTAGCTCATTTATACATTTAGGCTATTCCTGGTATTATTATTTAAGCTTTTCAACTCTGTCACCAGCAAAAGGATCAATTGCATTACTGATTTTAACAATTTTAATAAAATATTGATCAAAAATTTGTATTTAATCCAATTGCAATTAAACAGCACAAAGCATAATGAGCCAAATACCCTGGGGGCAGATAAGCCACCCACACTCTTTCAAAACCCAATCTAACTGGATTGAGTGTCTGAATGCAATCAAAGCCACCAAGCAGCCATCTCCCAGCTAACTGGCAAGACTCCACTGGTTGTATTTATACAAGGCACTGCCTCAGGAAGGTATCATCTATCATTAAAGGTTCCCAATTTCTGGGCCAAGGCATCTTCTCGCAGGTGCCATCAGGCAGGAGGTGCAGAAGTCTCTAGTCCCACACCAAAAGGTTTAAGAATAGCTATTTCCTGGCAATCATTTGTCCCTTGAATAAGCTGACGCACCACTAATTACTACCTCCGCCTAGCAACAATAGTACACCATTTTGCACTGTGATAGATTTTGCTTCTTATTCTAATTGTGTTCTTTCTTGCATAATTTTGTATTAATTATATTGATGTTTTACTTGTGAATGAATGCTGTGTACTTGATGCTATGTGCCTGTGATGCTGCCGCGAGCAAGCTTTTCATTGCACGTGTACATGCATGCAGTTGTGCAATGGACAAGAAACTTGACTTTGGCTTTTGATTGTCTGTAGAACTGCTTTGAGAGTAGATTCAGCTCTGGATCTGTCAAAGCTGGCAAGGAGATTGTACATCAGAGAATGTGTTTGACATTCGTCAGCATTCACAAATGACTAAAAACTAAACAGTGCATTATAAGACAATTGTTAAAAAGAGAGGAAACAATTACGAAAGCTCAAAACAATTAGAAATAATATATTAATATTTAATTCAATTTAATCAACAAGTATGCAAAGTACCTGTAGTAAACACTGTTGAACTTTATGAGGAGTCTAGTGGCAGAACAAACTGGCTCTCCAAGAAGTGATCAACTGATTGAATACCAGCAGCCCAGAACACTGCTGAAAGTTTTTAAAGGGAATGTTCCCAGCCTCCATTATCATCTCTGTTTAACTAAGAAAAGGAAGGCAATCGAATCCCTGCAAATACGATGGTTATGATTTGTAATTATTCTTTAGAACTATATTTCTTACATTTATTAGAATATATGGGAAGGAACAGAAAGCTATCATTCTTCAAACATTAAACTGCATTAAAATATCTTTTCTGCTGCAGAATATTTTAAGTTGCTTAATAAAAGAATCATCAAACAAAATTAATTCTGGACTATATTAAAAAAGAGAGACAAGATTAATCAAAGTAATAGTTATTAAGAAATGACTTGCAGGAGGAGATAGATGTAGAACAGTGAAGTGAGAGAATCCCAGAGCTAAGCATCACAACATGACTGGGATCGACATAACCAAGATACCACAACTGGGAGAACCTTGTCATAACTGAATTTCAAATGTTAAGAAATTTCTGCAGGATTATACCTTCAGTCTTTCAAATATTTCTCACTCAAGTTCCTTAATTCTCATCTGGAGAATTTGTACATACATATCTTGATGTTCTCCATAAATTTTTGATGAATATCTGGCATGATAAGAATTGAATTACTCTGCCAGAAGAATTCTACCAAATACTATTGTTCTAATCCTATTGGGATCATGGAAGTAGTATTTATGGAATAAAGCAGCCAGTTTTGAATAATTCTCACATTTTCATGTTAGATTGATATCCTAATGTTTTCTTGAATTGTCACCTGGGGCTAAGGAGAAATGCCATTTTTATTTACGCAGAGGTTGTGTTTCTGGTTATTGACCTCTCATGGGAATAAATAAATTCTGAGAAATCAATAATGCATAGATGACTGGGAAGTGTGTGTTTTTATTGTTCCTCATTTTTCTTTTGCTTTGATATTTTGGAAAATCTAAAATAGTAATATGAAAGCAATCTTATTTAGATCTCTGGCTTTCTGTGCAGAGGAAACACAAATCTTTCCAATATCTAATATTAAGCTTAATGGATAAAAAAAACTATATAAGTAAAATGGATTCAAATCACATTTCTACAATCTTCCATGCACAGTCTGTACAAAAAACCATGCTGAGTCTAAGAAGCAGAATGATATTTACAAATTGTAAAGTAATTATGTTTTAAAGTTTGAAATTATTAACATTTCCAGAAAGAAATTATTCATATCTTCACCATGTTTTAAGGGCTACTCAAAACATTTTAATGCCGACAGAAGGTTCTTCATAAATAAAATGCTAAATAAAATTTGGCACCATGATGTATGAGGAGGTATAAGAGCAAATGACCGAAAATTTGATCAAAAAGCTTTTAAGGAGAATTTTACAGAAAAAGATAAAGGGAAGGAGATGTGATGGTTTCAGAAGAAAATATACAGCTTACAACCAATGCACCTCAATATGGTGTTGTCTTTTTTTCATGGAGCAATGAAATTGGGACCAGAAACAGAGAAAAACAGATATCCCAGACCTGAAAAGCTATTAAATATGGAAGAGTGAGACGGTGGATAAATTTGAAAATAGAGATGGAGTCTTTAAGATTGAGATATTACTTAACCAGCACTCACAAAGAAGAATGGTGGGTGAATGGGACTACAGAGCTGAGGACATTGGCTGCATGAGGAAGGCCAGTCAGGAAGGCATTGGAAAATTCATAGTTAAAGGCAAACAAAAGGCCAACAGGTACACATAAGAGTTTCAATAGAAGATGGGCTGAGGTATTGGCAGAGTCATTCAGTGTTGCAGAAGTAATACACAGCTCAGTGGTAATAGGGAATTGTGGTCAGGAGCTTATGGTGGGGTTAAACGTGACACCAGTAATGCATGTGCCCAAATTCAGTTTTAAACTATTGCCAGGGATAGAGGCCAGGAAACAGAATGCATGCAACAAAGAGCAAAATCAATGGCTTCAGTTGGCCCAGTACTTAGTTGAAGGAAATTTCTGCTCATCCAGAACTAGATGTTGGACAAACAATCTAACAATATAGACAGTGGAGCATCACAGTGAATTAAAGCTGTGTGACACAAGTGTGCATGTGGGAGTTGACACAGAGATGGTCGGACTTTAGGTCAGAAATATCATGGATCTGAAGGAGGGGATAGATAGGCACATAGATGATCAAAAATGGAGGTGGAGGAGGGAAGGGTTTGATTGATCTCAGATAGGTTAAAAGGTTGGCACAACATTTTTGGCTGACATGTCTGTATGATACGATAATGTTCTAGTTCTAATAACAGGGATTTGGGAGTAGAAGCCATGGCAGACAATTGTTGAGGTGGCAGTGAATCAACAAAAACCAGAAGTAGTGAGTATGGTGCCACACCAGGCAAAGCTGGAGAAGATGGGTTGTCAAACATGTCAGAAGCTGCAGATGGGGTGAAAGGTCAAGGATGATTATGTTACTTTCATCACAATCACATGAAATGTCATTGTAGAATATGACTGGAGCTTTCCAAATACTGTGACATGACAGAAAGCTAGCTGGAAGCTCATATCTGGAAGACTGGATTAGTCACCGATTGTGAAAATTACAGTGAGGTTGAAGACAGGGTAGTAACATTCAAGAATGGGGAAGTTAAGGATATTTTCTGAGAGATATGCTGATGGAAGATTTGAAAGGGAGGAGGACAGCTGCTGAAAAAGAGAAAACCATTAAATCATCTGAAGTTTACCCCTTGTGAAGCGTAGTGATATTTTGCTGTATAGGGTCAGTGACAGAGATCTTGTGGAGAGCAGGTTTTGATCAACACAGTGTGATTTTATTTTCTTTTATTTTCTTGATCTGAGGATAAATATTGCACATCTTTGTAAGGGTATAATTGGATCTTGTAAATGTATCCAAAGCCTCAGTTTCATATCTAATTTGAATGTATCTGAGAGAACATCACTTCTCTTGTACATCACTGAAGTGTACATCTAGATGACATATCAATCTGAAACATTATTTCTGTTTTTTGTTTCATCCTGACCCCCGAGAACTCAAGAAACAGAAGCAGGAGAAGACCATATGGTCCCTTGTTTCTGTTCTAGCAGTAAGGAAGATCAAGCTATATCTTCAACCTCAGTGCCATTTGCCTGTACTAACACAAGTTTTTTAAAATTTTGTTAGTAGTTATACAAGGCAACAGAACCTCTCTTTGAGTAGAGAATTCCGATGATGCATTGACCTCTGTCTGAAGAAATTTCTCCTCTTTCTGCCCTAAGTGACAGATCCCTCATTTTGAGTCCTTGGCTCCTGCTGTTTACCGCTATAGCCATGGTCACATCTTTTTACCTGTGGGGCTCCATAAGAGTCATTGAGATCATCACCTATTCTCTGAACTCCAAGACCAGTCTTCTTAATTTCTCTTCACGCAAAATGCCATCCTATTACAACCTGAAACAATTTTCTAAGTGGCTCGTTACTATTTCTTTCTCTACTGCTGATTTCAGACTAATATAGGTCTTCCCTGGGTTACAAGTGCTGAATTTATGTTTAGCCCATACATACAATCAAGATTACACAGATCAGTGGGATGGAATTGTGGCCGCTGTGGTGTTGCAGACATCTCCTGCCGTCTGGGAACTCACTTTGTGACCATATCAAGCTCACTTCGATGTGCCTGATGACTCTTAACAATTTTTAATCGATGCACCTGGGTAAGGATTCTGTCTGGATGCACAACAGCTCGGTATTGCAGCTACTTTGCATGTGACTGCAAGAAACTATGAAGAGTTGTGGACATGGCTCAGCACATCACAGGAACCAGCCTCCCTTCCAGCGACTCTGTCTACACTTCTCGCTGCCTCTGTAAAGTATCCAACATAATCAAAGACCCCAGCCACCCCTCCCTTTCCCTCTCCAATCGGGGAGAAGACACAAAAACCTGAAAGCCCATACCTTGAGGCTTAAGGACAGCTTCTATCCTACCTTTACTAGACTCCTGAATGGACCTCTCCTACATTAAGATGTACTCTTGGCCTCACAACCTACCTCATTATGATCTTGCACTTTACCTGCACTGCACTCTTTCAGCAGCTTTAACACTTTATTCTGCATTCTTAACATTTTATCTTATTCTAGGACAATGCTTTGTGTAATGAACTGTTCTGTATAAAGAGTAGGCAAAACAATATTTTCACTGTATCTTGGTACATGTGACAATAAAAAGCCAAGACCTATATAATTTATGATATTGTTGGAAATATTGTGGATTGTCTAGGTTACGAAAGGTTCACAGAAATAAAGCTCTGCCATAACCTGGGGAGGACCTGTGCTCGAGGATGTTTTACCTTTAACTGCTGAATTATATGGACGAGGGTCTAGATGGAACTTTAATCTCCAACATTTCAATTCAGGACTGACAGGTCTTTTCTTGGACAAATCAAGGTACACTGATTGTATGAAGACCTCCCTATATAAATTTAGTGCAGAAAATGTTTTGCCCTTGGTGAATGTGGTGAACTACATCTACCTGTCTGATGACCATCCTTCTCAGGGTTTTCAAAGTGTAACTTTGTTTTCTCTCTGCACTGTGCCAAGTAAAGTGACGACTGTAAGCTCAAATGAGCAGACTTGCTGTACCTCTCACTGTGCATTAACATCTCTCACACTGACTGTGCAGCCTCAGTGAGCTGTTTGTATAATGGATGTGTTCACAAGGGAACTGGCTTAAGACCATCTAAATTCATTACAGCTCAGACATAAAACCATCTGTTAGGGGTAAGAATCCACTGTTATTTACACAGAGAATAATTCCAGAGATGGAATAAAAAGAAGTTACAACATCACATTATGACAGCAGAAATGCAAACCAGGCCCTGAGAATAACATTCTGTGACAGCACTAGAGAAAATACCCACACAGAAGAGTGATGCTCTACTTTATAACCACATAATCATAACAGCACGGAAACAGGCCATCTTGGCCCTTCTAGTCCATGCCGAATGCTTACTCTCACCTAGTCCCACTGACCTGCACTCAGCCCATAACCCTTCATTCCTTTTCCGTCCATATACCTATCCAATTTTACTTTAAATGACAATATCGAACCTGCTTCTACCATTTCTACTGGAAACTTGTTCCACACAGCTACCACTCTCTGAGTAAAGAAGTTCCCCCTCGTGTTATCCCTAAACTTTTTCCCCCTAACTTTCAACTCAGGTCTTCTTGTTTGAATCTCCCCTACTCTCAATGGAAAAAGCCTATCCACATCAACTCTATCTATCCCCCTCATAATTTTAAATACCTCTATCAAGTCCCCCCTCAACCTCCTACACTCCAAAGAATAAAGACCTAACTTGTTCAGCCTTTCTCTGTAACTTAGGTGCTGAAACCCAGGTAACATTCTAGTAAATATCCTCTGTACTCTCTCTATTTTGTTGACATCTTTCCTATAATTCGGTGACCAGAACTGTACACAATACTCCAAATTTGGCCTTACCAATGCCTTGTACAATTTTAACATTGCATCCCAACTCCTATACTCAATGCTCTGATTTATAAAGGCCAGCATACTAAAAGCTTTCTTCACCACCCTATCCACATGAGATTCCACCTTCAGGGAACTATGCACCATTATTCCTAAATCACTCTGTTCTACTGCATTCTTCAATGCCCTACTATTTACCATGTATGTCTTATTTTGATTAGTCCTACCAAAATGCAGCACCTCCCACTTATCAGCATTAAACTCCATCTGCTATCTTTCAGCCCAGTCTTCTAATTGGCCTAAATCTCTCTGCAAGCTTTGGAAACCTACTTCATTATCTACAATGCCACCTATCTTAGTATCATCTGCATACTTACTAATCCATTTTACCACCCCATCATCCAGATCAGTAATGTATATGACAAACAACATTGGACCCAGTACAGATCCCTGAGGCACACCACTAGTCACCGGCCTCCAACCTGACAAGCAGTTATCCACCACTACTCTCAGGCATCTCCAATCCAGCCACTGTTGAATCCATTTTACTACTTCAATGTTAATACTAACGATTGAACCTTCCTAACTAACCTTCCATGTGGAACCTTGTCAAAGACCTTACTGAAGTCCATATAGACAACATCCACTGCTTTACCCCAGTCAACTTTCCTAGTAACCTCTTCAAAAAATTCAATAAGATTTGTCAAACATGACCTTCCACACACAAATCCATGTTGACTGTTCCTAATTAGACCCTGTCTATCCAGATAATTATATATACCATCTCTAAGAATACTTTCCATTAATTTACCCACCACTGATGTCAAACTTACAGGCCAATAATTGCTAGGTTTACTCTTAGAACCCTTTTTAAACAATGGAACCACATGAGCAATATGCCAATCCTCCGGCACCATCCCTGTTTCTATTGACATTTGAAATATTTCTGTCAGAACCCCTGCTATTTCTACACTTAACTTCACTCAAGGTCCTAGGGAATATCCTGTCAGGACCCAGAGATTTATCTACTTTTATATTCTTTAAAAGCACCAGTACTTCCTCCTCTTTAGTTGTCATAGTTTCCATAAATTTCCTACTTGTTTCCCTTACCTACACAATTCAATATCCCTCTCCTTAGTGAATACCGAAGAAAAGAAATTGTTCAAAATCTCCCCCATCTCTTTTGGCTCCACACATAGCTGTCCACTCTGATTCTCTGAGGGACCAATTTTATCCTTCACTATCCTTTTGCTATTAACATAACTGTAGAAGCCGTTTGAATTTATTTTCATATTACTTGCCAAAACAACCTCATATCTTCTTTTAGCTTTTCTAATTTCTTTCTTAAGATTCTTTTTACATTCTTTATATTCCTTGAGCACCTCATTTACTCCATGCTGCCTACATTTATTGCAGATATCTCTCTTTTTCCAAACCAAGTTTCCAATATCCCTTGAAAACTATGGCTCTATCAAACTTTTAACCTTTCCTTTCAACCTAACAGGAACATAAAGATTCTTTACCCTCAAAATGTCACCTTTAAATTACCTCCATTTCTCTATTACATCCTTCCCATAAAACAAACTGTCCCAATCCACTCCTTCTAAATCCTTTCGCATCTCCTCAAAGTTAGCCTTTCTCCAATCAAAAATCTGAACCCTGGGTCCAGTCCTATCCTTCTCCATAATTATATTGAAACTAATGGCATTGTGAACACTGGACCCAAAGTGCTCCCCAACACATACCTCGGTCACCTGACCTATTTCATTCCCCAACACAAGATCCAACACTGCCCCTTCTCTAGTTGGTACCTCTATGTATTGCTGCAAAAAACTATCCTGCACACATTTTACAAACTCCAAACCATCCAGCCCTTTTACAGAATGGGCTTCCCAGTCTATGTGTGGAAGATTAAAATTTCTCACAATCACAACCCTGTGCTTACTACAAATATCTGCTATCTCCTTACAAACTTGCTCCCCAAATTTTTGCTTCCCATTAGGTGGTCTATAATACACCCCTATAAGTGTTACTACACCTTTCCTATTCCTCAATTCCACCCAAATAGTCTCCCTAGACGAGCCCTCTAGTCTATCCTGCCAGAGCACCACTGTAATATTTTCCCTGACAAGCAATGCAACACCTCCCCCCTTGTCCCTCCGATTCTATCACACCTGAAGCAATATAATCCAGGAATATTTAGTTGCCAATCACACCCCTCCTGCAACCATGTTTCACTAATAGCTACAACATCACATTTCCAGGTATCAATCCATGCTCTAAGCTCATCCACCTTTCTTACAATACTCCTAGCATTAAAATAAGTGCATTTAAGAAATTCTCCACCTCTTCCTTTCTGTTTATCACTAACGGTGCAAACAACTTTACTATCTTCTTTTTCTTCCTTCTCCCATACATCTGTTCCTACACTCTGGTTCCCCTCCCCCCTCGTATCTAGTTTAAATCCAATGAAGCCTCTCTAGCAAACCTACCTGCTAGAATATTTGCCCACCTCCAGTTCAGATGTAAACCATCCTTCCCTGGAAAATTGCCTAATTATCTATAAATCTGAAGCCCTCCCTCCTGCACCATGTCTTCAGCCACATGTTGATCTGCACTATCTTACTATTTTTAAACCCACCTGCACATGGCACTGGTAGCAATCCTGAGATTGCTATCCTGGAGGTCCTGTCCTTCAACTTGGCATCTAACTCCCTAAACTCACCTTTCAGGACTTCCTACCCACTTCATTGGTCCCTACATGGACCACAACATCTGGCTGCTCACCTTCCCTCTTGAGAATACCGAGAACTCGATCCAAGATATCGCGAACCCTGGCACCAGGGAGGCAACATACCATCCGGAATTCTCAATCTCTTCCACAGAACCTCTTATCTGTCCCCCTAACTATCGAATCCCCTATCACTACTGCTCTCCTCTTTTCCCTCCTTCCCTTCTGAGCTGAGGGTCCAGTCTCGGTGCCAGAGACGCAACCACTGCAACTGGTCCCTGGTAGGTCGTTGCCATCAACAGTATCCAAAATGATATACTTATTATTGGTGGGAACAGCCACAGGGGTGCTCTGCTCATTCTGTCTATTCCCCTTCCCTCTCCTGTCAGTCACCCAGCTACCTGTCTCCTGACTCTTAGGGGTGACTATCTCCCTGTAACTCCTGTTTATTTCTGCCTCTGCCTCCCGAATGATCCGAAGTTCATCCAGCTCCAGCTCCAGTTCCCTAACTCGTATTGTCAGGAGCTGCAGCTGGATGCACCTTTTGCAGGTGTAGTCATCAGCACTCCTTCCATTAGGGCAACTGGGAAGAGGTCCAGGAATGGATGAGCACGAGCGGGGGAGCGTTTGAATGAATGCTGTGGACATGTCCTTAGGTACTGCCTCACCGGGTTCAATAGCTCACAAATACCAGACTAGGCTTCTCAATGTTCTCCTGAAATATGCTGGGTGGCACACCTGAACCTCAGTCAACTCTATATGATGGTTCCTACACTTACCCATTAGGGAGAGCCGCTAGAGGAATCCCAGAACATGAAGAATCTCAACCAGTTGTTGAACACAGACTGAGATAGGCAGGCTCACTTGAATCCAAGTATTTTAACACTTGATGCAGCAATTTTAACCCCAGTGATGTTTCAGAAACTTAAAAGCAGAACAAGGGCAGCAGGCACATTGGAAACACCACCAAATGCAGATACCCCTCTATCCACACATAATCTTGACATGGAAGTATATCATCGATCCTAAATCCTAAAAATCCCTTCTCAGCAGCATCGTACCAAGTACCTCCACCAAACGAATTGCAGTGGTTCAAGTGGTAACCACAACCTTTTCAAGGGTAGATAAAGGTGAGTGATAATTACTGGCCTTGACACTTACGCCCACACACAATAAAAATAAAGAGCAAAAGCAACAATACCAGTTATTCCCTTTGCCGAAAACCCTTGGACTTCCATCAACAGAGATTTGCATGCATGATGTGTTTTTAACCATGTGACCTAATCCTCACAAAGTTATTTTATTCATAACTTCTGTCAGAATGTGGCATATTCATTTGTGTTTTATGCTGAACTTCCATCTTTTTCCACAGATCTCACTTTTAGCTACTGTCTGTTGAGATGAAAGGAAGTCACTATCAATGGCAGTTACTGAACTGTGCGATACTCAAATACAAATGAGCTACAAACAATTTCTTTTGTATGCAAATGCCAACTCATGAAATCTGTCATAGACTTCAGAAGTCATGTCAGGATGCTTGCCAAGTCAATTACAAAAAAAAAAGACTCTTCTGCACAATTGTGTATGCTGGTTGGTTCGATAAATCATTGTAATTTCATGAGTGTCAATGATCAATTTGGTAACAATTCTATTATAACTGAATGCTTTCTTTTTGTGGCATGTACAAAAGGTCACAATAATTCATCGCAATATCTTCTGTGTACTGAGATAATGAATTGTTTACACATCGAACTTTGAAATTTCCTCACATCAAAGCAACCAAACAGATAAACAGCACATGCATAAGCAGTTCAGCTTCACTGTTTTTAAAAGGAGAGGTTCTTAATGATCCACACAAATATTCTTTTAAGTGACAACAGAACATCAAGTTTTCATACCTGCCTAATCCCCAAACGGTATGCTAGGATACGGTCAACAGCATTTGGGTTCATCTGGGTCCACTGTAGCATGTAGGAATAGACTCGGGCTCGGTTTTGCCAAAGCGGGTTGGGTGTATCGTAATAGAATTCAGGAGGATAAGCTTTACCTAAAAAAAAGAGAGATTATTACAGTTGCACAGAAGATAATTCACACTTTTTTTTAATACAGTGCACATGAGGGCAAAAAAAATGACAGAGAAAGTGCAGGTTAATTCACACAGCATGCCAAGGTTTATTAGCCAATGGTGGTATTGAAGCAACAGACACTTGTATCACTCCATCATGTACCAATTCAGGATGACATTCTTCAACACACAAATGTGGATCAATGACCCTTAAAGACTTGCATGTGCTGAGCAGTCGAGTAAGTCATTGTGTGAAATGAGATTTACACAAGAGCTAATAGGGAGTTGAGTGGCAATGTAATGAAACTGATGAATAAGGTTTCATAACGAAATGGAAAAGCCTTTCTGTAAAAGCTAGCTGGCATTGCTTGAAGTTATTTCTGGAACGTAACGACAAAACAAATAGAGTAGACCATTTGCCCTTTGTGCACATTCCAGTGTTCAGTCGATGCCTCCCTGATTGTCTACCTGAACTGTACCTTCAAGCTTGGTTCACTTGAATATACTGATAGTGCATAGTGCTTCAGAGCAGAGTGTTCCAAACATTCACAGGTCCAGAGTTAGGAAAATTGATCTCATTTCTGTCCTAGACACTAGAAAATTCTTCTAATTTCTCTACTAGACACTAACTCCTTATTCTGAAACTGTGACACCTGGTTTGAGGCATTCCAGCTCAGGCAAACATTTTCTCAGTACCTGCGTGTCAAGCCCAAAGCCCCTGAAGAACATTTTTTTGATATCACCTAAATTCTATCAAACAGAAGTACAATTGTCTCAAGCTTTTCTCAGAACAATCCTCTCAGCTTGGAGATCCAATCTATCTTAATTGTATTGTTTATCAGGCAAACATACCACTCTTAGTAAGGAGACCAAAACTGCAAACATATTTATAAAACAGGGAATAAAAAGAAACGGAAATCAGAGGAAATTTAATTGAATGCAAACATAAAGCCTAAACAGATTTCATTTATCAAAACTAATATTGGGTAACATAGAAAGTTCTTCCTAGGTAATGCCTTATATGAAGAGGCTGAAGACAGATCTCCACCTGTCCCAAGGGTCATTTTCACTACAGAGGAGGTACCCTGAATAAGTATTTGCCCTCTCCTTATTGGATAATGACAAAGCACAGCTATTCGACACCACTGTCTTGAAAGTCCTGTTCCATCTATTGATGTCTATCAGATATCATTAGGTTGACCAGGCCTTCAGTCTGTGCTGGTGGGTTATTATTGACCAATCACCAGTCAAAGTCAAGTATATTGTCTTATGCATAAGTGCATTTGTGGACAGGTGTAAGGAAAATCTTGCTTGTAGCAGTATTATTGACACATGGCATCATATAACAATATTCACAAGAAAAATATAAATTAAACATAAATAAAACACCTTCTTTACAAATAAGTGCTCAATTAGCATAAAAAAACTAAAGTTTAGTGCAAAGTGATTATCAAAGTGGTCACAGTATTGCAAAACTGTTGTGATTATGGTTGTGCCAGTTGGTTCAAGAACCAAATGGTTGAAGGGAAATAGTTGTTTTTGAATGTAGTGCTGTGGGAAAACTTCCTTGCTTTAGCTCTTTGAGGCTTCAGCGAAGAGACGCTTCAGTCAGAGAAAGCAAAGGAAAGGAAAACGCCAAGTTAAGTATTTTTTTTCCTTCACTTCTTTACATTTGCTTAGTTAGGACATGGAGATACCAGGCAGGATAGTGGTATGCTCTTCTTGCGGGATGTGGGAATGCAGGGAGACCTCCAGTGTCCCTGACGGCTACACCTGCGGGAAAACTACTAGGGGCAATTTCTAAAAATCGATGTTAAGGAGCTGGAGCTGGAACTGGAATTGGATGAACTCCAGATCATTTGGGAGGATGAAGGGGTGATAGATGGGACATATAGAGAAATAGTTACACCCAAGGTGAAGGACACAGGAAGATAGGCAACAGTCAAGAAGGGTTAGAGAGCCAGTTCAGAGTACCCCGAAGCCATCCCTCTCAATAAAAGGGATATCACTCAGGGTACTGTCAGGGGGGATGACTTAACAGAGAAAAGTCACAGTGATCGGGTCTCTGGTACTGAGTTCGGCTCTGTAACTCAGAAGGGAAGAGGGGAGAACACGGTGGTGATAGTGGATTAGTTAGTTAGTTAGCTAGGGGAATGGACTGGAGGTTCTGTGGGCGAGAATGAGATTCCCGGATGGTACATTGCCTCCCACGTGTCAGGGCCCGGACATCTCAGCATTCTTAAAAGAGAGGGTGAACAGCCAGAGGTCATGGTGCATGTAGGTACCAAAAGAGATCGCAGACTGTTGCAAGAAACATGAGGTTGTTATAGTAAGTGATTTTAACTTTCCACATACTATCTGGGAATCCCATACTGTAAAATGACTCGATGGGATAAAGTTTGTCAAATATGTTCAGAGAAGTTTCCTTCATCAGTGCGTACAAGTCCCAATGAGAGAGAGTGCAATACTAAATCTTCTATTAGGGAATGAGATAGGACAGGTGACAGAAGTTTGTGCAGGGGGACACTTTGCATCCACTGACCCCACAATGCCATTAGTTTCAAAGTAAATAAGCAAAGAGATAGGTCTTGTACGCTGGTTGAGATTCTACATTGGAGAAAGGCTAATATTGATGGTATCAGAAATGAGCTGGCAAGTGTGGATTGAGACAGGCTGTTTTCTAGCAAAGGCATACTTGGTAAGTATGAGGCTTTCAAAATTGAAATTTTGAAAGTACAAAGCTTGTATATGCCTGCCAGAACAAAAGGTAAAGACAACAAGTCTTTGGGTTTCGAGAGATATTGAGACCCTGTTTAAGAGAAAAAAGGAGGTGCATAGCAGGTATAGGCAGGTAGGAACAAATGAGGCGCTTGTGGAGTATAAGGAATGCAAGAGAATACTTAAGAGATAAATCCATAAAGCTAAAAGAAGGCATGAAGTTGACCTAGTAGACAAGATGAAGGAGAATCCTAAGGAATTCTACAGGTATGTTCAGAGCAAAAGTACTGCTAAGAACAAAATTGGTCTTCTAGAAGACAAAAATGGTAATCCATGTGAGGAGCCAAGACAAATGGGGAAGATGTTGAATGCAATCTTTGCATCTGCATTTACTCAGGAGACAGACACAGTATCTATAGGGTGAGGCAAAGTGGCATCAACTTCACAGATTACCGAGGGGGAGGTATCTTCTACTCTGAGACAGATCAGTATGTCTCCCAGGGCCTGACAAGGTGCTCACTTGGACCCTACAGGAGGCAAGTGCAAAAATCACCGGGACTCTAGTAATTTAAATGATCCTAAGTGACGGAAGAGGTACCAAAAGATTGAAGGATGACCAATGTTATTCTGCTGTTTAAAAAGGATCTAAACATAAAGCAGGACATTATAGGCCAGTGAGTCCGACATCAGCTGTGGGGAAGTTATTGGATGTGAATGTTGTCTGCATGGACTTTAGTAAGGCATTTGACAAAGACCCACATGGGAGGCTGGTCAAGAAGGTTCAGTCACTTGGCATCCAAGATGAGGTGGCAAATTGGATTAGACATTGGCCTTGTGGGAGAAGCCAGAGAGTGGTAGCAGATGGTTTCCTCTTTGATTGGGCCTGTGACTAGTGGTGTGCCACAGTGATTAGTGCTTGTTTCTTTGTTGTTTGTCGTCTATATCAATGATCTGGATGATAATGCAGTTAACTGGAAGAATAAATTTGTGGATGACACCAAGATTAGGGTGTAGTGGACAGTAAGGAAAGCCATCATGGCTTGAAGAGGGATCTGCATCAGCTGAAAAAACGGGCTGAGAAATGGCTGATGGAATTTATTGCAGACAAATGTGGGGTTTTGCATTTCAGTGGGACCAACCAGGGTAGGTCTTACACAGAGAACGGTAGAGTACTGAGGAGTCTGGTAGAACAAAGGGATCTGGGAATACAGGTCCATAGTTTATTGAAAGTGGTGTCACAGGTAGATAGGGTCATAAACAAAGCTTCCGACACATTGGCATCTGTCAATCAATGTATTGAGTACAGAAGATGAGATGTTATGTTGAAGTTGTATAAGACATTAGTGAGACCTAATTTGGAGTATTAAGTGCAGTTTTGGTCACGTACCTGAAGAAAAGATGTAGACACATCATCGAGGATCTCACTTGGTCTGTACATACAGACTGTGTGGTGAAAAAAGCACAACAGCGCCTCTTTCACATCAGACAATTGAAAATATTCAGCATGAGTTCCCAAGTCCTAAGGACTTTCTACAGGGGCACAATTGAGAGCATCCTGACTGGCTGCATCATTGCCTGGTACGGGAACTGTACTTCCCTCAATCGCTGGACTCTGCAGAGTGGTGTGGACAGCCCAGCCTGTCTGTGGATGTGAACTTCCCACTATTCAGGACCTTTACAGTGACAGGTGTGTAAAAAGGGCCAGAAGGATCATTGGGGACCTGAGTCAACCCAACCACAAACTGTTCCAGCTGCTCCCACCCAGGAACCCAGGAATCAGTACCGCAGCAGGACCAACAGGTTCTGGGACAGCTTCTTCCACCAGGCCATCAGACTGATTAATTCACACTGATACTAAGCTATATTGACTGTTCTGATGTACATCTTACTGTATATACTATTTATTACGAATTACTATAATTTGCACATTGCACATTCAGATGGAGATGTAACGTAAAGATTTATACTCCTCATGTACGTGAAGGATGTAAGAAATAAATTCAATTCACGCAGAGGTTCGTGAGAGTGTGGAATGAGCTGCCAGCACGAGTAGTCCACATTGCTGGATTTCACCATTTAATAGAAGTTTGGATAGGTGCATGGATAGTAGGGATATGGAGGGCTATGGTCCCGGTGCAGCTTGTCCAGAGTAGGCAGTTTGAATGGTTTCGGTCCAGCCGCGAGGGCTCTGTTTCTGTGCTGGAGTTCTCTGTGATTCTCCTGATGGTAGCTGTGAAAAGGTGTTGTGGCCCTGATGGTAGGAAGCTTTGCTGGTGAAGGATGCTGCCTTTTCGAGGCAATACCTCCTGACTGATGCTACTGACATACTAGACCGAGCCCATACTTTTTGCAGCTTGTTTTGTTCCTGTGCATTTGAATTGCCATACCAGACCATGCTGTGACCAACAACAATACTCTCAACAGGACATCTGTAGAAGTTTGTAAGAATGTTTGGTGACAAGATGAACCTCCTTAACCTCAAACAAAAGTAAAAATGCTGGCTGCTGGGTCCAGCGCAGGACATCTGGTGCGTTAAAATCCGCTGACTTTCTCCACTACCAGTCCCCCAATGTGGAGTGGCACCTGTTAGTTCTCCTTTCATTTCCTAAAATCATCAATCAGCTCTTTGAGTGAGAGGTTGTTGCTGCAGCACTGCTCAATCAACTGTCCTATCTTGCTGACTCATCACCATCTGTGAATCATCCACCAGCAGCAGTGTTGTCGGCAAATCAGTTGATAATCATCTAGCTGGTGTGTAAAATCCTCTTAACAAGAATTCAGGATTCAAGTCAGATACTTATGTCTCTTATGTGATCTTTTGTGTGTGTGTGTGTAAAAAAGTACATAAATACCAACCTGAGATTCATTTTCTTGTGGTATTTACAGGAAAAAAGAAATGCAATAGAATTTTACTAACATCTGTCCATAAATAGACAAAGACTGACAAACAACCAATGTACAAAAGAAAGCAAATTGCAAATAAAAGTAATACTAAGAACACGAGTTGAAAAGAGGCCTCGAAAGTGAATCTGTAGGCCATAGATTCAGTTCTGAGTCAAAGTAATTGAAGTTATCTGCACTGGTTCAGGAGCCTGATGGTTGTAGGGTAATAACATTTCCCGTACCTGGTGGTGTGGGACGTAATGCTTCTGTACCTCCTGTTTGATGATATGCTGCTTTCTTATGACAGTGCTTCATGTAAGTATACTTAGCAGTGGGAAGGGCTTCATCTGTGATGCACTGGGTTGTTTCCACCACTTTCTGTGAGATGGTTGGCCTTGATCATCTTGTATCAATGCCAGTCCCACCGTGTCTGAAACAGCCACTCTATGGTCACAGTGAATTTCAATGTTGACAAGACATTGCAGTCAGTGGACAGAACTTTCAAGCTGCTGGGTTGGGTCAGAATGTGGTGCCAACCATACCCGAACTTAGTAGCAAATCATCTAAAGCTATCTTCCCTCCCACGCTGAATGCATAAAGTTGTACAAAGTAGATGTAGGCAAAAATATATTACATTGATCACCTTTTGTCCAAAAATAAGCTTTGTTATATTTGCCATTTCTGTAGTTTTATGAACTTAATTTCATATTAATGATTCTAGACTCAAGTAATCTTTTTAGACGAAATTGATCTCAATGAATGCTTGCTTCTGCACTTGTATTCAAACTCAATAAGTCTCCCTCAAGAAGTTTAGAACTAAGTATTCAAGCTCTCAAGCTTCCCGTTATCAGTCTTTCCTTTGCCCAGCTTTGAAGTTCCTGCATGCTGACAAATCTTTTATATAGTGCGTGTATTATAGTGACTTCAAAATCTATTTTACAAAAAATATTGCAATAAATATTAGTTCTGTACAGCCAGTTTCTCATGAGGTTTGAAATAAAGTTATCATGAAAATATAAGGATGTGGAGATGTAAAGGTTAGTGTTGCACCAAATCAAATCGGTGAGGATTGAGCTGGACAGTCAGTATCAATGCACTTCCATACCAACATAGCATGCCCACAATTCACTAACCACACCGTACGTCTTTGGAATATGGCCGGAAGACCACAAAACTCAGGAGCAGAATTATGCCATTCAGCCCATTGAGTCTGCTCTGCTATTTCATTATGGGTGATCCATTTCCCTCTTAACCCCATTTGCCTGCCTTCTCCCCATAACCTTTCACACTCTGACCTAATCAAGAACCTATCAACCTTTGCCTTAAATACATCCAGTGACTTGGCCTCCACAGCCAGGTATGGTAGGAAACCCAAGTGTTTATGGGGAGAAGGTACAAACTCCTTACTGGTAGCAGCAGGAATTGAAGTCTGATTTGTGATCGCTGGTGCTATAGTAACTTTACACTAACCAGTACGCTACCCTGCTGCCCCATTCTAGAAAGTGACTGCCTAAATCAACCTGGAAGAAAGAGGTCCGTGGCTAGCCCAGTGTTAGACTGACAAAGGGGCCTAGAGAAACAGGAACAGGCAAAGCATACAAGCCCTTAAGCCCCCTCCGTCATCCAATAAGATCATGGCTCTCCTCCTTCAATTCTAATTTACCAGCAACCTCTCTCAATCCTCCTGAACTTGAACTATCTATCATTTTGAACATATTGCCTGACTCTCCTTCTGATCCTCCAGTCCTCCCATTTTTTGTCCTGCTTCCCTACCTCCATCCTTGACTCCCTTCATCTATCTTTATCCCCTTCTCCCTCCCAGCTCGATCTACCCACTTCACACAAAAGATCACCCCACCACCCCACCAACCAACTGGCTCTAACTGCTATTCATCTCTCTCCCTTCTCCTCCAACGGTTCTTATTCTCACTTTCTTTACTTATCCAAATCTAGCACTGGTAATGCTTTGTCTTCTTGCTTATCTTCCTCCAGCAACTGTGACCCAATGTTACAAGCTCCTCACCCACATTGCTTCATCTGGTTTTTTTTCTTTTTCCTCCCTCTCTCCATCTGTCCCCAATTATCATTTCAGACATCCCACCCTGCAGAAACTCATTTCAGGGAGGTAGTGCCGTCAATTTGCAGGAGACTTCTGGGAGAGGTGGGATGTCTGCAATAGAATGGCTCCTTAGCAGCTAGCCAGCTAGTTTAAATAACGTTAGCTATGCTAATGAACGATTGACACCTGTTAAACTCACCTCTCCCTCTCCCGCTCTCCCAAAAATCAATTTCCGGCATATCGCGGGTGTCAGGAAGCCGCTATCAATTTGCAGGAGACTCCCGGAACTTCTGGGAGAGGTGGGATGTCTGTCATTTACCTACTGCTGTCTCCCAACTCCACCTCCCCTACATGTTACTACCTGCCAGGTTACACACCTCTTTAGTCCATTATTCACCTCAGAGTCATTTCTTGCCCACCCCTACCCCTCTCAATGCTGGCTGTCTGTCCTCTTCACTCTTAATCCTGATGCATTAACAAATTCTTTTCATTCACGCCCTGCTGAACTCCTCCAGCATTGTCTGTTATTAAATGACTGAGCCTCCAAGAAAGAATTCTAAAGATCCAAAACACTCCAAATGAAGGGGATCTTCCTGATGTCATTCCTAAATGCTCAACATCTCATCTGAGATAAGGACTCTTCAACCATGGGAAGCAGCCTCTCAGCATTCCTCCACCACATTCCTTCAGAATTATATGTTTTAATAAAATATAATCTTAAATGTGAGCTCAAACAAGAGAAAATCTGCAGATGCCGGAAATCCAAGCAACACACACAAATGCTTGAGGAACTCAGCAGGCCTGGCAGCATTAATGGAGAAAAGTACGGTCGACGTTTCGGGCCTAGACCCTTCAGCAGGGCTCCAGCAGGCCCAAAAATGCTGACTGTACTTCTTTTCCATACATGCTGCCTGGCTTGCAGACTTTCTCCAGCATTTTGTGTGTGACCTTAAATGTGAGGTTAGGTTATATGCCAAGGATATCAATAACAAATAATTAGCATAAAATCCATCAAAATAAATCAATGTTTTCTTGAAGTGCCTTTGACAATTCGGTAAAGCTAAAAACGAGATTATCAACATTAACTTGATCTATTTGCCTGAGGTTTGAAACCTCTGGGTTGTTTGCAAAGTTTATAAAGTTCTAAAAATATTTTAAACTACCAACATATTTAATCATTAAAGAATAAGTTAACTACAAATTACATTAATTGTTTTGGTATTCTTGATGTCCAACATTTGGAATTGTCAAGCATTTGCAATGGCAATCAGCTCCAGCCAACAATCAAAGTGAAGATAACTTTTGTTGTGGTAGGGGCATGAGCACAATTCCTGAGGCGTCACAAGGCAGACACTTTAGCAAATACAAGTCAATATTTTGACAGAAGGTTGCTTTTCACATCCTGCTAACTAATCAAAGGAGAATAACCCTCCAATGGCCTGACTCCTACTATTGTTTTAAAATCATGTACGGCTCATACCCGTACACCAACAGTGCAGACCAAGATATTTCCATTCTCATTTTAGCTGCATACCTGAAGCACTGCCTGTGTTACATCTGTAAATCAATCATATCAGCTACAGGAGATAGGCTTTAATGGTAATTCCTTTTCTTGTAGTACTGTTCCAACTGACTGATGTCTTTTAGTTATAACTGTTGTTGTGTGTAGAGAGCTGATCAGTGGTGGCCAAGGACAGACATTGCTTGCTAGAAGCAGTAGCTAAGGCAGTCTGTATTTGAAATAACAACTTAAAATTAAAGCCAAATTCTGCTGTTTCTGATATGGTCTTTCTTTCCTTCATCACATTTATGGAGTAACTCTGCATCCCATTTTACAAAGACAAATTTGCAATTCTGGTATAAATTATACAAGAAACTGGTAGCTTATTGCCAAAGAAAGTCAGTTATCAAACAATTTAACAGAAAATAGTTTTAAGCTAAAATAAATCTATATTCATAAGCTGTGTTTTATCCAAGAACAATAGCATGGAATAGATAATAGATCCATTTACACACACATCCAACTTGTGTACACTAGTACTCGTATCAATTTGAATGATCTCAAACTGCAGTATGCTCAGACAAACATATTGGAGTTTTGAGACACGTCCCTCACAAGGTCTTTCGAAGTCATCTCCACCTCAGCTTTGCAGGCATGAGAGTGGAAAGTGTTAAAAAGTTGACCTTAAAAATTGTGGTAAACCATATAGAAAAGGTAAATCTGATAAACTAGTTTCTATAAACTGAAAGTATGTCTAGGTGCATTGAAGGAAAAAGCAAATTAAAAGATTGATATCTGGAATTCCACTTCAGACAAAGAATAGCCAATTCAGTGGACTCTGCGATTGTTAGACAACCAAATTCTGCAACTGTGGGATAGTAGGCTCCTTTAGAGTGAACAAAGAAAAATGGATTAGCAATCTCCTTCTTCTGTAGACTTGCAATCTCCTGGTTTTGTGTTTTCTCTACTCTCCAATGACTTTTTGACTGGTTTAAATGACATTGGAACCATACAGATTCATGTGGTTTCAATGTCATTTTGTCCCCCGTGACAAAAGGATACTCTCTGTTAAGTTGAATGCATCCATTTCAGTAAGACCTCACTAAGACCTTGCAGTAATCATTATCTGCCTTGTATGCCAAATGACACCGAGAGCCCACTCCATCACTGTTGGAAGAATGAATCAGGTTAATGACTCTCTTCTCCACATTTTACATTTGTGGTGATGACCAAAAGAAAATGCCTAATCTACCTTTGTGAAACATTCTCCCCTGCTTTAGAATGCGATGATGGTGAAATGTCTGCAGATTAATTACACCATTACTGTGTTTGTTTCTCACAGTAAGCTTGACTGCGTAGCGTGTGTGAAAGTGAACTGATTGATTTGAATGAATCAATTTGCATGTAAAATATAATTCTCACTGTGTAGCAAAGTATGTGAATGTAAGAATATCGGTCTTAAGGCAGAGAGCTGTACATTTTGAAGATAACATGCTCTTCGCTCTTTTTAACTGCTCATTTTTTTTTCCTTGATTGTCAGTAATCCTATATGACAGAAGCAATTTCAAAGAGAAAAGTGGATGTGTTAGAAGAATCAGAATCATTCACTTTATGCTTTATCTGCTTTCTTGTTAATTACAGCTTAAAAAATGCATTCTTTTCCACACTGCCAGTGACGTCATGTGTAGTTATCTTTACTGACCTCGTTACTTTTTCAGCTCTCTCACTAGTTGCATGTATGTATTGTTCAAACTGAATGCAGATAGTCACTGCTCTAACTGCCTGTGCTCCTTGCCATTTCGAGTCAGAAGGTGGGTGGATCAGTCAGGTCCTTTGGCATTTCTATGCCACTGACCTTCCACTCACTGTCAAACCCCTAGGAGCACAAGCTCCCAGTTTTCTGCATCTCCAAGTAGACACCACTCATCAGTCATGATTTCGTCGAGTTTTTTTTAGTGCAACTGAGCCACTGAACAGCAAAAGGTCTCGGAATGAATGAGATCCAATGTGGCGGGGGGGGGGGGCGTTGGGAGAAGATGGGGGTGTCTGGCTCACTCTGTGATCTGGGGAACAACAAGAGGGGAGAGAGTAAAGATTTGTCAGCATGCAGGAACTTCAAAGCTGGGCAAAGGAAAGACTAATAACGGGAAGCTTGAGAGCTTGAATACTCAGTTCTAAACTTCTTGAGGGAGACTTATTGAGTTTGAATACAAGTGCAGAAGCAAGCAGTCATTGAGATCAATTTCTTCTAAAAAAGATTACTTGGGTCTAGAATCATTAATATGAAATTAAGTTCATAAAACTACAGAAATGGCAAATATAACAAAGCTTATTTTTGGACAAAAGGTGATCAATGTAATATATTTTTGCCTACATCTACTTTGTACAACTTTATGCATTCAGCGTGGGAGGGAAGATAGCTTTAGATGATTTGCCACTAAGTTCGGGTATGGTTGGCACCACATTCTGACTCAACCCAGCAGCTTGAAAGTTCTGTCCACTGACTGCAATGTCTTGTCAACATTGAAATTCACTGTGACCGTAGAGTGGCTGTTTCAGACATGGTGGGACTGGCATTGATACAAGATGATCAAGGCCAACCATCTCACAGAAAGTGGTGGAAACAACCCAGTGCATCACAGGTGAAGCCCTTCCCACCGCTAAGTATACTTACATGAAGCACTGTCATAAGAAAGCAGCATATCATCAAACAGGAGGTACAGAAGCATTACGTCCCACACCACCAGGTATGGGAAATGTTATTACCCTACAACCATCAGGCTTCTGAACCAGTGCAGATAACTTCAATTACTTTGACTCAGAACTGAATCTATGGCCTACAGATTCACTTTCGAGGCCTCTTTTCAACTCGTGTTCTTAGTATTACTTTTATTTGCAATTTGCCTTCTTTTGTACATTGGTTGTTTGTCAGTCTTTGTCTATTTATGGACAGATGTTAGTAAAATTCTATTGCATTTCTTTTTTCCTGTGCTCCTTGCCATTTTGAGTCAGAAGGTGGGTGGATCAGTCAAGTCCTTTGGCATTTCTATGCCACTGACCTTCCACTCACTCTCTTTCTCTCTCTCTCACACACACACACACACACACACACACACACACACACACACACACACACACACACACACACACACACACACACACACACACACACACACACACACACACACACACACACACACACACACACACACACACACACACACACACACACACACACACTTTTAACTTATGGCCAAATATCCAAAGCTCCCAGCCAAATGAGAACTAAGAATGGAAATGAATTCATTAGGGAGAGAAGCAGTCAACATCAATTTAGCACTGCATTCAAATTTCCAGCACAGCCCTTGGATGCCTGACATAAAGGATGTTCGAAGATTAAGAACTCTGACCTGGTACAAAGCTCATAGTCTGCCAGCCACGATCCCTGTCCTCCTTTGTACTTTTGAGGTCCGGTCTACCTACAGATGAAACCTTAAAGCTCTTAAATATCCCATCAACACCAAGCGCCGCAATAGAGTAGCAGTTAGCATGACGCTGTTACAGCTCCGAGCGTTCCAGGCTTCGGAGTTCAAAGTTCAACTCCAGTGTCATTCTTTAGGGGGTTTCTGTACACCCTCCCTGCGGAAAGCATGGGTTTTCCTTGGGTGCTCCAGTTTCCTCCCGCAGTCCAAAGGCAGACTGGGCAGGTTAATTGGTCATTGTAAATTGTCCCGTGATTAGATTACACACACACAAAATGCTGGAGGAACTCTGCAGGCCAGGCAGTGTCTATGGAAAACAGTACAGTTGACATTTCAGGCCGAGACCCTTCAGCAGGTTAGAGTTAATCGGGTTTGTCAAGGGTTTCTGGGACGGTGCCCAGCATAAGTGGCAGAAAGTATATAATTTTCCAAGGAGCTGTGCGTAAAGTAGCATCCAAACTAGACAAAGAGGGCAGAGCCACAGTTTACAAAGCCCAGTTACGAAGTATCATGGAGTATGCCTGCTTATCATGGATGAATGCCTCAGAGTGTCCTCAGCCTGCTTGATTTCACTCAGAGAAAGGCTCTCAGGATTATAGGTGTAGATGAAGCCACAGCTCGTGAGAAGCTAGCCATCAGTAGCCTACACCACAGACAACAGGTTGCTGCAGCTACTGTGCTATACAAAATGCACACCAGCCACAGCCCTGCAGACCTTCGCGCCATGCTGCCTTCCTCTTATGAGAGATGGCGCACCACACGATCAAGTTTATCTGTGCCTGCTCATGCTGTTTCTATGCCTGATGCAAGAACCTACACACTGGATAGAAGCTTCCTTCACTGTGCTATCAGAATTTGGAACAGCCTTCCAGATGCTGTGGTTGGAAACATCTGTGACAATGGGGTCCAAGCCTTCAAGAGTCCAGTGCACAAACATCTATCATCTATTCTACCGCCAGGACTTAAGAACTTTTTAAAAGCTATTATTAATGCTTTTTGAGATAGTGATTTAGATGCATATCATATTTTTTACTGAGTTAAGTATTGTATGTAATTAGTTTTGCTACAACAAGTGTATGGGACATTGGAAAAAAGTTGAATTTCCCCATGGGGATGAATAAAGTATCTATCTATCTATCTATCATCTATCTATAGGAGGGAAGTCATGCGGTAAACTATGTGTATACCTGTCTGGACACGCCCCTCTGCTGACTGCTCCTGTGGCTCCTCCCACAGACTCCTGTATAAAGGCGATTGGAGACACTGCTCCTCCCTCAGTCTCCAAGATGTTGTAGTCACTTTTGCTGCTAATAAAAGCCTATCGTTCACCTCCCGTCTCCGAGAGTTATTGATAGTGCATCAAATCACATGCTTCTTCATAAGCTATCATGAAGGGGACCAGGATGGCAATGCTTGGTTGTTGGTAGGTAGGGTTCACACCTGACTCTCAAGAGCACTTGTGAGTTATGTTCCGGCTTAGTCCTTAAACTGCTGGAGAACAGTGTGGAAAGATCAGGTGCTGTTTTCTCCCGGTAGGGATTATTTTTTAGTTCCAAGTGCTCCTGTCACATTTTGTCACCCTGTAACCTTATCCTTCAATCTCTCTGAATTATGGAGGACAGCTTGTGTATAAACGTCTCTGTCCCGCAGACTTCATCATGATCATCATGACTCCAGTATTTCTACTATTTTTCAATGTTTCTTAATTGTACATTTTTTGTGTTCTATCGCTGAGCAGCAGAGAAGCACCTGACTGGCCTATCAGAGTTCTCTTTGGGAACTAGTTGACTTGATCAGCATTTCTGATCTGGCTATTGTTCACGATCACATTTAATAAAAAAGGAATTTATGCTTTCAAACTTTGCTAGTTCACTGCATATTTCTCCTTCCAATAATATCTCTATATTCTAAAGAGTTGAATCCTGAGTACCTAAACTTTTGGTGATACAAAACTTATCTCAGATTGGTCAGATGTGTCATCAAAGGTCATCTCTTTCGATTTAATGCTGAGACATACTCGCATTTGATTTACTGAAAACGTGCACCAGAACAAACTGCGACTAAATAACTAAACTGGAACTCAGGAGTGTGCATTCAACTCTGGATATTCTGCAAAGAAATATTTACATAGGAAGGACGCAGTTGAAATTCAATGATGTATTAAAGTGTTCATTTTTCAAAAGTAGGTTGAAAATACATGGTTTATACTCCAGAGTGTGTACCTGCTTGAAATGAACCTATGGGATTACAAGAACATGTCCTTTTCAGTGGGCATCTAGAATCAGAGAGCATGATGTTATAATTAAATGCAGGTCACTTTCAAACAAAATAAGTTACTTATTAGTCAGAATCTAACTGAATGGCTGAACAAATGCCTCTCGTGGTATATGGAACGGGTGCAGAAACTCAATTTGGCTCGGAATGCTGTTGCTCACTTCAATTGTCCGCTTGATTTGAGCTTTTTTCTCTTTCTCTGTGTATTGGGTGTTGGTCTTTATTTTTTTAAATTGGGTTGTTTTGGGTTTCTTGCTTTGTGGCTGCTTGTAAGCGGACAAATCTCAAGGTTGTAAAATTTATGCGTACTTTGATAATAAATGTACTTTCTTTGATTCTTTGAGAAATAGAAGTAAATGTACCTCTGTAGAAAGAATGTGAGACATGGACAAAGCACTTTGTATTACGTATGTATAAATCCTGCTTATTACTTTGTTGCTATGTAGAACACAGGACAACACAAAATAAGGACAACGGCCAATTAAGTTAATATTATAGCACAGAGTAGTGGTTAACACTATTTCTTTACAGTGCCAGAGAGAGCCAAAGAGCCTGTACTGTGATGTAATGTTCTAAGTACTATGTTCTATGATCACTGATTGGGGATCGATTCTTGTCACTGTCTGCAAGGAGTGCCTGCGTTCTCCTTGTGACCACCTGGGGTTTCCTCCGACTGCTCCAGTTTCCTCCCACATTCCAAAAGATGTACATTGAGGGTTAGTGAGCAGTGAGCATGCTCTGTTGGTGCTGGAAGTGTGGCGATCTTTCTGGGCTGTCCCCAGTGCATCACAAAGAAAAGGTGAGGCAAACGACACATTTTGGTGCATGTTCCGATGTACATGTGGTAAATAAAGCTGATCTTTATGTCTTTATGATGACTATCAAAACATAATGTTAGAAAGCTAAAACAAAAAACAGAAAACGCTGGAATTGCAGGTCACATGCATGGTAAGAGCATCAGAATTAATGTTCCAGATCGAACACTCATCATCAGAATTGGGTTCTTCATCCTGAAACATTAACTTTGGGCTCTTCCCACAGAACGTGGTGATATTGTCATGTTCGAAAGAACAAAGAATCAAGTGTCTCTAGTCCTGTCTCAGGAATACACCTTTTTCTATCTTCTTTGTCTGAGTTTGATAGCTTTGATACCTTTTCCTTGCTATCCTCATCAGATTGACGCTGGTTCAATTGTTTCTACTATTGGTTAGGCTCTGTGAAATCAAACCTTTGGGGAATTTTTTTTTCTTCAAAAGATTTCTCCAATAGCATTGATCAGTGCATATTCTCATAACATGCACTGGTGTCAGGTTATTGAAAAATACTGGTTCAATGACAAAGAAATCCAAACCCCAAGGGAGCACCTACCCATAATGGAAATTAAAATACAAACACCCATCAACCTTTTCAGACTTATCCAAGGCATGAATAATTTAAATGCATTACATCTGACCTTTGAGCAAATCCTTCAATCCCTTTCCACTTACTGTGTAACATTTCCTTATCCATATTTCCTTTTGCGTGCAGCATACACAGGCTGCTTATCTTTTTCATTTATTACTGTTTCTGTTTTCTAATCTGTTAGTTCATTGGTGCTGCAGCACAATGCTTGTGCTGCGTGTGTTATGATTGCAAACAGGGTGCGTTCAGTTCTACCAACCCGAATGTCTGAAGGGGAAGGAGGTTATAAAAAAACAACTTTCAAGGAGTGAAGCAGCATTCTCGTATACACTTCAGAAAGGAAAAGAACCAGGCAAAATACAGACCTACCAGTTCCCAGGTTGTGAGGTTCCTAATTCCTTATGGTGTGGCTTTAGCCATTCACCTGATGCCCAGCACCAATTCAAATACAGCCTGACAATCAGCATTAGAGTCAGAGCTTTTGGCAATTTCAGTCATTGCTTACAATATAACACCAAAAAAAAACACTGACACTAATGCATCTGATCCAGCTTCTTCTATATTCAGCCCCAAAGTGACAACCAGACTCTGAATCCTGCTACAAGAATCAGATTTTCACATTCAATTACCCGCAATTAGAAAAGTTGGCTGGCCAACAGCAATCACTGCAAAATGGCAGTGGTGCTGACAAGATAGTGAATTTCCCATTATTCTGAGATTGTTAATATCTTGTTAACACCAACCTCAGCAAGTTTTTTTAAAAAATGGTCTCTTTGTCTCTCCCAGGTTTTGTTCTCCAAATGTAGTTCTGAAGCCAATTTCTGTCTACTAAGCTACACAATACATACCACTTGGGCTTGAGTTTTTTAACTTGATTGTTTGTCCTGCTATTGTCACTGCAGCAGAATAAATTGAAAATTATATCCATGATTAATTTATCTAGTTGCTGGGCTGAAAGCTGTGGCAGTGTGATCAACCTCACTGGGGAGTTACATTCCTCAGATAGTCTTCCTACATCAACACCCTTTCAAACAGAGAATTCTCCTGCTTACATCGACTGAAGTTCATTTGACATCGTAATAGGAGCAAAATTGAAAGAACCTGTGAGATATAAGGTTTTTTCACTCTGCACTTTGCATTTTAAACAGCAATGCCTCTATTCACCAGGGTTTCGTAGCCCAGTTTTGGGTAAGCAGTCAGTTCAGGTGGGAGTTGCAGGGAATGGTATATATTTCTCTTCTGCTGTCCTCTGGTAATTCTTGTATTGGTTTATCCCTGAAGAAAGTACTCCTGCTGGGGTTGTGCAAATTTCCATTAACTGTGAACTGAATCTAAACAAAATCAACATTTAAAACAGGCTAAGCTCAGAGTGATTTGAATTGCTAGTGCCTTTAGTTCAATGGCAAAAGGGAAATGCCATTAGATTCAAACATTGGAAAATGAACCACATAATACATAAACAGGCAGAGCTAATGTTGAAGTTAAAGACACATTTATCCAGAAATGTTGGCATTGAAGAAGCTTTGCTCCTTTTTCTGTGGTGATTGTAATTTGCCTCTCATCCTGTTAAGCTTCATTCCTTTTCCTGTAACTGTTAATTTAGTCAGCAGTATTTCTCTTCTCCTTTTCTTTCCCAATTTGATTAACATGCTTATCTTACTGTTTACTTTGCAGTTCAGGAGGTGGATTAAACTGAGTGAATTGCTTGGGTCACAAGGCCAAAAGACCATAAGATATAGGAGTAGAATTAGACCATTTGGGCCATTGAGTTTGTTCCGCTATTTCATCATGGCTGATCCAAATTTCCTCTCAGCCCCAATCTCCTGCCTTCTCCCCATATCCCTTCATGTCCTGACCAATCAATAATTTATCAGCCTCTGCCTTAAATATAAGTAAAGACTTGGCCTCAACAGCTGCCTGTGGCAATGAATTCCACAAATTAACCACTTTCTGGCTAAAGAAATTCCTCCTCATATCCGTTTTAAAAGGATGCCCCTCTATTCTGAGGTTGTGTCTTCTGGTCTTAGACTCTCTTATCTCAGGAAACATCTTCACCACATCCACTCTATCAAGGCCTTTTACTGTTCAATAGGCTTCAATCAGGTCACCCCTTATTCTTCTGAATTCTAGTGAATACGGGTGCAGAGCCATCAAAAGCTCTTCATATGAGAAGCTGTCAAATCCTAGAATAATTTTTGTGAACCTCCTTTGAACTCTCTCCATCCTGCTAAGAAAAGGGGCCCAAAACTGCTCCCAATACTCCAAGTGAGCCCTCAACAGTGCTTTGTAAAGCATCAATGTTATATACTTGCTTTTATATTCTCATCCTCTTGAAATGAATGCTAACATCACATTTGTTTTCCTCACCACAGACTCAACCTGCTCTTCCAAATGCCAATGCTGGTGTTTCCATCTGGAGCTGTCAGGAATTTCTGAGCTCCAGCACGAATATGGAAACTACTGAAGATAATGACAGAAATCCCCTTACTTTGCTCCAGTATTTAACTCATCATTGTGCTGTATCTCAGCTGAAGTTGTGGAATACCAACTTCTGCACTTACTGCTGTCATGTCAGACCTGGTCAGACTCAATGATTGTATTCATCTCAAACACTGGGAACAAGTGTAAAGGAGGTCACGAAGAAGGGTCTTGGCCTGAAAGATCGACTGCTTATTCATTTCCATAGATGCTGCCTGACCTGTTGAGTTTCTCCAGCATTTTGTATGTGTTGTAAAGGGAGAATATGTTTGAATATACTTAATATCTTATACTACACAGCCTTCTAAAAGTAAAGACATTTCTTCTCTTCTCAGGCTTGAAGTGGCAACATCTCACTTTCAAAATCCTTCTTGAGAGTCCAGGAGGAGAAAACAAAATTGCTAAATTTATTCTGTCAAGATATTTGTACGTTTCAATGAGACCATGAAGTTAATCAACTGTCAAGTTCACTGAATGCATTTTCATCAGATTTTGTCAATCAAATCCAGTGACATTTAAACAAATCCTCATTTTCATTAGATATGAATTTCATTTTAGCTTCACGTTAACTTGTTAGTTATTAAGAGTCACATCTTGTATCACGTTAGCCTAACTGTTTAGTATGTTTACTTTCTAATGAAACTTTAACTTGTTTCTGAAATCTGAAGTTGTTCAACAAAAATTCACATCATAGTTAATTTGACTTTATCTAGAAATTAATTAATGTGCAGTTCATTAATCTACAAAATCAGTCTGCTGACATCAATCATTGGATTATTTTAATCTGCTTGTCAATGGTCTGTAAAAAAAATCATATCCTTCTCTTGTGATTGCAGACTAAATCTAGTGAGCTTCATCAAAAGATGCAAGAGTCAGTCAGCATTACAGTACATTTTTTTAAAATTTAAGTGCTTTAATATTATAATCTTCAAATGATAAATTTGCAGGGATGATGATTCCCTAGGGTGATGTGAAGAGTTTAGGGGTGTGCATCACAACGTAAGGATCGGCTGTTCAGGATAGATTTCAGAATTAATTTCTTCATCCTGAGGGCAATGAACCTATGCTGCTTTCAATCCAAGAAGCTTGGCAGTGTTAGTTGCCAGGATACTCAAGGCAAAGGTCATTAGCACAAGAAATTATCCAGATCCAGGACCCATTATATAAACATTATTGTGAAGAAAGCACAACAGCACCTCTCCTTCCTCAGGAGTCTGAAGAGCATGTCATCAAAAACCCTGGAAAACTTCTATAGATGTGAGGTGGAAAGTGTGCTGACAGGCTGCATTATGGCCTGGTATGGGAACACCAATGCCTTTGTGCAGAAAATCCTACAAAATGTGGTGGATTTGGCACAGTGCATCACGGGTAAAACCCTACCAACCATTGACCACATCTACATGAAATGTTGCCATAGAAAAGCAGCATCCATCATCAAAGATCCTCACCACCCAGGCCATGCTCTTTTCTCGCTGCTGCCATCAGGTAGAAGGTACAGATGCCTCAGGACTTAAACCACCAGGTTCAAGAACAGTTGCTGCCCCTTAGCCATCAGGTTCTTGAACATAAGGGGAAATACACATTAAAGGACTCGGTTATATGTTATTTCATGCTCATTTTCATTGCTATTTAATTATATCTGCATTACATAGTTTGCTTACAGTTTACAGTTACTGCTCTATAGATTTGCTAAGTATGCCCGCAGAAAAAGAATCTCAGGGTTATATGTAGTGACATGTATATAATCTGATAATACATTTTACTTTGAACTTTTGAACTCTGAACTTTGAGACGCTGGAAATCTGGAGCAACACACATAAAGAGCTGGAGGGAAAAAGGAAGTCTTGGCCCAAAACATTGACTTTTTATTCCTTTCCAAGGATCCTGCCTGACCTGCTGAGTTCCTCCAGCATTTTGTGTGTCCTAGTCAAAGCAGAGATCTATAGAATCAGAATCAGGGTTATGTCAAGAATATCCGCCATATGTCAACTCTACGGCAGCAGTACAACAAAATACATGGTAAATAAGGATAGAGAATAAAGCTGAATTACAGTAAGTATATACATGTCTAGTACATAGTTAAGTTAAAATAAACAATGCAAAAAACTGAAACTGAGAAGTAGTGAGGCAGTATTCATGGGTTCAATGTCAATTTAGAAATTGGATGGCAGAGGGGAAGAAGTAGTTCCTTAATCGCTGAGTGTATGCCTTCGGGCTTCCGTAGTTCCCTCCCAATGGTAACAATGAGAAGAGGGCATTTTCTGGGTGGTGGGGGTCCTTAATAAAGGATGCCACCTTCCTAAGACACCACTCTTTGAAGATGTCTTGGATACTGCAGAGGCTAGTACCCACGATGGAGCTGACTGATTATGCAACTTTCTGCAACTCACTTTGAACCTGTTCAGTAGCACACTCCTCTCCCAATACCAGACGTTGATGCAGCCAGTCAGAATTGCTTTCCACAGTACATTTGTAGAAGTTTGAAGAATATTTTAGTTGCAGACCATATCTCCTCCAACTCCAGACAAAATATAGCCACTGTCTTGCCTTCTTTATAGCTGCATCAATATGTCACATCCAGATTAGATTTTTGGATATTTAGTAATGGAGGAGCATGTGTGCATTCAACAGGACTTCAACTACAGTGTTTCATTAAGTATTCAATTGAAAGCACCAGAGCCTAGACACGAATGCATTTGATTGAAGTATAATCTAAATTACCCATCATGACTTGCTGACATCTGAGTGCAGAACCACCTTATGATTAAGTTGTGTGTATATCAGATTTATCTGAACCGCAAGATAAAGGCTTACCAGATTAATTTAAACTCCCTGATCCCATGGTACGCCAGTAAGGTCAGGCTCTAAATCCACAGGTGAACTGTAAATCCTCCTGCTGTGCAGATATCATGGAGGAGTAGATTTGTAGATACACATGATCCTGATATTACTTGTTGCAGGTAGAAAACAGGAATTCATTACAACTTGTAGAGTAAGGTGAGATACCTTGAGTTTACTACATTGCAATAGAGTTGCTGAATTTTCCAATACTTGATATCCTTTAGGGAAAGATATCCCTGATTTGTTTAGATGGGATGTAGGCACTGGCTCATTAAACCATTTCAGTACCCAATTAAACTGAACTTCTGGCTCCTTGTTTAAGTTAGAGAATGCCTCTGGGCCCTGGAATGTGCTTTATTAGCCAAACAGAATCAGGATTACTACAAAGTTAGCACAGCTCTATCTCAGGTGAAAAATCAGAAGTAAATTCCAATGTACCTTAGTTGCTGGTGGAGAATCTGAATGTAAGGCAGCCTTATCAGTTTAAAGCTGGAAGCACTTCTCCTTTAAATCAGGAACATTATACCAATCCATACCAATACCATACCCTTAAAAACTGCCATCGCTGATCAATGCCTTCCTTCTTATACTGCACAAGGTGCAACTTTTGACCAATGTACAACTTTAATACAGGGATAAAGTGCCATTCTAGAATCATGACACAACATTAATAATGGGACAAGCTGGAACTTCAGACCATTGTCACTACTTCAACAATGGGGCAAGGTGCTGTTCAAATATTTGCACAGAGTAAGAAGGACTGATTTAATAAAGAGTCATTCTGGGCTAATGATAGTCTGATAATGTGATGATGTGGCATTCTATTCCATAGCCTTTCTGTTACTGGGAAAGGCACCAGACTAGACCAATGTCTTCCTATTGTTACTGGGTCTAGAGTGCTCCTGCAATAATGGAAAGGTATTGGTCTAGTGTCCAGACTGATGCTATACTTTTACTGCTGGTGCCAGGTGTCACTCCAAACCAATGCAAATCCTTTTATATGGTAAAATGATCCCAGGTGAGATGCCACTGGTATCCCAGACAAGGCATTTCACATGAGAGAACCAAAACAGTAAATAAGATTAGTTCCAAAACAAGATACTAAATTTCATTAAAAAAGAACTTCAGATGGAATTAATTGATCTTCATGTCCAAGTAAGTTATGTAAACTGAATCTTTCTATTAAAAACATGATATGGGTATTCACCTGAAGCTGAACCTATTTTGTGAGAGAGGAACTTCCCAATGGAAGGGCTGAAGAGGATAGATGATGCTTCCCTGGAATGACAGGAATCTGGAACAATGGGTCAACAGTCTCGGAGTAAGGAAGACCATTTACCACTGAAATAAAAAGAGATTTCCTTACACAGGGGGTGGAAAATCTTTGTAAATCCCTAACCCGTAACCATTATGAAGGCTCATTGAGTTCATTCAAAACAATAGATCTCTGATATCAAAAAAACGGGAATGGGAAACTCACAAAATGTAGGAATGTTTACTTACGATATTCACAAATGGCAGAGCAGGATAAAATAAGTAAGACCATATCATATAGGGGTAGAATTAGGCCATTTGGCCCATTGAGTTGTTTCTGCCATTCCACCATTGCTGATATTTTTAAAGCCCATTCACCTGTTTTCTCCCAATATCTCTTAATCCCCATTACCAATCAAGAATCTATCAATCTCTGGCTTAAATATACCCAATCACTTGGCCTCCATGGCAACAAATTCCACAAATTCACCCCCTTCTAGCTGACAAAATTCCACCTCATCTCAGTTTTAAGCAGATGTTCTTTTATTCTGAGAATGTGTCCTCAGTTCCTAGACTCTCCTAATACTGAAAGCATCCTCTCCATGTCTTCTCTATTTGGCCTTCCAGTATTCCATGAGTTAAGCCTGCTCCTAATTTTCATGTTCCAAAACCTGAACAGTCCCTTTGGCTATTCTAACTGTGGAACAGCTTGATAGTCTTTGTTTGAATTAAACTTCTCTGTGGAAGAATTATTTTGTTGGGATGTGGAGGCTTTAATATTTGGTACTCAGTTTTTGCCTTCTCCCTGTGTTTCCAGTGAACTGCATTCCTCGGAGAATTTCTGCTTCATAGTTTTAACCCACCAGTTCACCCGATCTGTTGGTGAACGGAAGATATCAGTAGTGATGGCTAACACAAAATTATACTCCTCTAGTGCAGTTAAATGAGCTTCAGCCGAAACACTATTCCATTCCCTGAGTTTTTAGAGACACTTGTTACTGGAATGAGGAACATTAATTAAATTCAATGGACAGGTATTTGATTTAACAAATAACATCCCCAGCTAAGACCCTGAGGTACTGAAACTTAGCAAAGGCTGTATAGTTTTTTAGCCATCTTTAAGATGTATAATTTACAGCTGTTAATTTGTTTATGCAAATTCATGTTTGCCTTGTCTTATAATGTATTGTGCTGCTGCTGCAAAGGGCTGATTTTCCTGGCATTTATACCCCATGTATGTATAACTACAGCACTAAACTTGAATTTGATTGCTTGATCAGAATAGATACAGGATCTCAGAAGAGACATACAAACTCATAAGGTAGGGGACAGCAGAGAGTGACAACTGTGGGGAGAGTTTCAGCAGAGATCGACAACTGTGGGGAGAGGGACAAGAGAGTGAGAACTGTGGGGAGAGGGACAGCGGAGAGTGAAAACTGTGGGGAAAGAGACAGCAGAGAGTGAGAACTGTGGGGAGAGGGACAGCAGAGAGTGAAAACTGTGGGGAAAGAGACAGCAGAGAGTGAGAACTGTGGGGAGAGGGACAGCAGAGAGTGAAAACTGTGGGGAGAGGGACAGCAGAGAGTGAGAACTGTGGGGAGAGGGACAGCGGAGAGTGAGAACTGTGGGGAGAGGGACAGCAGAGAGTGAAAACTGTGGGGAGAGGGACAGCAGAGAGTGAGAACTGTGGGGAGAGGGACAGCGGAGAGTGAGAACTGTGGGGAGAGGGACAGCAGAGAGTGAGAGCTGTGGGGAGAGGGACAGCAGAGAGTGAGAACTGTGGGGAGAGGGACAGCGGAGAGTGAGAACTGTGGGGAATGGGACAGCAGAGAGTGAAAACTGTGGGGAGAGGGACAGCAGAGAGTGAGAACTGTGGGGAGAGGGACAGCGGAGAGTGAGAACTGTGGGGAGAGGGACAGTGGAGAGTGAGAACAGTGAGGAGTGGGATAGCTAATTGGAGTGGGAACCAGTTCATCATAGGAAAAGCACTCCCCACCATTGAGAACATGTACGAAGAGTGCTGCCACAAGAAAGAAGCATCCATCATCAAGGATACCCACCATCTAGGCCATGCTCTCTTCTCACTGTTACTATCAGGAAGGAGGCACAGGAGCCTTCGATCCAATACCACCAGGTTCAGGAACAGTTATTACCCCTCAACAATCAGGCCCCTGAATCAATGTGGATCACTGGACACAACCTATAGACTCACTTTCAAGGACTCCTCAAATCATGTTCTCAGTATTATTTATTTACTTAATTAATTTTTATTAATTTTTATTTGCAGTTTAAATTCTTTGGCACATTGGTTACTGGTTAGACATTGTATGCAGCTTTTCATTGATTCCATTGCAGTTCTTTGTTCTACTGTGAATGCCTGCCCAAGAAAATTAATCTCAGGGTTGTATTTGGTGACATATATGTACTTTGATAATAAATTTACTTTGAACCTTGAACATAAGATTGGGTGGGGGAAGCAACAGAGCTCTGAGGTAGATAGATGAAGGTCAACGGACGTGCCAACAGGTTTCTCAGAACTCACACCTGTCACCCTGCAGACTGCTCCATTGTCAGCTTGTTCTGACCACAACAAATCTTGAGATGTTGTTTCGGTTAGCCGTGGCAACCCAGACGGCACTAGCTGGTTCAGTCCGAAGCAAGTGAGGTGGGTTTCCTCACTGCATGACTTCATGGGAATTGAAAGTATTGAGGCATAAGTGGGGTGATTGATAAGTTCGTGGCCTAAGGTAGAAGGAGTCAATTTTAGAAAACCTAGAACATTTATTTTTCAACATAGTCCCTTCCTACATTTACACACTTAGTCCAGCGGTCATGGAGCATACGGATCTTGGACCTCCAGAAAGTGTCCACAGCAGGGGTGATTGATAAGTTTGTGGCCTAAGTTAGAAGATGAGTTATACAGCTCTCGTTACATGCATATGCAAGTCAACTCTTTGAGTGATTATGCAGAAAGTTTGAAGTTAATAACTCTTCATGGGTGATTGATAGGTTCTTGGCCTAAGGTAGAAGGAGATGACTTATTAACTTCAAACTTTCTGCATAATCACCCGAAGAGTTAAACTGCATGTGCATGTAACGAGAGCTGTATAACTCATCTCCTTCTACCCTAGGCCACGAACTTATCAATCACCCCTGCTGTGGACACTTTCTGGAGGTCCAGGACCCGTATGCTCCATGACCGCTGGACTAAGTGTGTAAATGTAGGAGGGGACTATGTTGAAAAATAAATGTGCTAGGTTTTCTAAAATTGACTCCTTCTACCTTAGGCCATGAACATATCAATCACCCCTTGTATATTGAGTGGGGCATGGTGGGGATTAAGTATGTGCCTCACCCAAATCACATTGAAGTTTGTAATGAACTGGCAAATGGAAATAGATTGCTGTGGTTAGTCATTGCCACTGAGGTCATTGCATCATGCGTCTGTTAGGGTTGTGAGAGGAAAACTGGATGGACCTTGGTCTTGAATCTTGATGTAGTTACTCTTACCAGACAGGAATTTCTCACTTATACTAAGAATATGTATGTCAGCAACACCATGAATGAAAGCAATCTGCCATGTTGTTACTCATTCTCTTGCTCTGAAAGCAGAAGCACTGAATAAATGAAACAGGCAGATATTTGATTTGTTCAATCATATCCCCAGCCTTTTGCAATGGCTTACTCTAAAGCTGGAAAAGGACAAAGAAATGAAAATCTCACAGTTATTGTCATTAGAATCACTTGCTGTGTTGTCCACTAAGGTCATACAGTGTATTGATTTTCTGCATGGATTGGCTTTCCTTGAAGTGCATGCAAAATAATTCAGAGGTACATTGCACAGTGAATATAAATGGTTATGATTGCCTCCATAGGATTTTGTTTCAGATTATTTGAAAGAGATGCATCACCATCATTATAGTAAGCGAGGAATATTTTGTGTTTGATCAGGACTGCAATAAAGACCCACAATATTTATTATCCTGGGCAAAAATCGAGCTGCTGCTTTAATGTCACAAAACTAAAGTTCACTGACTTACTAATCCTTGTCATGCTTCAGAGGGGATTTTCAAAATCACGGATGTACATGCACCAGCAGACTTCATAAACCATTTCTTTTCACAACAGTACCAACTTGGGAATATTTGCAAAGTGCAGATAGAATAATTTCTCTGCTGTAGTCCTGGTTTTGAGCAGTCAGGTACTAACTATCATTTAGCCCAGAGTAAGTGTCACATGCCCTTTCTGTTGTATTAGTTGGACAAGGGGAACCTCTGCAGAATTTTACCGACTTTAGCTGGGTCAACTGAGATAAAGCTATCTCAGTTTTAGAAATACGTGTTCAATTTCTTTTGTTATGTCCAATTTTTCAACAGTGCATTGGAGAATATCTTATTTCGGTTGAGTTAGCTATCTGAATCTAAAGCAAATAGACGTGTAGAAAGATCCAGTGGATGGTCAGGAGCTAATATGCACACCATTTAAAGGTTAATGCTCGAACACCCAGCAATTGATTAACGTACTTTGCAGGGTGGGGTGAGAGATATGTAGGTTTTCAGTACTCTTTCAGTGTGTTGTCACTGCATCCCACTTACTCATTTGTGCAATAACTCCAATTGTTATGGACTGTATCCTGAGCTTCAGTCAATCCAGTTCAAGGTCAATGGGTGGAAAAATAAAAGCATTCCTTTTCTGGAAATAAAAATCAAAGAGAGAGAAATATATTGACCGGTTCACAGTCAGATCACAGCTGCAGTCAGAAGGGTCAGACCTGGGGGAGGTAGAGAGTGAGGGACCTGAAAACTGGACATATCTAATGTTGAAATAGTTCCCTGGGGCAATAATGAAGCTTGCAGATGGAGGTAATGAGTAATGTTGATTAGAAAAGTCATAGTTTTAGAGTATTCAGATATTAGGGGAAAAGACAGCGAACTCTGGAACTGTGTTCAAGAATCCAGAAGATGTCTACCTTCTGGTCAGAGACTGAAAAATTTTTAAGCAATCTAGAGGAAATATGGGAGGCTTGGTGCATGGTGCAGAGTGTCAGAATCAGCAGACTGAATGGAAGGAGAGCAAGAAATGGCATCCAAAGAATAGAACTGTCATATGAGGATTGGAAAATGATTCAGTGCAAAAGGAATCACTCAGTCAGTCATTGACCAGGTGAGTGACGTTAAGAGTGCTTTTCACATTGATCTCTGCTGATAGGTATCAGTGTCAAAGAGTGGATTTATCCAGCTTTAACAGTAAAATAATGAATGATGTTTTCATTTGCTTTGCATTCCATCCCCTACCTAGTCCCAAAAATCAATAATATGTGAAAAACAGTGACTGAATCTAATCAATAAGAAATAATGTAGCCAATCAGCCTCTTTATCTATTGTTTATCCACCAGTCTGATGAGGAAACGGTGCAAGAATACAGTCTGGGAAATGAAACCTCAATTATATTATAGGAAATTTAAATACTCTGAGAACAAAGAGAATTAAAGTTATTTACTGAAAGAAGCAAAGAAAATGCATTGATTACTGAAAGGATTTGCTATAAAGTCAAAGTTAATGGATTCATAAGAAGTATTCATGGGACCAATTACACTAACTACCACCATTCTAGGATTAATGAGGTAGATATTTCCATTATCAGGCCAATAAATACCACTTCATTGTTCTGACCTGGAAGGCAGAATTTCTGGCTCCTCTCTGTTGGCCCAACATGGCTGGATGATGTACAAGGACAAGTGATATTAATAAATTACAATATAAGTATTGGTCAAATTACAGGTCCAACCAATGAGAAATCAGATTTGATTATTGAGATCCCCTGATAAATTAATCAGGCAATTAGATTGCAAAATAGCTCCAATTACATTTATACAATTCTTTTTCCAACAGATTATATATATAGACTATATATATGTTTAGACTCAATACTGAACATCAAGCCTCAAAACCTGGGCCTCTGTACCTCCCTCTGCAACTGGATCTTTTACTTCATCGGCAGTCTACAGTCAGTGCAGTTCAGTAATAACACCTCCACCTTGCTGACAATCAGCATAGGTGCACCAGAAGGATGCATGCTTAACCCACTGCTCTACTCTGTCGACATTCATGATTGGGTGCCCAGACCTAGTTAAGTGCCATCTATACTGACTTTAATTTATAAAGTAATCTATAAATGTAATCTATACATTTGCTAATGACACCACTGATGTTGGCAGAATCTCAGTTAGTGACGAAGAGGTATACAGGAGTGAGAGAGATCAGTTGGTTGACTGGTTCAGCAACAATAACCTTGCATTCAGCATCAGCAAGGCTAAGGAATTGATTGTGAAGTTCAGGAAGAGGAAGTTGGGAGAAAGGCAAGGGCAATCGGCTTCAAAGTTGCTTGGCATCAACATCACAGAGCATCTACCCTGGCCCAACATATCAATGCAATAATGAGAATTGGTTGGCAAAAAGTAAACAAAGAGTGGGAATAAACGGGACCTTTTCAGAATGACAGGCAGTGACTAGTGGGGTACCGCAAGGCTCAGTGCTGGGACCCCAGTTGTTTACAATATATATTAATAATTTAGACGAGGGAATTAAATGCAGCATCTCCAAGTTTGCAGATGACATGAAGCTGGGTGGCGGTGTTAGCTGTGAGGAGGATGCTAAGAGGATGCAGGGTGACTTGGATAGGTTAGGTTAGGTGAGTGGGCAAATTCATGGCAGATGCAATTTAATATGGATAAATGTGAGGTTATCCACTTTGGTGGCAAGACCAGGAAAACAGATTATTATCTGAATGGTGGCCAATTAGGAAAAGGGGAGGTGCAACGAGACCTGGGTATCATTGTACACCAGTCATTGAAGGTGGGCATGCAGATACAGCAAGCGGTGAAAAAGGCAAATGGTATGTTGGCATTCATAGCAAAAGGATTTGAGTACAGGAGCAGGGAGGTTCTACTGCATTTGTACAAGGCCTTGGTAAGACCATACCTGGAGTATTGTGTGCAGTTTTGGTCCCCTAATCTGAGGAAAGATAATCTTGCCATAGATGGAGTACAAAGAAGGTTCACTAGATTGATTCCTGGGATGGCAGGACTTTCATATGAAGAAAGACTGGATCGACTGGGCTTATACTCACTGGAATTTAGAAGATTGAGGGGGGATCTTATTGAAACATATAAAATTCTAAAGGGATTGGACAGCCTAGATGCAGGAAGATTGTTCCCGATGTTGGAGAAGTCCAGAATGAGGGGTCACAGTTTAAAGATAAAGGGGAAGCCTTTTAGGACCAAGATGAGGAGAAACTTCTTCACACAGAGAGTGATGAATCTGTGGAATTCTCTGCCACAGGAAACAGTTGAGGCTGGTTCATTGGCTATATTTAAGAGGGAGTTAGATATGGCCCTTGTGGCTAAAGGGATCAGGGAGTATGGAGAGAAAGCAGGTACAGAGTTCTGAGTTGGATGATCAGCCATGATCATACAGAATAGCGGTGCAGGCTCGAAGGGCCGAATGGTCTACTCCTGAACCTATTTTCTATGTTTCTATGATGAAGGCATACTAGCAGCTATACTTTCTTAGGAGCTTGAGGAGATATGGTGTGTTACCAAAGACTCTGGCAAGTTTCTACAGATGTAGAGTGGAGAGCAATCTGACTGCTTGCACCACCGCCTGGTATGGAGGCTCCAATGGGCAGAATTGAAAGAGACTGCAGAGGGTTGTAGAGTTAGTCAGCATCATCAGCCCCAGTAGTCTCCCCATCGATGAGGAGATCTTCAAAAGGCACAACCTCAAGAAGGCAACATCCATCTGTAAGGACCCTCATCATCCAGGACATGCCCTCCTCTCATTACGGAGGAGGTACAGGAAACCGAAGATGCAGATGCAATGTTTTAACAACAGCTTCTTCTCCTCCATCATAGATTTCTGTATAGTCTATGAAACAATGAACACTACCTTCTCCTCTTTTGCACTAATTACTTATTTTATATTTGTCTTGTCACTTACAGTAATGTTTTATGCTTTGCATTATACTGCTGCCACAGAACAACACATTGCATGATGTAGATTCATGATAATAGACCTAGTTCTGATTCTGAGAATTATACTAACCAATATCATTCCGTGGATGTTCAAGAAAGTCTCCCCAAACTGCTGAAGTGTATAGAATAATATTGCATACTGCATATTGCATATTGCATAATACTGCTGAAGTGTATAGAATAATATTGCATACTATGCCTTTCAGGAGCTATCATCTCTATATGCAAGACCAAACTGAGACCTGGTGGAGATCAAACTGATGGGGTGGGGGGGCTGATGCTTTTGCCAGAGCAAGTGGGGAGGGGGAAGGGGGGTGAGGTGCTGATTTTGCTGCTGCTTGTGTATGGGAAGGGGAGAGGAGGCTTTGAAGTTCCAACATTTTTCTGTCATTCATTCTTTGGGGTTTTTTTCTCTCTGTTTTGTAGGTGTCTGTAAAGAGTAAGGATTTCAGGTTGTACACTGTATACATTCTCTGATATTAAATTGAACCATTGAACCATTACATGAATGAATAAATATTCAGCCATTTACCACGAGCATCATCATTGGAATCGGGGAAAGACAGATACAGCACCAGCAGGAATTACAACTGCATTCTTCAATTTAACTTTGCCATGCAATAACACTCTGGGTCACCAAATGGAAGTGTAGACAAATAAACAAACTTGGGTTTATGTGGTGCCTTTTCATGACACGCATAAGAGCTTTTCACTTATTGAATTAGTTTTGAAATACAGTCACTGCTCTAGTATAAGAAACATCAGCCAATCTGTGCACAAGAAAAGTCTACTGCACATGCAATAAAATAAGAACAAAACATCTGTTTTGTTACTGTTGATTTGGCCAATACATTGAGGACAATCTGTTTGCCCCTTTTCAAAGTCAGATAATTTTGACTATGTGAAATCATTTTGACCATTTTGGCCATTTAATTGTGACCATTTAAAAGTGTTGCCTCTCTTTAGTGTGATGTCATCTGACAGTGCAGCACTCCCTCACCTTTGTACCTGACTGCAAGTCTCGATTTTTGTTCTCAGGAATCTGGAAAAACTTCAGCATGCAATCTTCTGATTCAGGGAAAACCGAAAAGCCATGGTACATATATGGATCTATTCCTGATTAAAGGAATGGATTTTAGAAAGTCCCAATGGAACACAAACACAAAAGCAAATGCAATTAGAACAAGAACAAGTCCAATTTAGTGTAAAGTGGTCAGAGTGTTCATAGATTTTTTTCTATTTGGATCAAGAAGCCGATGGTTGAGGAGAAGTAGCTGTTCTTGAACTTGGTGGTAAAGGATTTCTCCCTTCTGTACCTCCTCCCTCTTGGGAGCTGTGTTAAGCTGGCATGGCTTCTTTTCTATTAATTGATCTTTCCTCCCACAGATTCAGCAAGAAAGAGAAATAGTTTCATTTCTGTTTGAAAATGGTTGAGATATCTTTTCCCAATAATACATGATGAACTCATTTTCCCGATCTATTAAATTCCAGATCATGCACACTTTATGTGATTTCCCTTCATAATTTCACCTAGCCTGGGTTCCATTATCCTTAGTAACTAGTAGGAAATTGGCACAGATGCTATTCGCCTTAACTCAGCTGTCATCAATGAAGGTATATGTCATGCTACACATCCTTCCTCCATGATGATCTAATATCGGAGCTTCTGAGGGAAATGCAAGGTCGTTGCTCTTCACTCACATGAGTACTTGAAGCACAGTCAGAAATGTCCAGGTTATGAAGTAGCAAATTAAGTTCTGCCCTGTCCTAATGATACCCTACAAACAACAAATCACAACTCACTTATTTATAGTGAGCATCATGCTAATTTTATTCACTGGAACTCCCTTTGTTGATTGCAGAATAAGTTTCCTATCATTTGAGATCTGTGTGCCCCAGTCCCTGGCCCACTGGTCAGCCCACACCTCACAAACACCTGCAGGCACTCACAGTGTGGAACAAGTTAATTGTGGCTGAAGTGTAACCAAGGACAGTGGAGAATGCCAAGCTTCCTCTCCCCACACTGACTATACTGGTACTGTACTGTCCCTGACAAGTGTCCATTAGCTGTTACATCCTTCCCAGCCATTATGTGTGGTAATAACATGGAAATTCTGAGTTCAGCATTGTGGATCAACATGAGTTCAGGTTCAGTACATGAATCCACATGCCTAGCACGTACGCTTGCCAAATGTCCACGACAGGATGGGGACCGATGGAAAATGGGAGTTAGTGATTGATGTCATTTGGGAGTGGGAGATGAAGTTTTGTTTGTTGTGTAAAAGTGTTAAATTTAAAGGAGGCAAAAATAGAAGAAGAACAGAGGAGGGAGAACCAAAGATGTCAGCTAAAGGAACAGTATTTCAAATTCTGTCTAAACATGTAATATTAACCAATCAGGTAGAATCTGTGGCGAAGAGGAAGGATTGGTGTTTTGTTTTAACAACCCTTCATGGCAGGGAGATCATTGGCCTAGGCATTTGCTCTGTCTATTTCTCCATGAATGCTTGGTCTGTTAGGTATTCCAGCATTTTCTGCCCATAATTCCACTTTGCACCACATATAATACAACTTTCTCCCCCCCCACAAGTTGACTGCAGTTGTATCATGGAAGGGAGCTCATCTCCCCATAATGACTGCAATATTTTTCCTTTAAGGTGCTTAACCAACTCTGTTTTGATAGTTATAACTGAATCTGAAGGAACAATGAATGAATGAATTGTTTGATTCTTTCAATTAGAATCAGTTTAATGGCTCAACAAGAATGAAGAAATTCAAGGATGGTAAAGGACGACACAAATATCTTCAGTGAAGATTAGATGAGACTGAAAGGTTGGAGATAGGAAACTGCTTTATGGAGACCCTGATGGGGTAAACAGTTATCTCTTTAGGAAGAGAAGAATCACACCACAAGAAGGGAGAACCATGTACAATGTCAATTAGACTAGAGATGGTTAAAATTTTAAGGAAAATGGAGCTTGATTGAGGTTCAGAAATTGACCTTGAAGGGATTATGGTGATGATAGGAGAGAAATAAGAATTCTCTGGAAAGGAATTGAGATTCCAAGCTTGGACATGATCATGGAACTGAAACAAATACACTTGGGCTTTCACCAAGAGCAATCAGACAGAGTGGGAAGCTGAAACCTCAGCCACCAATTCAATTCCCTGTTCACTCACGACAGTGTGGCCAGATTATGCTCTAACCCCAACTACAGGTTTGTAGATGATATCACAACAGAGGGCCTTATCCCAAATAATGATGAGTCGGAGTACAGGAAGGAGATAAGAGAGCCTTGTGACATGGCGTCATGACAACAATCTTTTTCTCAACGTCAGCAAAAGACGGTCATTGACTTCAGGAAGGTGAGCAGTGGACGTGCTTCTGTTTATATTAAAGGAGCTGAGGTGAGAAAGGTCAAAAGTTTCAAGTTCCTAGCCTGTCAGATCCAACCTGCCAGGAAAGCTCACCAACACCTCTACCTCCTCAGGAGGCTAAATAAATTGTCCCTTTTGAACCTCCAAGTTTTAACAAAGCAGCATGAAGAGCATCCTCTCCAGACTCATCTCAGTATGATATGGCAAATGATGGCAAGAAACTGCAGAGAGTTGTGGACACAGCTCAGCACATGATGGGAGCCAAACTCCCCTCCGTGCACTCTGCCTATACTTCTCATTGCCTTGGTAAAGCAGCCAGATGAATCAAAGACTCCACTTACAACCAGACATTCTCTCTTCTCCTCCCTCCCATCTGACAACTTCTGTCCTTCTGTCCTGTTCTTAAGACTATTGAACAGCTCTCTAGTTTGAGAAGATAGACTCTTGAACTCATAATCTCCCTTGCTGTGACCTTCCACCTGTCTACCTGCACTGCATGTTCTCTGTAGCTGTAACACTTTATTCTGTAATTGTATTTCCTTGTACTACCTCAATGCATTGCTGTAATGAATTGATCTGTCTGGGCAGAATGCATAGCAAGTTTTTCACTGTGTCTTGGTATTTGTGACAATAATAAACTATTTACCAATTTATCTTTGAGCCACCATGTCCATGCTGGCATTAAATAATCATCTATATTAATCCCCTTCACCAGTCCTTGGTCCGTAACCTTTAAGCTTTGGTGATTCAAGTGCTCATCCAGAAATAGTTTAAATGCTGTGAGAGTACATGGCTCTACCATCTTCTCAAGCAGTACATTCTGTATTGTAATCACCCGAGGTTAAAAAAAATCCTCATTTCTGGTTGTATTCCATCATATTGGCAGAAGTTTAGAAACAGGAAAGAATCATGAAAGATTGTACTTAGTGTTTTCAGTTATGATGATGTGGAGGTTTTAAATCTCTTTGCACTAGCTGAATGGTATTGTGGGGAAGGTGGAAAAAGGCAGAGAGAACTGTTTGGTCGACAGTAAAATGTCACTCTAATTTTTATTGCTCTTTAGAGTAATCTGAGAGAATGGCAGAGGAAAGTAAGGTGTGTTAGATGACAATATAAATTGTATGTCAGGAACATTTGTGTTTAGGCCAGAAGCACAGAACACTGTGAAAAAGACAGCGACAGAATGGACTGACAGAGATCCTAATGGGAATCTTGGAAGGAACAAGAGCGAGAAGTGAAAGTAAATCAATTAACAGCTTTAAGTGACTGCACTGCGGGGACTGGCAGTGGATGCCACTCGGGCATTCCTCCAGGACGAGGTACCAGTCCATACAGTCTGATACTCTGCCCTTCTCGGCAACAATTACACTTTCCTTTAACTAGATCTGGTTAAGCCAGCATTCCAGGACACTGCTACTGAGCTCCGAACCTCCAACACCAGAACACACAGTCAACAAATACACCTTGAATTGCTCATCTATTATCTAAGATAGCACAGACAACCATTAGGCCATTGCCACAGCAGGAGCTGATAGGGAGGGTGAACCATTTGGGTCAAGTGAGACTCCCTCTTATCATGGTGATTCATGGTGCCCTTAAAACATATGAATCATCAGTTAAATATATAAACGGATGGTTGCTTTATTAAAGCTATCCAACGTGTGTGTGGGTGTGATTCTGAGCTTTGAGTCCTTGATCACATTGTTTCTTCATTCTACTCTTCATGGTCAATGCAAGCACAATGTTCCCTCAAGGGACAGCCTTGATAGTGAATTGAAGAAATTGACTCAGAAATACTATTTCCACCAGTAGCAGGTACTGAATTGAACAAACTGACTCAGAGTACTATTTCCTCAAGCAGCAGGTACTGACGCCATTCCTGCACTGATTACTTACTCTAGAATCCTGTTGCTTATCCGATTCGTTAGTCAATGAACCCTCTCGCCTTCATCGCTCCCATTTTCCACACTATGACACATTACCCCCTTTGTATTTTATCCCATATTCCTTGGCCTTGTACTTACTTAGAATCGTTCCTCTCAAATTTCTTCTAGTTCAGATCTTAGGTCATTAGCTCAATATAATCTTCCCCAGATACTATCTGACTTTCTGATGGTTCCAGCATTTTTAGAACATAGAACATTGCAACAAAGTACAGGCCCTTCAGCCCACAATGTTATGCTGACCCTTTAATCTACTCTAAGATTAATCTAACCCTTCCCTCCTACAGATCTTTCCATTTTTTTCTATCATCTATTTGCCTGTGTAATAGTTTTTTTTAAATAGTCCTTATGTATCTCCCTCTACATTAAATTATAGGTCGGCAGGCCTGACATCATTTGTGGGAAAGTTATTGGAAGGTATTCTAAGGGACTGGATATAGAAGCATTTGGAAAGACAAGGATTGATTAGGGATAGCCAACATGGCTTCATGTGTGGTAGGTTCTGTCTAACCTATCTGATAGTGTTTTTCAAGGAAATTATCAGGAAAGTTGATAAAGGCAAGACAGTGGATGATGTCTACATGGAACTTAAAGCAAGGTCCCACATATAGCAAGGGATGATGGTCAGGAAGGGATCAGTCACTTGGCAATTGAGATGAAGTAGCAAATTGGATTAAGCATTGGCTTTGTGGGAGAAGCCAGAGAGTGGAAGTAGGTGGTTGCCTCTCTGACAGGAGGCCTGTGACTAGTGGTGTGCCACAGGGATCAGCGCTGGTCCATTGTTATTTGTCATCCATATCAATGATCTGGATGATAATATGGTTAAATGGATCAACAAATTTGTGGATGACACAAAAATTAGGGGTGTAGTGGACAGTGAGGAAGGATATTAAAACTTGCAGCAGGACCTGGACCAGCTGGAACAATGGGTTGAAATACAACAGTTGGAATTTAATGCAGACAAGTGTGAAGTGTTGTACTTTGGGAGAAGAAAGCAATGTAGGACTTTCATAGTGAACAGTAGGGCATTGAGAAGTGCAGTAGAACTGAGGGCTCTGGGAATACAGATCCATAATTCCTTGAAAGTAGTGTGGCAGGTAGGTAGCATTGTAAAGAGCTTTTGGCACACTGGCTTTCATAAATCAAAGTAGTTGGGATGTTATATTGAAATTGTATAAGACATTGGTGAAGCCTAATCTGGAGTATTGTGTGCAGTTCTGGTCACCTATCTACAGGAAAGATGTCAATAAGTTTGAAAGAGTGCAGAGAAAATTTACAAGGAGGTTGCTAGGATTTGATTTGTCTAATAGGGAAAGGTTGAATAGGTTGGGATTTTATTTCCTGAAGAACAGGAGAATAAGGGAGATATGATAAAGATATTCAAAATTATGAGGGGTATAGATAGGGTAAATGCAAGCAGACTTTTTTCCACTGCGGTTGGATGAGATGGGATCTAGAGGCCATGGGTTAAGTGTGAAAGGACGTGAAATGTTTAAGATGAATATGAGGTGGATTTTCTTCACTCAGAGGGTGGTGAGAATGTGGAAAGAGTTGCCAGTGGGATTGGTCTGATTTCAACATTTAAGAGAAGTTTGGATAGGTACATGGATGGGAGGGGTATGAGGTTATGGTGTGGCGTTCAGGTCAATGGCACTAGGCATAATAATAATTTGACATAGACTAGATGATTCTGTGCTGTAGTAACCTATGACTCTACTACCACCCCTAGCACGGAGTACCACACACCCGCCACTCTCTGTATATCTTTGCCTACTGCCACTCAGGGCAACCATTTCTGTTTTATACTGGATCTGGTTGAGCTAGCATTCCAGGTTACTGCTCCTTGTAAGTCACCATCTGGCATTTAGAACTGGTTTCCATGCTTGAACAAAGCTCACAGACCTACAGTGAACCAGTTCAAGGATCTGTAGCTGGGGTAGAGAAGCTCATTTCTGAAGAGCAGATATCTACATATACCGTAGATAATCGATGCAGAGCTTCAAACTTCTTAACTAAACCCTATAAAGCAACATTCAACAAATAAATCTTGAATACCTAATACCCACTTTTAGTGATCAAAATAAGCAAGTACTATTATGGTGGTGCTCTAAAGGGAGATAAATCATGCTTTGCAAAAGGATGCTAAATGATGCATCACACTTCTGTCATATGATGACTATTGTTCATTGCTTGCTTGCCCAATCTCGCCCTTTGTTACTGCACTGTGCATGCGCCTGTCATCATACTTGACAGTATGAAATAAATTAGCAACTACCAAGTCCCTAATGTAAAGAACTCTTTAATAAAAGGACCTAGCAATTCCACATTGGCAGAAAATTCTTACTGTTTCACTAAGACCGAGTTCAGAATGAGCTGTGGATGGTACAAAAGAGCAAGTTGGTTAATCACAGAATACTGAATACATGTTTGTGGCTAATCTGAAATATTACTCCCTTGTCCACTCGTCCCCCCCATCCCTTCCCACCAATCTCCCTCCTGGCACTTATCGTTGTAAGCGGAACAAGTGCTACACCTGCCCTTACACTTCCTCCCTCACCACCATTCAGGGCCCCAGACAGTCCTTCCAGGTGAGGCGACACTTCACCTGTGAGTCAGCTGGTGTGGTATACTGCGTCTGGTGCTCCCGGTGTGGCCTTTTATATATTGGCGAGACCCGACGCAGACTGGGAGACCATTTTGTTGAACACCTATGCTTGGTCCGCCAGAGAAAGCAGGATCTCCCAGTGGCCACACATTTTAATTCCACATCCCATTCCCATTCTGATATGTCTATCCATGGCCTCCTCTACTGTCAAAATGAATCCAAACTCAGGTTGGAGGAACAACACCTTATATACCGGCTGGGTAGCCTCCAACCTGATGGCATGAACATTGACTTCTCTAACTTCCGTTAATGCCCCTCCTCCCCTTCTTAGCCCATCCCTGACATAGTTAGTTGTTTTCCTGTTCTCCATCTCCCTATGGTGCTTCACCTCCCCCCCCTCTTCTCCCGAGGCCTCCCGTCCCATGATCCTTTCCCTTCTCCAGCTCGGTATCACTTTCACCAATCACCTTTCCAGCTCTTAGCTTCATCCCACCCCCTCCGGTCTTCTCCTATCATTTCGCATTTCCCCCTCCCCCCACTACTTTCAAATCTCTTACTATCTTTCCTTTCAGTTAGTCCTGACGAAGGGTCTCGGCCCGAAACGTCGACAGTGCTTCTTCTTAAAGATGCTGCCTGGCCTGCTGTGTTCCACCAGCATTTTTTGTGCATATTACATCATATTATATGGGAATCGGGTTTCTTGAAATGATTCAGCATTAGATAGGGCAGAATTCAAATCAACCTCGTTAATAAATTCTCTGAGCTCCTTTAACGTTCATTCACAGAAGGTACGGCCAGCATTTATTGTCCTGGTTGCATTTGAACTTCATAGTTTATGCTGAAAGGAAGAGTTTGTACCTCTGAAGTCACATACAACCTCGTTTTTCTGACATAATATTATCAAACCAGATTGGCATTTAGATTAGTGGCGGTTTCATAGTCTTTATTATGGGGACTTACTCCTGTACAAATTATTTCAAACTGAATCTAAAATTTCATCAGTTGCAGTGGGACTTCATCTCTTGTCTCCAAATCATTAGATATAAAACACGCTCACACGCACATAAAAACCAAATGAACATATGCCAGAAACTGTACCAAAAATCTTCAGAAATATCTGGTGTCTGCATTGTTATTCATGGGTATAACTTCAGCTTCACTTTCATGAAGTAACACATATTGTATCCCCTGATACCCTCAATGGGTAAATATCTATCCAACTGACTTTGACTATATTGAGTAACTGAGCCTCTTGGACAATGAATTCCAAAGTTTTCCATCATCTGATGAAGAAATTTCTTCTCATCACTGCCTAGAATTCTTGACCTCTTATTCAGAGATGGTGAGCTGGGTTGCATGTACCCCTCGCCCAGGAGAAACCTCACTTCCATATCTACACTTGTACCCCACAAGAATTTTGTACATTTCAATAAGATCACGTTCCATTCTTCTGAAATCAATTAAGTCTGGGCTTCATTTGTTTAAATTCTTCTACCACAAAGCCACCTTCCCAGCGATGGACCTTGGCTGAAAATCCCTGCATATCAGGTAGGTGGGGAGACTAAACCTATTCACAATATTCCAGATGTATTATCTTAAATAACTGGCACAAGGTGCCTTAATATTTATTTGTAAATCCTCTTTCAATAAAGATGAGGGTACTGTTGACTTATAAATTGTTTGCTGTGTATGCATGTTAACTTTCAGTAACTCATGCACAAGAACACCCAGATTGCTTGATACCCCTCTCATATCAGACAGCTTTCAACCTCTACCATTTTAAAAGCTTATTTCAACTGTTTTTTGTCTACCATACCAATGAAGACAATAATAGAAGGAGATTCAGCACTTAACTGTACAAAGTGCTGCTTAGACCACATATGGAGTGCTGTGTACAGTTCTGATCTGTGAGTAGTTCTGTGCACACTGAAGAGGGTTATGAGAGGTTGGCTGGATTGGAAGTACTTCGGTTAAGGGGAGATTTTGGATAAATTGGGTGTTTCTTCCCTGAGAGGAAACCTGACAGAGGTATATAAAATTATCACAAGCATACAACGGGTATATAGTCAGAATCATTTCCTCCCATGGTATGGGTATCAAAAAGAAGAGTGCATAGGTTTGAAATGATAGGAAGAGGTTTTAAAGGGGACTTAGAGGAAAGAATTTGTTTGACAGAGAGTGGCTGATATCTGGAGGTGGTGAAGTCAGATATAATAGCTACCGTATGCTGAAGAGTCATATAGACTGCCACTTAAGTTGCCAAGGTATAAGAATGTGGACCTAATGCAGGTAAACACGGTTAGTGTGGAAGGGCAAAAAGGAAATAGTAAGCCAAAGGGCTTGGTTCTGTGTTACATAACATATGACTTAAGCATGTGGACAGGTTTAAGCTAGATAGGGATAGTCAACTTGGTTTTTGGAGTGCACGCTACTCTTACCAGCTGGGGCCTATGTGTACAGGGCAAGTAACTTGAGCATTTCACAGTAGTGCACAGCTCAGGCCAGTAGTTATAATTCAATATTAAGTCATATGGAACAAGTGGTACTGAGATACATCCTAGGACACATCATCGGCAATGTAACCCGGGGTCATCAGGTGCTTTGGGTCTTTCAGCATCAGACACCTTCGCCCAGGCAACCCAGTGAGGGATGATCAGGTGGGTGGGTGTCCCAGGAGCATTGGTCCATGGTCATACCTTTTGGTCCATAGCCATCTGGAGGCTCTCTCAGCAGACTCTGAGATGGTTCTGATGGCTCTTTTATTTGCAGCCCCATAATGCGGAGAAGAGAGCAGGTTTGGTACAATGAGCAACCAACAAAACCTCTACACCTCACCTTGATAGGCTCACATCGTGCCCTCCAGCCCTGTCTCTGGCACTGCTCTACCTGCTCCTGGTATCTGGCTTTCTTATGCTCAAATGCCTCTTCAATCCGGACTTCCCAAGGAAATATCAGCCCTGCTTCTACCATCAGCACCTGCTTCAAGGTTTCTGACAGAATGACTATGTCAGGCCTCGGTGAAGATGATTTGATGAAGTCAGGGAACTTTAATTGCTTGCCAGAATGAAAAGTATTAAATTAATGAGGATTTCACTGTCACCAATATCAACTAGGATCACTAGGAGTGATTTTTTTTAGTGAATGGAGAATAACTATTTGAACCGGTGTGTGAACAGTTCCACCAAAGGAGCAGGCAGTAAAGGAAATAACCTTTGGGAATGTAGCTGAGCAAAAGATGGGAGTGCGAGTGGGGAGTGTTTCCAGAGAGAGTGACGACCATTCTAAAGGTCTTAAGGTGTTCTGGAAGTGAACAATGATGAGAGCAGAAGTTAAAGTCCTGAGTGCAAAAAGGCTAAATTCCATACCAGAAGACAGAGCATGGCACAAGTAGACTTGCAGCCACTATCTACAAATAACCAGTGGGAATGATTCACAGATGAAATTGTGAGAGTTCAGAGCCAGCATATTCCCATATTGGTGAAAGGCAAGGTCAACAGTTGTACAGAACCATGGGCATCAAGGGCTCAATAAAAGTTTAAAAATGATAGGGAAGAGGCGGTCGGCTCACAAATAGAGAAAGCTTAGAGACAGTGTGTGAGGGAGGATAGGCAGGTGATAGAGAAGGGATGCACTCAGACCGACAGTTTGAGATGTTTCTATTTTAACGCAAGGAGTACTGTGAACAAAGCGGATGAGCTTAGAGTGTGGATCAGTTCTTGGAGATATGATGTGGTGGCCATTACAGAGACTTGGATGGCTCAGGGACAGGAATGGTTACTTCAAGTGCTGGGTTTTAGATGTTTCAGGAAGGACAGTGAGGGAGGCAAAAGAGGTAGGGTCTTGGCACTGTGGATCAGAGATTGTGTCACGGCTACAGAAAAGGTGGACGTCACAGAGGGATTGTCTACTGAGTCTCTGTGGGTGGTGGTTAGGAACAGGAAGGGGGTCAATAACTTTACTGGGTGTTTTTTATTGGCTGCCCAATAGCAACAGGGATATTGAGGAGCAGATAGGGAATCAGATCCTGGAAGAGTAGTAGATGTAGTGTATATGGATTTCAGCAAGGCATTTGATAAGGTACCCCATGCAAGGCTTATTGAGAAAGTAAGGAGGCATGGGATCCAAGGGGACATTGCTTTGTGAAACTGGCTTGCCCACAGAAGGCAAAGAGTGGTTGTAGATGGGTCATATTCTGTATGGAGGTCGGTCACCAGTGGAGTGCCTTAGGGATCTGTTCTGGGATCCTTACTCTTCATGACTTTTATAAATGACCTGGATGAGGAAGTGGAGGGATGGGTTAGTAAGTTTGCTGATGACACTAAGGTTGGAGGTGTTGTGGATAGTGTAGAGGGCTGTCAGAGGTTACAGCGGGACATTGATAGAATGCAAAACTGGGCTGAGAAGTGGCAGATGGAGTTCATCCCAGATGTGTGAAGTGGTTCATTTTGGTAGGTCAAACATGATGGCAGAATATAGTATTAATGGTAAGACTCTTGGCAGTGTGGAGGATCAGAGGGATCTTGGGGTCTGAGTCCATAGGACGCTCAAAGCAGCTGCGCACATTGACGCTGTGGTTAAGAAGGCATACGGTGTATTGGCCTTCATTAATTGTGGAATTGAATTTAGGAGATGAGAGGTAATGTTGCAGCTATATAGGACACTGGTCAGACCCCACTTGGAGTACTGTGCTCAGTTCTGGTCACCTCACTACAGGAAGGATGTGGAAGCCATAGAAAGAGTGCAGAGAAGATTTACAAGGATGTTGCCTGGATTAGGGAGCATGCCTTATGAGAACAGGTTGAGTGAACTTGGCCTTTTCTCCTTGGAGCGACAGAGGATGAGAGGTGACCTGATAGAGGTGTATAAGATGATGAGAGGCATTGATCATGTGGATAGTCAGAGGCTTTTTCCCAGGGCTGAAATGGTTGCCACAAGAGGACACAGGTTTAAGGTGCTGGGAGTAGGTACAGAGGAGATGTCAGGGGTAGGTTTTTTACTCGGAGTGGTGAGTGCGTGGAATGGGCTGCCGGCAACGGTGGTAGAGGTGGATACGATAGGGTCTTTTAAGAGACTCTTGGATAGGTACATGAAACTTAGAAAAATAGAGGGCTATGGGGAAGTCTAATAATTTCTAAGGTAGGGACATGTTCGGCAGAACTTTGTGGGCTGAAGGGCCTGTATTGTGCTGTAGGCTTTCTATGTTTCTATGTTATGGTGGGTCTACAAAATGAGTACAGTATGTGTGGATGGATGCTGAGGAAAACAGCCAGGGTGTGGAGGATGGCGAAATGGCAGATAAGGCAAATACCAAAGCATTTTTTTGTACGTTACAAGTAAGAGGTTGTCAGGGTAAAAAGTAGGGCCATTAAAGATGGAAATGGCAGTTTCTATATGAAACAGGAGGAGTTGGGTCTCCAATGGATATTTCCCAACTCTGTTCTATGAGATTGCTGTTGTAATTGTAGAATTCAGGGAGGGAACAGTGGAATTCAACAATAAATTATCTTTGAAAAGGCAGTAATTGATGTCATCACAAGTTTAGGGATGGATAAATACCTAAGGCCTAAATAGGATGCATCCCAGGGTGATACTGGATGACTAGAGGACAGCAAATTTGATAACTTTAAGAAGGGTAACAAGCTTAAGTCAGGTCATTACAGACCAATGAATTTATTGTCAGTGATAGGAAAGTATTAGAAAATTTCTAAAGTATAGCATGGCTTTATTGTGTGTTTGTGTGTGCGTGTGCACACCTGACTATCGTGACGGAATTTTCTCGGATGTGACTCTGTGTGTTGATAAGGTGATCTGTTGTTGTAGACCACATGGATTTCAGTCAGGACTGAATGGCAAACAGATCTAAAAGGTCCTTTGGATCTCAATTGGTTTTGTGATAGGAGGCAGAGGGGATACCTGAGGGTCATTTTTGCTATTGGAAGCCTGTGACCAGTGGTGTACCACAGGGATTAGTGCAGGAATATTGTTAGCTGTTTTACAATCTTGATCTAGAAAGAACAATTGGTAAATTCGAAAATGATATAAAAATTAGCGGTGTTGGGGGACATCACGTGATGACGTAGGATCGAGACGCAGGGACCCAGCTCTCCCGTAAAAAGTTAATAAATTAATGTTTAAATGAAGAAAAGTTAGTCAATACTTTCTAAAAGTTACTTATAAACGACTCCGGACTGTGTCAAGCTATGCCTCAAAGAAGGAAGATGAAGAAAACTTATACCGGGAAGTCTACGCAAGTTGGAACAAGAAACAAATTTTTTAAGTTTTAATGTTAATGGGCTTAATGGGCCAGTAAAAAGACAAAGAATTTTAACATATATTAAAAAAATGAGAACTCCGTGGAGCATGTGGGGATCTTCCAACATCCAGGCATTCCCTTTTTTTTTCTTTCTTATTTTTTTAATAGGGATGTTAGGGGGGAGGGGTTAAGAGGAGGGGGGCTGGGTAACACTTTTTTTTCATACACATTTATTCTGTAACTATTTAAAAACAATTAAAAAAGTTTTTAAAAAAATTAGCGGTGTTCTTGACAGGTAGGAAGATAGTCTTCTGTTACAGAAATATTGATTAAAGAGATAATTTAATACTGAAAATGTGAGATGTTATATTTTGGGCAGGCTAATCCACATTGATTGGTGGAATGTACTAAAGAACAGAGGGATCTTGATGTATTTCCTACAAAGTGAAACCCAATAGTATGAATGGCAGCGATGCTTCACTACCAGATGAACTCAACACTTTCTATGCCTGCTTTGAAAGGGAGAATATAACTACAGGTGTGAAGATCCCTGCTGCACCTGATGACCCTGTGATCTTTGTCTCAGAGGCCAATGTTAGGCTGTCTTTACAGAAAGCGAACCATCGCAAGGCAAAAGGTCCCGATGGAGTATCTGGAAAGGCTCTGAAAACCTATGCCAACCAACTGGCAGGAGTATTCAAGGATATTTTCAATCTCTCACTGCTATGGGCAGTTTCCACTTGGTTAAAAAAGGCAACAATTATACCAGTGCCTAAGAAGAATAGTAATATGAGCTGCCTTAATGACTATCGCCCAGTAGCACTCACATCTATGGTGATGAAATGCTTTGAGAGGTTGGTCATGACTAGACTGATCTCCTGCCTCAGCAAGGACCTGGACCCATTGCAATTTGCCTATCGCCACAATAGGTCAATGGCAGACACAATCTCAATGGCTCTCCACATGACTTTAGACCACCTGGACAACACAAACATCTATGTCAGGATGCTGTTCATTGACTATAGCTCAGCATTTAATACCATCATTTCCACAATCCTGATTGTGAAGTTGCAGAACCTGGGCCTCTGTACCTCCCTCTGCAATTGGATCCTTGATTTCCTAACCGGAAGACCACAATCTGTGCAGATTGGTGATAACATCTACTTCTCACTGACAATCAACACTGGCGCACCTCAGGGTGTGTGCTTAGTCCATTGCTCTACTCTCTATATATCCATGACTGTGTGGCTAGGCATAGCTCAAATACCATCTATGAATTTGCTGATGATACAACCATTGTTGGTAGAATCTCAGGTAGTGATGAGAGGGCATACTGGGGTGGGATATGCCAACTAGTGGAGTGGTGTCACAGCAACAATCTGGCACTCAGCATCAGTAAGACAAAAGAGCTGATTGTGGACTTCAGGAAGGGTAAGATGAAGGAACACATACCAATCTTCATAGAGGGATCAAAAGTGGAGAGAGTGAGTAGTTTCAAGTTCCTGGGTGTCAAGATCTCTGAGGATCTAACTTGTCCCAACATACTGAAGTAGTTATAAAGGAGGCAAGACAGTGGCTACACTTCATTAGGAGTTGGAAGAGATTTGGTATGTCAATAAATACACTCAAAAACTTCTATAGATGTACCGTTGAGAGCATCACTATCTGGTAAGGTGGGGCGGTGGGGGGGGGGGGTGGTCTACTGCACAGGACTGAAAGAAGCCATAGAGGGCTGTAAATTTAGTCCGCTCTATCTTGGGCACTAGCCTACAAAGTACCCAGGACATCTTCAAGGAGTGGTGTCTCAAAAAGGCATGCCCTTTTCTCACTGTCACCATCAGGGAGGAGGTACAGAATCCTGAAGGCACACACTCAGTGATTCAGGAACAGCTTCTTCCCCTCTGCCATCGGATTCCGAAACTGACATTGAATCTTTGGACACTACATCACTTTTGTAATATAAATTATTTCTGTTTTTGCACGATTTTTAATCTATTCAATATACATATACTGTAATTTATTTATTTATTTATTTGTTATTATTTTATTTTGTCTTTTTTCTTCTGTATTATGTATTACATTGAACTGCTGCTGCTAAGTTAACAAATTTCACGACACATGCCGGTGATAATAAACCTGATTCTGATTCTGCATGTGTCCTACAAACTCTGAAGTTAACAGCATAAGTCTACAAGTTGTTTAAGAAGGTGTGGGAATATTTGCCCCCATTAACCAGGGTGCTAGCTATAAAGAGCAGGGAGATTATGGTGTGCTTTGATCAAATATTGATTAGATTATACATGGAGTACAAAGTGCAGTTCTGGAGAGGAGAGGGTACAGAGCAAATTCATCAAGATGTTGCCTGGGATACAGTGTCTCTGCTATCAGGAAAGATGAGCAGACTAGGTTAGTTTTCTCTGAAGCAAAGATGGCTGAGGAGTGACTTAATTGAGTAGCACAGCGAGGGGAGATAATGAGAAACTTTTCCCTGCAGCAGAGGTGTCTAGGACCACAGGTTATGGGTTTAGATATGGCAATCTGGAGATCTGAGGAAGGATTGTTTACCTGGAGAATGGTTGAATCTAGAATGCACTGCCCGAAGGGACGGTGGAAGCCCAGACTCTCACAACATTTAAAAATTGTTTAAATGAGTGCTTTAAATACAGGATGAGTGCTGGGAAATAAGATTAGTATAGATAGGAGTATGATGGCCAGCATTGATGAGGTGACCCCAAGGGCGGGTTTTGTTTTACTCTATAATCAGGCAAAAACAAGATAAAAGAGGTTTAGAAAACAATTATTTAAATTATTTACATTTATTAAACCAGCAATAAGTGGAAGTTGAAGGACTGGAAAGCTACACATTTGCAAATCAATTTTCAGTGCCAGGTGTTCTTTGGCAGCAATTAAACCATTAAAGATTGACTTACACTTGAATGAACAGTTCTAATATTAAAAAAAATAATATCCTGTTAAATTAAATTATTCTCCTTCTTCCATTTACACCTCCTTCATACTGACCTTATTCATCATTTCACCCCCTCTCCCCCTCCACACACACCACACAATTATCACTTTTTTCCATTGAAACTCTCCTATCCACCAGCCAATCACAAACCATTACACACTGTTATTTTCACTCCTCATCTCCCGCTCCTTATTTTGCTTTATCTCTGCCTTCTCCCAGCAGAAAGGTTAATTAGCACAGAGCTGGACTGATGGAGTTAGGACACTGCCCAGACTCTCTGCCTGCAGTCTAGTTTGTCTGAGTTTACATTAACTGGATGAGTGCAGCTGAACGAGCTGAGTGTCCCAGCCAGTGTCCAAGTCCTGAGGCCCCTGTTCCTGGAGGGTGTTGAGGAAACATCTATGTTGACTATGATGCCAACTCGCCTGCACTGGGTTCATCTCTCTCCATTTTCTGCCTGTTTACATGCCTCTAAAGTGTTGCTATTGTATCTGCTTCACTCACTTACCCTGGCAGTGCATTCCAGGTACCTCGAACTCCAGGTGTAAAAGAACTGCTTTGTAAATAATTTTAAACCCCCCCCCCCCGCCTAAAAGCTATTCCCTCTAGTATTTGGTATTCCCCATCCACAGAAAAAAATACCCTATCTAATGGATTTATGGAGCCCTTCTGGTATCCTTGTCGGTCTCCAGAGCTCCAGGGGAAACAATTTAAGTTTGTCCAGCCTCTTCTTATAGCTAATCCTCGCTCACCCGGGCAATATCCCAGCGATCCTCTCCTGCACTCTCTCCAAAGCTTCCACATCCTAACTGCAGTCTAGAAGTCAATTTAAAAAATTCAAATGGTTTTCAATAACTAAAGAGCAAGACTAAGAAATAATCCACAAATAAAATAAAAATAAAAGAGCTTTAGAATGCTAATAACTAAAACCCAATAAAGTAAAATAACTCCTTTAATATACTTTGCAAGTCTTCTTCACTACATGGAAATGGGAGTGCTGCCATTCTTTCCTGGTGAAACTCTGAGGTGTTGAATAGGAAGTGTATGTGTCCTCTCTCCAACTCATCACTGACATCCCACAGCTCAACAAGTCCAAAAGTGAGCAGGAACATAGAGCACAGAGCTCTACAGCACATTACAGGCCCTTCAGCCCACAATGTTGTGTCGACCATGTAACCTACTCTAGAAACTGCCTAGAATTTCCCTAGCACAGAGCCCTCTATTTTTCTAAGCTCCATGTACCTGTCCAAGAGTCTCTTAAAAGATTCTATCATATCCGCCTCTACCACTGGCACTAGCAGCCCATTCCATGCACTCACCGCTCTTGGTGTGAAAAACTTACCTCGGACTTCCCCTTGTACCGATTTCCAAGCACCTTAAAACTATGCCCCCTCATGTTAGCCATTTCAGCCCTGGGAAAAAGCCTCTGGCTCTCCACACAATCAATGCCTCTCGTCATCTTATACACCTCTATCAGGTCACCTCTCATCCTCCGTCGCTCCGAGGAAAACAGGCCGAGTTTACTCAGCCTATTCTCATAATTCATGCTCTCCAGTCAGGGGTCGGAGTCCTGGTAGACAGTTACTTTCACAAGACCCACACTTCCACTCTGCACAGACATTGCCCAATCTTCTGAGCAACGCCAGCTTTTCCCGTTTTTACTTCAGACTTCCAGCATTGCCTTTGGCCGTGGATATTTCTGCCTGATTTAGTGGGCACCTAATTGGTAAGCACCTCTGTTTCATGCCCATCACACAAGTTGAGTCCTTCTTGATGAGTTATTGATATAGCGAAGGCTCTGGAAGACGATCATCCAACGATGATGATCTTCCAGAACATTAAACATCGGAAAAGCAATATCCTATTTAATCATGTTGTGCAAACTCAATCAGTTTCTGACTGATTTGCTCTCCGGTATGAGCGAATAGTGTTCATCTGTCACTCTTTTTGCAATTGTCAGGCCAGCATTTGGCACAATGTTTTTCTGCAGAACACTGCAGTTGCAGCTTGAAACCAGCAGGTGGTGCTTGCCAATTACATCCTCCATCACTGCAAGCTCTGCTCCCGGTGCTGTACTTCCAGAATGACCATGATACACACAGGAAGAACTCAACACATATTTCTGGACTATATATTTTATATAGCTGACTGACTTTTGAACAATTTATATCTACGCAGGTGCTGCATAATGGAAAAATTATTCATCAGACATTCAGAAAAGCAGAAGGATCTTCTCAGCTCTCTGGGGTCCTTTCAGTCTTGTGCTATTTGACTTTCAAGCTTCCTGAATATACATTTTCAAACATCACTAAGCAAAGGGATTATGCAGAATATAAATGGAATAAAGATATCTTTATTAAGATAACGATGTCCCGAAGAAGCGTTTCAGCCAGAAATGTTAACTGCTTGATCATTTCCATGGACGCTGCCTGACCTGCTGAGTTCCTTTAGCATTTTGTATGCGCTGCTAAAGATATCTTTGTTCTTCATACCTCCTGGGATGTGAATAACAATTCAGAATCATTTCCTCCTGATGGTTTGATAATGCAATGCTTGAGTAAGAGGACCACAACCTTGTTATTGTTTGGAGGCTTGCATGCCACAATGACCTATATTGGCTGGGGTCAGAGCTTTGTGCCTTGGCTCTTGGTAGGGTCACCCATGCCAAATAGGTCAAAGGGTAGAGGTCAGACCAAGAGTGGTCCACCGGTCCTCCAGGTTCAGGGGTTGAGCTCAGGGCTAACAACCCTGACTGGTCAGACAAAAATGTTACAGAAACAGTAATGAAGAATCCTTCTCCATCGGAGTGTGATCCTATTCCTGAGTCTCCACCTGGGACCTGCATGACTGACAGTAGTGAAAACCAAGAGGAAGCTATTGACATGATGAAGGAAGTCCTGAATGCCTCCAGAGATCATTGCTTCCCTAAATGCCAGTGGTGTAAGAAAGAGAATGCACTGGTTTTCTAATTTCTCTCTGCAATATATGGAGTAATGGCGGAATCCTGTTGGTTCTTTGTTTCAGGTCAGTGCACCTTCTAGTTTAGGGTGCTCGAGGTGTTTTGGAACATTGATAATATTTTGCAACCTCTCTTAAGATAAATTACAATAGTTATTGATTAAATTTCCAACCCTCATGGGAAGGACCCTCGTGGAACCCCTCCAACATTAGCAGTAATCAGAAGCTTCAAGTGCTGGACAGGAGCCAGCTTGAAGCATATTGTCACCTTGTCAATGTACCCTGTGAAAGGAGTTGTTTTTTGGCAAAACCAACAAGCCAGTTCGGATGAGTTGTAGCTCAAGGTTCAGTCAGAGTTCAAACTGCAGCAGTGTTCAATTCCCAAATTCAATCTGGACTCATATAAATCAGCTTGCTTCTACAGATACAAGTTCAGGTGCCATATTATAAAGCAAAAGACAGGTACTGTAAAGTCAGTGCAGTATCACAACGTGTAAAAATTGACTTTGGAATGGAAATTGTCCATAAGACCATAATAAGATGATATGACATAGGTGCAGTATTAGGCCATTCAACCCATAGAGTCAACTTCACCATTCCATCATTGCTGATATATCATTCCTCTCTGCTCCATTCACCGCCTTCTCCCCAAAACCTTTGATGCTTTGGTTAAACAAGAACCTACCCACCTCAAATACACCCAATGACTTGGCTTGCACAACCGTTTATGGTAATGAATTCCACAGATTCCACCCTCTGATGAAAGAATTTTTTTCTCTTATCTGTTCTAAATGGATGTCCCTCTTGTTATATACCCCTAGGGTTCATTTTCCCTATGGACTGTCACTTTAAAACGCCGAGAGAATGAGACTGACTTTTAGATCCTGTTGGATTCCTGCTAACTACAAAAAATTGCTTGGTTACTATGGTGAGAGAGGTGGAATTATTTGATGGACAATCGATGTTATGGTTTCTCTGTAGCTTGTTTACTTTTTACAAAGACAGTCACAGACACACAGTCAGAGTCAAGATGGATTCATTCAATGGAAGACACCAGAGAGTCAATCGCTGGTTTAAACTTTCAGCAGCCCAAAGGGGTGAGTTGAGATCAATCCAGAGTATTGATAAATGACTCGCACAAGAGTTGCAACTAGAAGTTTGCAGAGAGAGGAGAGGAGACGAAGGTTTGAAACAGAAGAAACCTAGTGACAAAGAGATCACTGTTTGGACTCTCTCTCAAAGTAGCCCGTAAAGGGTGAGTTTGTTTCCATTCGACTACAAAGGTGTGATTGTCACATAGTTAATCCACAGGAGTGGATTCTCTGGTGAGGGGAAAACTTTTGTGAATAGCATATGTGTGTTACCCTTTGTCTGGGTGTGGTAGTTCACTGAAGAAAGGCACCCCTGTGGCAAATCACTTGGAGTTATTTCGTATGTCATGGGACTGGATAAGCGGCTATCGCATTGTGTGTGATTGGGTAACCTTGTGGAATCTACCGGTGTGTCTACCCCTCCCTGGGTGGTAGTTCCCTGGAAGATGGTCCCCTTTGTGATAAGCTACTGTCGGTGATAATCCATAAATGGATTCTGTTTGAGTATCCTGTGGCCACCACTTTGGGATGTCCCGTAGCTAAATTCGGGTGTGGTACCACTTGTGTTGAAAGGATATTCATTGAAGATCACTGTCGGTGATATTTCATGTGTGGAGTGGAACAACTTTGGAGATAAAACCTACTGCTATTGTTATTTTGTATTGCTGTCATGGAATCTGTGGAATATCGACGTAATTGCCTTCTCACAATATTCGCGTTTGGATTACAAACATCTGGCATTAATTAACCTTGTGCATTTGAACTGAACTTTCTTACCACACCATCGTAAGTCTCTATCACTTACCACCTACGCTTGAAGAAGTTTTGGGGATTTATATATGTACACCTATATAAGCATAACACGGTTAACTCTTGATTTACCTGGTTTAAGTTACTATATTTGGTAGTTACTAATAAAATAGTGTTTTGTTAACAGCAAAACCAGACTCCAGGCATGTTCTGTTGCTGCTGATACTTTTACAGGGTTGTGTGTACATGACACTCTATTCTGAGGATGTGCCCTCTTATTCTAGACACCTCGAATACAGGGAACATCCTCTCCAGAACCATTCTGTCTAGGCCTTTCAATATTCAATAACTTTAACTAAGATGATGCCCCATTCTTCTAAACTCCGGTGAGTACAGGCTCTGAGCCATCAAACCCTCCTCATTAGTTAACCCTTTCATTCCTAAGACCATTTTCATGAACCTGCTGTGGACCCTCTCTGACGCCAGCACATCTTTTCTTCCATAAGGGGTCCAAAACTGTTCACAATACTCCATGTGAAGTCTAACCAATGCCTTATAAAGCCTCAGCATTACATCCCCGCTTTTGTATTCTAGTCCTCTTGAAGTGAACGCTAACATTGCATTTACCTTCCTCACCACTGACTCAACCCGCAACTTAACCTACGGAATCCTGCAATAGGACTCATAAATCCCTTTGCATCTCTGAATTTTGAATGTTCTCCCCATTTAGGAAGTAGTCCACTCCTTTATTCCTTCTACCAAAGTGCAACACCATGCTCTTCCTTAACCTATATTCCATCTGCCACTTCTTTGCCCATTCTCCCAATCTGTCTAAGTCCTTCTCCAGGCTCCCTGCTTCCTCAACACTACCTGCCCCTCCACCTTGTATCTTTGTATTTTAAATCTGGCCACAAAGCCTTCAATTCCTTCATCTAAATGATCGACATATAATGTGAAAAGAAATGATTCCCAACTCTGACCCCTGCGGCACACCACTTGCCATCATCAGCCAACCAGGAAAGGCTTCCTTCATTCTCTTTCTTTGCCTCCTGCCAATCAGCCAATGTTCTATCTGTGCTAGTATCTTTCCTGTAATAGCACGGACTCTTATCTTGTTAAGCAGCCTCATGAGCGCACCATGTCAAAGGCTTTCTGAAAATCCAGGAAAGCCACATCCACTGACTCTTTGTTCCTCCTGGTTGTGATTTCTTCAAAGAATTCCAAAGGATTTGTCAGGCGGAATTTCTCCTTAAGAAAACCAAGCTGACTTTGACCTATTATTTCATGTGCTTTCAAGTAGCCCGAAACCTCATAATGGATAATGGATTCCAACATCTTTCCAACCACTGAAATCAAGCTAACTGGCCTATAATTTCCTTTCTTCTGCCTCTCTCTCTTCTGGAGTGACGTTTGCAATTTTCCAGTCCTCCAGAACCATTCCAGAGTCTAGTGATTCTTGAAAGATTATTACTAATGCCTCCACCCTCTCTTCAGCTACCTCTTTCAGAGCCCTGGAACCCTTAAATCCTTTATACGGATCGTGGGAGAATATGTCTGTATTCCAACTCATACCACTAAGCTGGAATGTGTGTCAGAGGAAGTGCCCGTGCACTGGCGAGAGGGAGGTTATGGATCGTTCACTGAAGAAGCCAGTTTCATCAATGTGGACAACTACAAGAGCTATGGTCTGGAGGGTACACAGAAACTCAGGGTGGTTAAGAAAAAGGATGTACAGAATGTGGCTCTAACCAATTGACACACCTGCAACTTGTGGATGAAGAAATAAACAGCAAGGACAAAAAACTAACCAAAGAACAAGAAACTACTGGTAAAACGAGAGCTGATGAGAATCTAAATTAACCCTGGGACATGCTTTAGCATGAAGAGGGGAAGAAGCAGCCACAGCACAATAAAGGGAAGACAAAGAGATTTTGCTGCTGATGGATATCTTCAACAACACACACAAAATGCTGGAAGAACTCAGCAAGCTGGGCAGCTTCTGTGGACGGGAATAATCAATTGACTGATTATTGGGCTGAGAGCCTTCTTTGGGACCGGAAAGAAAGGGGGCATAAGCAGGTAGGGAGATGGGAAGGAGCACAAGTTGGCTGGTGAGACCAGGTGAGGGGAAAGGTGGGTGAGGGGGCGGGGACATGAAGTAAGATGCTGGGAAGGGGCAGGTGGTAGGGGTAAAGGATTGAAGAAGGGGTAAAGGATTTAAAAAGGGAGAGTGGATCATGGAAGAAAAGGAATGAGGAGAGGCAATGGGCAGGTGAGGAGAAGGGGATAGAAGATAACCATAATGGAGAGGAAAAAAAAGGTAACGGGGGGAATGATAAAGAGAATTTATTCAGACTGCTGTTGAGCAATAAGTGATGTGCTTCAGCTGTGTGTACTGATATTTCCGTTCTGCAAGGATCTGGCAGGACAGGTAGTCACAAAGTAGATTTTGCTAATTAAACGAACAGAATTAAATGTTCGGAAGAACATGATTTGCAAATGTACAGATCACAATTTTTAAATAGAAATAAACTATGGAAGGGGGTATTATCATTAAAAGCAGGATGGTAGTATAAACAATAATCAAAACAGTTAGTGGAATAATTTTCATTTCAAGTCAGTTATAATTATGATTTAATTAAACAGTAGATGCATTGTAAGGTCATTAAACAATTGCAACATGATTTGATCAGACTCCACCTAGGCACTGTACTCTGGGATTCACCTTTGAATGAGTACAGTGCACAATGACTGGAGTGATACAAAGATTTCAAGGGTTAACTAATGAGTAATGGATACAAACATTTGCCTTTTATTCCCTTGGCTTTGGAAATCTATGGGCTGAAGAGAGATTTTTAAAACAAAAATGCCTTCTTCTGGGGGAATGTACCCAGGAATATTTCCTCTTGGGAATTTTGCACAGGCAGCACAAATCCTGAAATAAAAATCTCGACCTTTCAGAAGTGAGACTCAAATGAAGGTTTGTACTGAAATCAAGGCCCCTCTACCCACATGAGCTGGATGAACTAGAACAATTGAATTGCAGAGGTATAAACTGAAGGATTAGTATTATGAACGGTATCAAAAGTTAGGAATCAGAGAAAGGCAAAGAGAGTTAATGGACGGGTAAGCAACAATCTAACTGCATGCTTAATCCAGTTCTCATAATCACAGAAGAAATACACATTACAAAGATAAGAAAAATCAATGTGAACACTGGAAATTTAGAATGAAAGGGCAAATATGGTCAAATAAGAATGTAGTTTTGAACTGACTCAATGATCTGGTGCTTTTGTGATCTCCTGAGGAACTGGGCAAACTAAAGTGCAGGTACGGCCAGGGCAGCCATTGCTGGGGGTGGACTGGACACCGCGTTGATTCCTGCTGGTAGAACACAACCATCAAGCAAGATTAACTCCTCACAGATGAGAGTGGAAAACAGGTATTCAGCGCCATCAACCTGTCCATGACTGGTTTCCCTCTCTTTTCGATGCTACCATCGGGCGGGAGGTGCTGAAGTCTTGGGTTCCACGCTGCTGGGCTCAGGAGCAGTTATTACCCTGCAGCCACTGGGCTCCTGGGCGGTCTTCACTCTTCTCAGCGCTGAGTCAGCTCTGCAGCTGTGGACTCACTTTCGGGAGTTTGCACGTTCACGTTCCATGTTACTCACAACCCGACCACACTGAGCTGAACCACCTCATGGATGTCGCCTTGCATCTCATCTTTCTCTTGGCATTGGTTTTGGCTTATTATTGTCATGTGTACCAAGATACTGTGAGAATCTTGTCTTGCATACTGTTCACACAGATCAAATCATTACATAGTTTGTTGAGCTAGAATAAGGTAAAACAATAACAATGTAGAATAAAGTGTGAAAGCCACCCAAAGAGTGCAATGCATGCAAATGATACAGTGCAAGATCATTACGAGGTAGGTTGAGAGGCCAAGAGTCCATCTTATCGTACAAGAGTGGAACGGAAGCTGGCCTTGAGTTCGGTGGTACGTGCTTTCAGGCTTTTGTATCTTCTGCCCAGTGGGCGGGCCAGAAGGATTGAATGAGAGATGGGATCTGATGTGTAGGTCTACCGTTTGGTTGAACTATGTTTGTTCCACCTGGCACAGGCACTTGACTAGTTTGGAGACTGAACACAGAACTGGTCTCACAGGTAGGGGGACTTGAGCATCCGAGTGCTGGGCCTCCTGTCACACACTGTCAGAGCCCTGGGTTCAATCCCAGTCTCGGGTGTTGTCTGTGTGGAGTTTGCATGTCCTCCCCATAACTAACTGGCTTCCTCAGGATGTTTTGGGTTTTTTTCCTACGTCCCAGGGACTGAGGATTGGTAGGTTAATTTGCCAATGTAAATGGGGGAATCTCCCTCTTCAAGCCCATTTATTGTGGGAGTTTTCCATATTAGTACTAGCTACAATAAGATAATCTGATGAAAGGTTATTGACCTGTTGGCTTCTTCAGAGAGATTCCGCCTGAGCAGCTGAGTATTTCCATCATTTTTCCTGTTTTGTATAAAGTCATGCATCTGGTTTTGGAACAAGGGTTTCTAATTCCATGGCACACAAGCTACTGATGAAGTATTCCCTCATTATCATTGGGAGCCATTTCACAATCTAACAGATAACTTAATGATTCAACTTAAAAAAAAAAATCAGGTTGTTTCTGTGTGAACAAACCAAAATGTGATTTTGATAGAGGTATCGGAGGTCCAGGATCAGGAAATATAAGCTGGTGTGGATTAGGTTTGGAGCGCACATGTGAAAATACATGATATGTGACCATTAGGGAGGTCGAGTAGCAGATAGAAATGGCCGCACAAAATATAGTTGATTGCTGTCTTATGGTTGAAAAGCAAGATTGAGTGTTTTATGCAACACACACAAAGTGCTGGAGAAACTCAGCAGCTTAGGCAGCATCGATGGTAAAGAGTAAACAGTTGACGTTTCGGGCCAAGACCCTTCATTAGGACCGAATGTGTAATATACCGTCATATGCATATTTAGGAAAGGCAGTGCAAAGAAAAAAAGTGAGCTAGGCTTTGTGATTCAGGAAATAATTACCACACTAGAAAGTGTGAATATTGCTGAGGTGGGCAGCAGAGGGTTAAACAAGGAACACGAAGGGGCAAAATTAAATTGGTTGACAGCTTTTGCAGCAAGACTGTCTCTAACTCCCCCACACTTTAGGAAGAATGAGAACTGCTTAGAGGGGATGCAAGAAAAAACCTACTTGAGTAGTTACAGGATGAAAGATTTCAGATACAAGATTAGAAAAGCGAAGCTGGCATTGCTTACATCAGCTCAAAGGATCTTTTGAAGAGATTTGTAACGAAATAAAGATCACAACTGGTTCTGGGAGGGTAAATAAAGGAAAATTTTTCCTTTTTTAGTTACTTAAGGGCTTGTGGACACAAATATATTTTTCAAGATGGCACTGAGCTGTGGTCTCCATTGCATCACAGGTCAGACTTTGTTATTTCTTGAGTTTTTTGTTGGTTCATGGTTCAAAGGGATGGTTTTCAGGACAGAGAAGGGTCAGGTTAGGCTTTAGGGACAAGGATGTTGTGGAATTTGACGACAAGCCAAGAGTCTAAGACCCTGTTCCATGTCCGAAGGCCAGTGGCAAGGCATAATTGAATGTCACGCTCACAGACCTATGAGCAGTGGGTCCCATCATCCGTGAGACCAGAGACTGAGGCCTAGTTTTTGGAGTCTAGTCATTGGCAAGTCCGGTGTTTGAGGCCTGGCATTTAGACCCTCATCCTTATTCGTCATCAGCTGGAAGTCCCAAGTAGATCGATGGTCCAGTTCGGAGCCTGAAGTTCGATTAGAGGTCTGAATCAAAGCTTGAAGGTCAATCAGAAATCCTTTAGTCAAGGCTTACTATGTGGATCCTGGGTCTATGGATCTCTGTAAGACTACTTGGGCAGCTCTGCCAGTGTCTGCAAAGCCATAGGTCGACTGGAGATCAAAGAAGAAGGCCTATCCTCCGGGTGGAGGACAGTGTTCGTGCGCAGGGAAGGAGGAATAGGTCTTGTTTCACTGTTATTACTTTATTGCTTTATATGTTGTGTTCTGCTGAGCATTGTGGGCATGCAATGTCGGTGCAGCAAGAGTGGCTACATTTGTAGAGAACCCACAGCACACTTTTGGGTATGTTGATTGCTAATGCAAACAAAACATTTCACTGGATGTTTTGATGTGCATGTGATAAGGAAATCTAAATGTGTATCTGAATCTGAATTAAAGATTGCAGATAAAGGAAGGTGCAAAGGAAAAGGTTTTGATGCAGAGGATTGGGATTTCACTACCTCTAAGGGTGGTGGAAACATGATGAATCAGTGCCTTCAAAAAGGAAATGGATGAGCACTTTGGCAAGAGTAAAGCTTTAGGGAAAGGGTAGAGGAATGGGATTGACAGGGTTGATCTACAAGGATCTGATATAGAGGTGACGGGCTGAAAGGCATGCTTTTGTTCCATGACAATCAGAATGACAGCTCTGATAATCTCACAGAGTGGGGAAAAGTTATATAATTGTTATTGTGCGTATAGAATTAAAAGATATAATGAATTAGTCTCATTAGCAAAATGAAGCACTTGGGTATATGAGATAATGAGATACAAAACTGGTTAAGAAGGAGATTAAGAAAATTGTGATAGTAGCTATATCTCAGGCTGGAGGAAGGTCTAATGGAGATTCCCTGAAGTTCTGTACCAGGACCATGACAGCTGTACTCAAAAATTTATGACTTGCATTGCAAGGCACAACTCTAAAGTTTATAGGTGATACAATATATGGAGTGTAGTTAGCTCCCAGAAAGACAGTAACAGACTCCAAGAGGACAGAGGCAGCTGACAGAATGGGAATGTTTATGTCAAATAGATACAATCTAGAAAGCCAAAGTGAAATGTTTTGGTCAGAAGTAATGAGAGGGAAGTAGTGTCAAATGGTAATATTATACCTGTGAAGCCCCCTCACCGGGCTCATATGCAAACCGGGCTCGTAGCCACAAACAGACACAGGAATCAGCGGTGGGAAGGCCACCTTGCATAATCAAGAGGCGTCTGGCTTGGGGTTCAACCAAATCGGAACATCATGATGCTCTGATTAAAGGAACCTCGATTTCAAAGAATGCTGTGTAAATAAATACTGCCCATACACAATTGTTGGTCAGCAAGAAATAACAAATCATACACCACAAAAAATTATAACGAAAGTAAATTTACCAACTTCAGCTTTATTGATTTGTTAGTAGGAATTAGAAAAGGGGAAAAAAATAAAAGGGCCCATTACAGTTAAACCCTGTCCAAATGTGAATATAAAGTTGGGAACACGAGGAAATCTGCAGATGCTGGAAATTCAAGCAACACACACAAAATGCTGGTGGAACGCAACAGGTCAGGCAGCATCTATAGGGAGAAGCACTGTCGACGTTTCGGGCCGAGACCCTTCGTCAGGACTAACCGAAAGGAAAGACAGTAAGAGATTTGAAAGTAGGAGGGGGAGGGGAAAATGCGAAATGATAGGAGAAGACCGGAGGGGGTGGGGTGGAGCTGAGAGCCAGAAAGGTGATTGGCAAAAGGGATACAGTGCTGGAGAAGGGAAAGGATTATGAGACAGGAGGCCTAGGGAGAAAGAAAGAGGGAGGGGAGCACCAGAGGGAGATGGAGAACAGGCAGAGTGATGGGCAGAGAGAGAGTAAAAAAAACAAACAACTAAAAAAAAGGAGGGGGGAGAAAAACTAAATATATCAGGGATGGAGTAAGGAGGGGAGGAGGGGCATTAACGGAAGTTAGAGAAGTCAATGTTCATGCCATCAGGTTGGAGGCTACCCAGCCGGTATATAAGGTGTTGTTCCTCCAACCTGAGTGTGGCTTCATCTTGTCAGTAGAGGAGGCCATGGATAGACATATCAGAATGGGAATGGGACGTGGAATTAAAATGTGTGGATCTGACAGTTTTGCTGAACACCTACGCTCTGTCCACCAGAGAAAGCAGGATCTCGACTCCCTTGTCCATTCGTCCCACCCCCCCCCCCCCATCCCTTCCCACCGATCTCCCTCCTGGCACTTATCCTTGTCAGTGGAACAAGTGCTACACCTGCCCTTACACTTCCTCCCTCACCACCATTCAGGAACCCAGACAGTCCTTCCAGGTGAGGCGACACTTCACCTGTGAGTCGGCTGGTGTGATATACTGCATCCGGTGCTCCCGGTGTGGCCTTTTATATATTGGTGAGACCCAACACAGACTGGGAGACCGTTTCGCTGAACACCTACGCTCTGTCCGCCAGAGAAAGCAGGATCTCCCAGTAGCCACACATTTTAATTCCACGTCCCATTCCCATTCTGATATGTCTATCCTTGGCCTCCTCTACTGTCAAGATGAACCCACACTCAGGTTGGAGGAACAACACCTTATATTCCGGCTGGGTAGCCTCCAACTTCATGGCATGAACGTTGATTTCTCTAACTTCCGTTAATGCCCCTCCTCCCCTGCTTACCCCATCCCTTATTTATTTATTTGCTTATTTTTCTCCTTTTTTTTCTCTCTCTGACCCTCTCACAATCACTCTTTGCCTGTTCTCCATCTTCCTCTGGTGCTCCCCTCCCCCTTTCTTTCTCCCTAGACCTCCCGTCCCATGATCCTCTCCCTTCTCCAGCTCTGTATCCCTTTTGCCAATCACCTTTCCAGCTCCTAGCATCACCCCACCCCCTCCAGTCTTCTCCTATCATTTTGGATCTCCCCCTCCCCCTCCCACTTTCAAATTTCTTACTATCTTTTCTTTCAGTTAGTATTGACGAAGGGTCTCGGCTCGAAACGTCGACTGTACTTCTCCCTATAGATGCTGCCTGGCCTGCTGCATTCCACCAGCATTTTGTGTGTGTTACATAAAGTTGGGGCTCATTCTGGAGTTGTCTGTCTGTGTGAAAGCACCCAAAAGTCACTTGAATGTCATCTTCCCTCCTGTCCTCTCCGCAGCTCATGCCAAAAAAAAAACGTGAATCACACTGTTCGCCACAAATCTCTCCCTGCTCTGCTCTCTCAAACTTTCACCCAGTTCTCCCATCCTGATTGTCTGACACAACATTCCTAAGCTGAGCACTGTAGCCCCTTATCTTTTAGCTGAAACCAAAACATCCTAAAAACAGAACAGACTGCTTTTACAGAACTGCTAAAATGAAATACCTACAGCATAACAGTAAAATCTTAACCAGGCCGTTACACTTGTTTTTGAGCTTCTGGTGAAGGGTCTGCGGTCTTAAATGATAATTCTGCCTGATCTGCTTTGTGTTTCTAGCCTTTGTGATTTTAACAGCTTGATGTTTGATTTGGATGCAGATCAACCTTGTTCTGGTTTTTATGCAGTTGCAGCACTTGGCCAAGACCCAAAGCACTGGCATATTACTGAGTTCTAAACTCTCTTACAAGAACAATGTGCATGAGGTGAGTGGTAATGTAGAAGTTGACCTGGTCTTTGAGAATCTACCAATAGGATCTGTACAAGTATTGCACTTCTGTCTAATAGTTTGCCTCGTGTACAAAAGGGCACTATTTGCATTGAAAACCAGAAGTGTGCTACATTCCACAGTGTTTTGAACACTTCATTTACGACGACTAAATGGAGCACACTACTATTTATAAACCACATGTATGCGAGCTTTTACACTGAAAGTCACACAGATCAGAGAAGTGGCACAAATACAAGCACAACACTCCTGGCCCAGCTTTGTTCAACATCCAGCAACATCAAAGCAGATTATTTGTCATCAAGTCTTGCTGCGCGAATATGTCACTGTTTTTTTACATAAGGAAGGATGTCGCAAAATCTGATTGAAGAGCGACTTTGAAATTGATGAATGATTTTTCCTTATTGAGGTGCTACACCTGGGTATGAAGAATAAGGCGGCAGAAATTCCTTGGAAAATAAGCAATGGTCAGCAGGATCCAGAGGCATCAGCTGTAGCATCAGATGCACAGCCACAGTTACGTAATGTCATAAGGCCGTGGAAATAGATGGAACATCGTGGTTTCTGGAGGGTCATAGTCAAAAAACAGAACATTGATGTTGCTTTGAACCTTGAGTGGATTATATTTGAAAGCTTCAGAAAGGTTTTACAGTATATATTATGTACAAGGGGTATGAATTTGATGGAGAGGATGCAGCACTAGTTTACTACAATGATACTGAAATTAACTAGTGAATTGACCAGGTGGACAGGCTGCAGTGGTTTTCACTTGATGAGGCTATTGAGGTCACCTGATGGTTTTTAGGAAAAGGCAGAGCATGGGTAGACATAGAAAAGTTTCTCCTCTAGAACCTGGGACAATGAATGTGAGACAATCACTAATAAACCAAACAGGAATTTAGGAGAAACTCTGTGACCCAGAGGTAGTCTGCAATGAGCGACTCACAACCACACGGAATAGCTGAGACAAATCATACAGGTCTGAAAATGCTGCACCAAGCCAGATAGTAATGGCTGACGTGAGGACGTTCACTGTGATGCAGTGTAGAATTTCACCAGTATGTTCTGCGAAAGATGGAATTTTACTTGCCATTACAAAGATACTTCAATATTACCAGAGGTAGTATATGCAAATACAAACCATTTTCTTATTTCCTTCTGGGGAACCAACACATCAAAAGATGTGATTAACTTCTAAAATATCTCTAAAACATGCTGTTAACAAAAATTTGCCTGCGGAAGGCTTTTCCTCCTGCAGGCCCTCACAGACTACTTGCACCTATCAATCCAAAAGCCCAAAATGGGAGTGAAACAGAGCTAACCTTACTGAGCAGGTACTGGCTATCAGACAGGGGGTTAAGGAAGAGCTAGATCAACACTCTCCAGATCTCTAAGGCTGTGCACAGTTGCACAGAAGTATGGAGATAGAGAGATCTGATTCACCACACTCATTCCTCGGGTAGTAGGATGGCCGTTTAGGAGAGATTGGATCAATTCAGTCGAATTTAGAAGGATGAGAGAGGATCTCATTCAAATATGAAAAGTCACAGCAACAATCATACAACAGTCACCTCCTTCAAGTTAGTAAATAATGGGCAGCCTACAGAGAAGAAGTCACCAACCTGATACAGTGGTGTCAAGAAACAACCTCTCCCTCAACGTCCCAAAAACAAAGGAGCTGGTTGTGGACTACAGGAGGAATGGAGACAGGCTAACCCCTATTGACATCAATGGATCTGGGGTTGAGAGGGTGAACAGCTTTAAATTCCTCGGCATAAACATCACCGAGGATCTCACGTGGTCTGTACATACCGGCTGTGTGGTGAGAAAGGCACAACAGCACCTCTTTCACCTCAGACAGTTGAAGAAGTTTAGTGTGGGCCTCCAAATCCTAAGAACTTTCTACAGGGGCACAATTGAGAGCATCCTGACTGGCTGCATCACTGCCTGGTATGGGAACTGTACTTCCCTCAATCGCAGGACTCTGCAGAGAGTGGTGCGGACAGCCCAGCACATCTGTAGATGTGAACTTCCCACTATTCAGGACATTTACAAAGACAGGTGTGTAAAAAGGGCCCGAAGGATCATTTGGAACCCAGTTCACCCCAACCACAAACTGTTCCAGCTGCTACCATCTGGGAAAATGTACTGCAGCATAAAAGCCAGGACCAACAGGCTCTGGGACAGCTTCTTCCACCAGGCCATCAGACGGATTAACTCATACTGGCACAACTGTATTTCTATGTTATATTGAACATCCTGTTGTACATACTATTCATTACAAATTATTATAAATTGCACATTGCACATTTAGACGGAGACGTAATGTAAAGATTTTTACTCCTCATGTATATGAAGGATGTAAGTAATAAAGTCAATTCAATTAATACTCAGAATGGATCGAACTCCCATCTACACTGACACTTTACTAATCCTACTCTATTCTTACACATCCCAATCAACTCCCTAGATTCCACCATTCACCCAAACACTATAGGGTATGCACAGTGTCCAACTAATGTACCAAATTTGGGAAATCCCAGAAGTACCCCATACCATATAACCATATAACAATTACAGCATGGAAACAGGCCATCTTGGCCCTTCTAGTCCGTACCGAATGCTTACTCTCATCTAGTCCCACTACAGTCACAGGATGAATGTCAAACCTCCAAAAGGCACCACCGAAAGTTGGCACTAAACTCGTCACTGGAGATGTAAGGAAACATCCTGTAGTTGTATCATTAACACATGAAATTCTGCAGATGCTGGAAGTTCAAAGCAACACACACAAAATTCCAGAGGAACTCAGCAGGTCAGGCAGCAATTATGGAAATGAATAAACAGTTCATTAAACACTGAGACTCTTCTTCAGGACTGGGAAGCAAGCACGAAGATGCCAGAATGAAATGATGGGGAGGGGAGGGGAAGGAGTACTAGCTAGAAGGTGATAGGTGAAACCGGGTGGGTGGGAAAGGTAAGAGGTCAGAAAGGAAGGAATCTGATTGGAGAGGAGAGTGCACCATGGCAGAAAACGAAGAAGAAGGGGCACCAGGGGCAGGTGAGAAGAGCTGAGAGGCCAAAGAGGTGAATAGAAGAAGAAGGGGAAGGGAAAAATGTTTACATTAAGGAGAAGTCAAGGTTCATGCCACAAGGTTGGAGGCTACCCAAACAGAATATATAGTGTAACTCCTCTACCCTGAAAGTGGCATCATTGTGGCAGAAGAGGAGGCCATGGCCCAATATGTCAAAACAGGAATGGGCATGGGAATTAAAATGTTTAGCCACTGGGAAATTCTGCTTTTGATGGATGGAGCAGAGGAGCTCGAAAGAGCGATCCCCCCAATTTATCACGGGTCTCACCAATGTAGAGGAGGTCGCATCAGGATCACTGGATACAATAGACGACCCCAACAGATTCACAGGTGAAGTGCTGCCTCTCCTGGAAGGACTGTTTGGGGCCCGGAATAGAGGTGAGGGAGGAGGTGAATAGGGAGGTGAGGGAGGAGGTGAATGGGGAGGTGTCGTACTTTGTCCTCTTGCAGGGTTAAGCAAGTGCCAGGAGGGAAATTAGTGGGGAGGGACGAATAGACAAGAGAATCACAGAGGGAGTTGTATCATTATGCTGTCTGAATCACAACAGGGTACAGAGAGGATTTTTCATTTGGGTGGGGTGTTTGAAAGGAAGAGTCGCCATCTCTCCATTCAGGGGAAACCATTTAGCCTCAGATGTGGAGGGATTTCACCACTCAATGTACAAAACTTCCCACTATCAGTGGCTGTGGAGGCAAAGTCTCTGAATGTATTTATAAAGGAGGCTGATAGATTGCAAACACAGAGGGATCAGGAGGGAAGGTGAGATGGTGAGGGAGAGGAAAGAACATAAAGAATGTGGTATTGAAATGGAGCATCATTCATTGTTGTATTGAATATTAGAGCAGGCTTGACCCCATTTAGTTTCTTCTGTTGTAGATATACTGGAGGTCAGATGCAGATAAAATTGGCTTCTCGTGCTAACCCTGAATTTTACTTTGGGTTAATGGACATTCTGTAATGAGCTGAGCCAAGACTCATGGTGAACATCGTACCTGGATCCTCAGTTTTATGTCAAGTAAACTGGCACACCCACCACTATCCCACTTATCGGAATCAATTTGGTCCTTCATTAACAAGAGAAATGGGAGCAGATTTTTTGGCTTTGTTTTCAACAGTTTAAGGTTAAAATTGATTTACATCAGTTCATTGCTATGTGACTTTTTTAAAAAAAAAATCTTTAATTTTTTCCCAACTATTTTAAAATGGCTCTGTAGCCAGCTGCAGGCAGGCCCATTTGACCAGCCGAGCAGCGAGGCTTCAAGGTTACGGGGAAGGCTAAAGGTGGATGCTAAAATTTAGAGTGGCTGCCAGGGGTGGCTGGCAACTCCGAGGGCAGGCTGCTCCAAATCAAAATGTTAGCTGAGGCTGAAGGAGAAGGCAACTGTGATGACACCTATGTAAACAAGAGACATACTGAGGAATAAAAATAAAACCAGTTGGCTACTGCAGAATACGAATGAGTTAAGTTATCAAATCCATCATAGACCATCGAGCAATTCCCTAAACAACCAAGCTGATAACGCTCATTAATGCTCTGGCAATGCATTATTCAAGTCACGCCTGTGACAGATATCTTGATGTTACTGCAGGAAACTGCATGCAGTCCTAAAATTAGCTTTTGATGATGTGAAATCAGAGAACTGCACTTAAATTTTAACTTCACCTTAACTGCATACCTACTACAAGAATAGGGCATGCACTCAGCAAATCTGTACTGGGATTCCATTTCCCCCACATATTCCACCAAGTCCAGCACGTTTCTCCTGATTAATATTTTCAAGGAGCAAATCGCATGTGAAAATCATCATGGGCTACATTTCAAATGTTGTTTTGGCAGAGGCATTTAATTATTCCATCAGAATCTCCCCACATGCTATCTAACATCAGGGATAGTACAACAGAGCCACAGTTCAAGTTACCCAACATTGTTGGCTGTATGAGGTTCATCATAAGCTCAACAGAATATCAAGCAAATGTTTGTGTTCAAAATTGGACTGCTCTCATTTCAATTCCTCTTCCTTGTCCTATCTCTGCATGGCTTTAAACTACTTATCAAGTTGCTTCTTGTACTATGTATGCTGTGTTTGCCTCAAAGTAAAAATCATGTCAGTGGTTGCTCTTCCAGCCCTAAAGCCACATTGGCTTTCAGGAAGCATATCGTCTGAGACGATCTTGAGCCAGTTGAGCAGTACCTTTGCCGTAATCTTGCCAGATGTGGACAGAAGGGAGATTCCTCGGTGGTTTCCACAAACACTTTCTTCTTGTAGATGATGACTATCAGCGCATCTCTGAGGTCCTGAGGGAGACATTGATTCTGCCAACAAGCATTATATAAGCTCAACAGTTCAGTCTTCAGAGCAGGATGCTCAAGCACCATATGAAGAACACTGACATGGATGTCAACACCCGGGAGAAAGATGCTTTGGACAGAAGAAGTTGGCGCTGCATTGTCAAGAAGTCAATCCCAGCTATCGAGGAGTAAAGGCAGAAGAAATATAAAGCAGGTCATGAATGCAGACAGTCGGTGCTAGACTGGTCAAATCACAAATGCAACCGATGTGGGAGACAGTGCCGATCCTGTGCTGGTCCTGTGGCCCATAAACGTGCCTGCAGAGCCTAAACTCCCAGCGCAGTCAACATCAAAATCGATGGACAGCCCAAGAAGAAGAAGAAGAAGAAGAAGAAGCTGTGTTCATAATGTATGCAGTCATAAGCTATGGCTCTTATATACTAGTTGATGTGTGAGTTGCTAATACCTTAGGAAGCTGAGACACATGGTTAATTCAATAATACTGTATGAACTATACTTCAGTTCAGTTTAGAGGGCTAATGCCCTCCTTAAGGATGTGCACTCTATACTGGCAACGAGAATAGGATCCTTACTATGAGAGTTTGTATTGCAGAATGAGACTAGTGAATCTGGACTTAAAGAAAATGTGGTAAAACACAAGGGAAAATTTCTCAACGCTGAAACAATAAAGTTTATGTTTAATATGGATTCAACCTGAGATGGCAGAAATAATATGATGGAATGCAGTGAGAAAATTAGTAAATATGTTTGGATTCAATAAGCATTTTAACTTTACCTTCTTCAGGGCTAATGGCAAAAATAGTCACAAAGATGATCCATGAGCAAGTGAAACCCACACTATACTGGATGTGGTTTGCACAATGCTGTAAGTGTAAGCCAACTTTTTGTGTGGCTCTTTACCAAGTAACTTCTGGAAATCTAAACACACTACATCTGTCGGTTCACCTTTACCTAGCCTGATGTTACATCATTAATGATTTCTATCAAATCTGTGAAATACAGTTTCAATTTTATAAAACTAATTTGACTCCGCTTGATGTTCTTGTAATTTTTCTAAACCATGCATTCTCCAAACTGCTTTATAAGAGGGGTGAATCTGTGGAACTCTTTGTCACAGGCAGCTGTGGAGGCCAAATCTTTATGTATATTTAAGGCAGAGGTTGATAGATTCAAGATTGGTCAGGGCATGAAGGAATACGGGGAGAAGGCAGGAGATTGGGGCTGAGAGGAAATTTGGATTGGCTACGATGAAATGGCAGTGCAGACTCAATGTGCCAAATGGCCTAATTCTTGTCCTGTCTTACAATGGATTCCAACATTTTCCCAATGATAGGCGTTCTGCTGTTTGTGTTACCCTTTTCTGGAATGGTTTTCCTGACCTCTGGGACTCTCCAGAATCCAGGGAATGCTGATAATTTATGATCACTCTAGCTACTATATCCACAGCCACTTCCTTTAAGATGCCACAGTGCATGTTATCAGGTTTTGGGGACTTGTTGCCTTTACCACCATCAGTTTGCCTAGCACTTTTTTTTAGTAATGAAGATTGTTTTAGATTCCTCACTTCCTATAACCCATGGTTATCTACTTTGTAATTTACTGGGGAGATTTTAAGAGACTTCTACCTTGAAGACTGATTCAAAATAATTACATAAAACTTCTATCCTTTCTCTCCTTCCCATTACTGATCACTTAGCCTAGCTAAAGTCAATGTAGGTCCCTTGGAGGATCAGACTTCCTTATCTCTTCACTATTTATAAACCAGTTGAAGTTCTTGCTGTCACTTTTGTGTTATTTTCTAGTTTATCTTCTCTTATTTTCCTATTAGTCATCTTTTGTAGGTTTCTAGACCCTTCCCAAATCTCTGGACTACCACTAATCTTCAACCCTTTAGCATTTAAAACCTCTGGCAGCAGCTAGTGCAGTTAATATCCCATCTTATAAATTGAGTTGAAAATTTAAACTCACATTTCAATCCAGCATCATTTGAAATACTTAAATAGTACTAATTCAGTACACATAATCTGTTTTAAAATGGGATAATCACCAACAGCATTGTGAATTTGAGAAAATTACTGACACATAGCAATTTCAGAATGCTCTTGGATCAGACATTATGAGGCAGATTATTATTATTATTTACAGAGCATTTTTCAGACAAATAATGTAGTTCAAAGTACTTTACAATGGGATAAAATACAAACATGAAAATAAAAAAAGTAAATATAAATATAAACATGAAACCATGAAAATAAAAGACAAAAAGATGTTAGTTAAAAGCAAGATTAAATAAATAGGTTTTGAATTGGCATTTAATAGTGACAACTGAATCTAATTCTCTGAGTGGCAAGTAAAGGTGAACATGAATAAACAAGAGTGATTTAGCCAATCCAAAATTCAAATATGAAAGCATTTTGTGACTATGCCTTCTTCAACAGAATCTGGTCATGTGTGAGCTAAAGGCAGTTTCAACAAGGAATATATAAAATCATTATGGTGTTTGACAGGGTAAATGCAGGGTTGATGTTTTCCCCTGACTGAGATGACTAGAACCAGGGTCGTTCTCAAATTTAGTGAACACTATAAAAGCCTAACATGACTGAACAATACATGTAGAGTTTTGGTTTGGCTGGGGTTAGATATTTAAAACATTAGGACAGCTTCAGGATGGTCATGGTTCAGTTTACACCTGAGCAGACCTCTACTTCAGCACAATGTGTAAAGTTTATTATTAGGTTAGTGAGTTCGGTATTATTTTAGCAGGCCATGCCATTTGGTTAACTTGGCAAAATTATACCAAAATTCGGTTTCGTTTAGACAACTTACACAATAAAGACAAAACCTTGATGCTCCACATCCAAGTGAGCTTAAATTATAATCTATGGTACCGTTACAAGAAAAAGTACACTATAGTGATCACGGCTTCAGCAGTGACTTTTGATAGAGAGCTCCATATTCTCGTAACCTTGAGGAGAACAAAAGCTAACAATCTCCTTCATTCTTCTGTTGATAATTCTGATCTCATGCTTCTTTGTTCTTGATTCAGCAATGACTGAACAAAGCATTTAATTGTTTATCGGTTTAAAACCATTCATAATTCTGCAAGTCCCTATTAGGTTTCTGTTGCATTTAAGAAAACCCAGTTTAAAAAAAACACTTCATGACTATACCCTTCCAAATATCATACCAATGAGTCTTCTAATATCCATCCTAAAATGGGGTATGAAGAATCGGTTACACCATTCCAACTGCAACACAACTAATGCCATGTACAAATTTAACAGACATAGTTTATTTCTATATTCCATTTCCCTCTAAAATAACATCCTACACTGCTCTTTTTACAGCCTGCATTTCCATCGCCATTGTTGCCTCTTGGTACGTACATTCATGCTCAAGAATCTTTGTTTTCATTGTATTTTAGCCCCCTGTACTAAATCAGGTATCACTGTGATAAATTCTATCTTCCAGATTATTTGTGACTCCAGTGATACTTTATTAAAAAATTTACATATAACCAAGAGTTGTTTCTCCCAGTGTGCAATGTTGCTTAAGCTAATAGCTTCAAGCAAGTTTGTCACTGATCCTCCTGAGCTCATATCAAAATCATTGGTCCCGGCAAACAAACGTAACCTACTCACACCCAATTCAAAAGATGTCTATGTACTGACTATCTAACACTTGTTATTGCTTAATCACTTCAAGATTCTTTGCTTTCTATCTAATGACATGGTTGAGTAGTATGGCCGATGTCTTCTGGACTAACAACTTTATTCTTTTACATCCTGCACATTCTTAAACTCTCCCTGAGAATTCAGATAATTTACTCAAACCTTTACAGTCTGTGTCCATGCTGCAAAGCTCCAGCCCCGCTCTGATTTTAGCCCCATTAAGAACTTACTAAAGGAAGTGGGATTTTTGAGATGATGATAAAGGGGGGCATAATTTTATGGGAAGGGTGGCATCTTATAATCAAGTACTCCTCCTTGCCTACCTGAAGAGCTGCCAGGCAGAAACTGATTCGGGGAGGGATTGGACATGGTTGCTGCTGTTGGACCCATGGTCAGGAGGAAATGGACAAGAATCAAGTTAAAGGGCTGTTTTCAGGATGAAGGGTGGGTAGGATCAGCAATCCTAGCAGAAAAGTGGTCAGAGAAAGAGGGAATGAAGGAGAGGGAAGACTTCAGAGTGATATTTGGGAAAATCCCTTAAGGTAAGGCCAATCCCTGGGAAGGGTGTATTATCTGTTGCCCTGAACTATAAAAATGCATGTATTGAAGGAAATTCAAAAGTGCTCCTCGGCCTGAGGTCAAGGATTCTGATTTGATTATAACAGAGGAGCACAGGTATGTTTCTACTTTGGGATTGAGATGATCTTAAAAGGGTTTTGGGCTGAGACCCTTCAGCAGGACTGACTACCACATCACTAACTAGCCACCAGCATGTCCCAAGTGTAGACAATATTGTATTTCACACATTGGCCTCAGCAGTAGCTCAGAACCCACAAAGCCAGTGAAACTTGATCCTCAGAGACTTCCTAGAAATACACACAATGAAACCACAGAAATTCTGTAATCAGAAATGATGTGATGATTCAGAATGCAAGAGGTTCAAACCTTTCTTAAGAGACGTGAATGGAAAATCCAAGTTGCTGTTGCAGTGGAGGACTATGGGAGTACTGCTCTTTGGATAACATTTCTTTCTAATGAAGCACGACACCCAGGTCCTGCTTACCTTATTAAATGGCTGTAAATGGACCTTCAACGCTATTCATCAGTAATTTAAGTAGCTCTCCCTGCTGCTCTTAACCAATAATACTGGAAAAGGTTATCTCGTCCCTTTAACATTGTGTGTCTTGCTTGACTTTGCTCAAATTGAGAGTTGTGTTTCGTACAGCAAATATATTTTAACTATTTTGATTGCGTAAACCATTTGGAACATCCTGTAACTGTGAAAGGTATCTTTTAACTAAGGTTTTTTTTCTTAATTTTTGTCCTAATACTACAGCTTGACAACACTAGATCTGCTTATGTTCTACCTGGGCAGGCATTAAGCACTAACACTAAAGGAAGGTTGTTCTATATCAGAGAGCACAAGTCTTCAATTAGACATTATGCCCTCAAAACCTTTCAGGATTCCTAAAATTGTCAGACCACCTCTGGCTGAACACATTGCAATTTATATGAGATCAAGTCCCTCTGTTCTAATTAACACCTTTGGTTAACTCTATTTCTACAGCTCTGCACACACACTTAATCTGCCCTGCACTTTCATGCTCTGCAGGATCCCTGGGCTTCTACTGTTTTCCTGTACTTCCCTGTATTCTTATCCTCTTGCTCTATTACAACAGTAACTCCAGTTGGAATGCACTCAAGGAGCTACAAAGTCTGCTGAATAGTCTGAAGGCACTCTATAAATACATGCCTTTTTGTGATTCCCTAGCTTGTGAAAGATACTATATTGAATCTTTTCTTCTGTCATCTTGCCTGACCACCTGTCAAGAGGCCTCTGCTCTGTATTTAATATTTCAGTATTATCTGAGTAATATTATTAATATATTATTTGATTAAATACACTTTGCTTACATAATTCATTATTGGTCATATGTAAAAGTATGTGAATGGCATACACCATTATGTCATACATGTGTGTCATTACACCACCACGTTGTAAGCGCACATCTCATTAAAAGTAAAAACAAAGAGTGGACAAGTTACTCCAGCTCTGTGTTTTTCATTTGATTAGTTTTATGTTTTGGAGTTACAAAACGTAACAGTGGTGATGAGCAAGTTTTAAAACAAACCCAAGATGAGTACCTACCTTTTCAAGTACAGTGAGCCATTTGAGTTCAAAAAAGCTCAAAACGTTTGTTTCTTCACGCAAAGGAAGAGAAAGACAGCTAAATTTTAAAAAGGCAGAACAAAGACAAATTCACAGATTCATAAACAGTGAACACCAGGTGACAATAATCAGAAATAAAAGGAAAAGCAGAAATGCCTGGCTACTTCAGAAAGAAAGCTGTGTTCGATTGGACAAAAGATAACTGGATTTTGTATACTAAGCTAAATGAGCAATATTTGAAGCAAATGAAATAGCCAATCAGAAATGAGTGCTGGGTTGGAAAGGCCTACAATTTGATTAGAAGTTTAACTGCTCCAACTAAACCAGCCAAAATGAGTATTGTTGATATTGTGAAAGTAATGTAAGAACATTTAGAGTCAAAAGAATTGTTGAATGCTGAATACATTAGGTTACATAAGCAAAATCAAAGGTAAGGGAAGTCCATTTTAGTGTACGCAACTAACTTGAAAAAATTTTCTGAGCATGGTCAGTTTGGTAATGAGCTTAATAATGCACTGAAAGAGCGTTTAACTGAATCATAACTCACATTTAAAAGAGCAGTTGAAATTGCTGTATCAATGGAAACTGCAGACAGAGATGTGAATTGAGTTGTGGTCAGGAATGAAAGCCAAACAAATTGTGTTACTGTTGTGGCAGGAGCTCACATATATCAAACCAGTGCAGATCTAAAGGCAAAGTTACAAATACAAATACTTTATTGTCACCAAACAATTGATACCAGAGCGTACAATCATCACAGTGATATTTGTTTCTGCGCTTCGCGCTCCCTGAAGTACAAATCAAAGTAAATATAATAAAAGTTTAAATTATAAATCATAATTAGAAAATAGAAAAGGGAAAGTAAGGTAGTGCAAGTCAGGTCTGGATATTTGGAAGGTATGGCCCAGATCCGGGTCAGGATCTGTTCAGCAGTCTTATCACAGTTGGAAAGAAGCTGTTCCCAAATCTGGCCGTATGTATCTTCATGCTCCTGAACCTTCTCCCGGAGGGAAGTGGGACAAAAAGTGTGTTGGCAGGGTGGGACTTATCCTTGATTATCCTGGCAGCACTGCTCCGACAGCGTGTGGTGTAAAATGAGTCCAAGGATGGAAGATTGGTTTGTGTGATGTGCAAGAAGTAGACCACATACAAAGAGCATGTCGGCCAGATAGAAATAAATAGACTGCATAGGGAAGAGAAAAAGATAAGAAGTCAGGTTGTAGATTCAAAAAGAGCACTGATCGGCATGCTGTTGATGTAAAAATCTAACAATGATGACAGTGACACAGAACTACGTAGCCTTGGGATTTACTATGTGAAAGCTAACAATTGATAAGCAATAGGTTTGCATCAGAAATGAACAGCAAATTAATTAAAATTGAATAGGACAGTAGTTTGGCAGTTTCAGTCTATCCACAAAATGAGTTTGAACAACATTGCAAAGATACTGAACTGAAGCCTGCAGTTATCCAACTAAGAACATTTATGCGATAATAAGATTGTTAGTCCCAAATTTTTTTGGGGAGAATTTAGCAGTAAAAACCAAAACCATTAAATTGAATATAAGAAAGGCAAAGTTTGTGCAGATACGGCAAAGACTTCAGAAGTTAAACTGTAAGGAACTGCTTGATGTTGAATCAGTTGAGGAACAATGGGAAAGATTTAAAGAGGTAATACACACAGTGCAGGAAATGTTCATACCCAAGGTTGACAGAAGTAGTAAAAACAATGGATAAACTATATGGATGAATAAAGGTATACATAAAAACTACTGAAGAAAGCACAACTACATAATGAATACAGAAAAAATAGTAATGATGTTAACCATGGGGCATACGAAAATATGAAATCTATAGTCAAGAGGGAAATTTGGATTGCCCAAAGGCAGGTTAAGAAAGAAATTGCTGATAATGCTAAGACTGATCCCAAGAGATGTTTTCAATACTTTAGTAGTAATAGAGAAGTCAAGGAGAAAGTTAAGTGTATTAGGAATAATAGTGGGTTGATAAATTTTACAGAGAAGGATGTGGCAGATCCTCTTAACTCATATTTTTCTGAAGTATTCACCTGCAAAGGTGTTAGCAATATGCCAGTAGGAGTAGAGAAAAATGTGGTTGATTTAAGTGACTTAGTGATCTTAGAAAGTGAGGGTCCTGCTTCAGTTGAAAAGGCTGAAAGTTAATAAATCTCCAGGGCCAGACAACATATATCCAAGGGTACTTAAACAGCTCTGTGATTATATATACAAATCTCTAATATGTACTTATCAAAAGTCAGTGAAGACTGGTGAAAAGCCTAACGACGGGAAATAGGCAAATGTCCTGGTATATAAGAAAGGTAACTGCACTAATCCTGATAACTATAGACCTGGAAGCTTAACGTGAATCATAGGTAAGATAATGGAAACATTAATAAAGAATGAGTTGGAAAAACAGAAGATAAGAACAGGCATGTTAGCAGAAAGCCAATATGGGCTCAGAAAGGGGATATTCACTAATTTACTAATATGCTGAAGTTCGATGAAGAGGCAAATACAAAGTTATGATAACAATAAAGTGGTTGATATTACTTACTTTGACTTTCATAAGACTTTTGACAAGGTACCTCATGAGAGGTTGTTAATAAAATTACAGGAGGTAGGGATTCAGGTTAAGGTGAGCAAATAGGTGCAGAATTGGCTCAAAAGCAGAATGAGTTATGGCGAAAGCAGAATGGGTTATGGCGAAAGGATTATTTTCACACCAGGAAGATGTTAAAAGTGGGTTTTGCCAGGATTAGTTTTGGGGCTGCTTTTGCTTTAATTTTCATTAATGATTTCTATAATCACAACACAAATAAATTAGTAAAGTTTGTGGATGCTACAAAATTAGTGGGATGGGCTGATAACATGCAGGTAGCAGAATCAATACAGTTAGATCTCAACAAAATCCAGATGTGGGGAAATAATTACGGACATTTACACTACATGCTGCATCTGCAAAGCAAACAGCATTATGAAGGACCCCACACACCCCTCATACAAACTCTTCTCCCTCCTGCCATCTGGGAAAAGGCATTTGGGCTCTTACGACCAGACTATGTATCAGTTTCTTCCCCCAAGCTATCAGACTCCTCAATACCAAAAGCCTGCACTGACACCAACTTACTGCCCTCTACTGTGTCTATTGTCTTGCTTACTATTTATTGTAATGCATGCACTGTTTTGTGCACTTTATGCAGTCCTGGGCAGTTCTGTAGTCTAGTGTAGTTTTTTTTGTCTGTGTTGTTTATACGTAGTTCAATGTAGTTTTTCTACTGTTTCATGTAGCACCATGGTCCTGAAAAATGTTGTCTCGTTTTTACTGCTTACTGTACCAGCAGTTATGGTCGAAAAGACAATAAAAAGTGACTTGACTTGACTTGATAAATGGCAGATGAAATTTAAAGTAAGTAAATGTAAGATATTACTGATAGGAAGTAGAAATATTAGATATAAATATACAATGGGGGTCTTGAGTTCAAAAGTGTATTGTATGAGAAGGTCCTGATAAACTCATCACTATCTACATCTATACAATGCACAAAAGTGATTAGGAAGGCTAATAGAATGTTGGACTATATAACGAGCTCAGTGGAGTTCATGTCTAGAGACGTTCTCCTTAAGCTGCATAATGCACTTGTGAGGCCACGCCTTGACTACTGTGTACAATTTTGGTCTCCTTATTTTGTGAGGGATGTGAAGGCACTGGAAAGAGTTCAGAGAAGGGCAATAAGACTCACTCCAGGTTTGCAGGATATGAGCTATGAAGGAAGATTGGCAGAGTTAAATCTTCTTTTGCCTAAATAGATGTAGAATGAGAGGAGACATGACAGAGGTGTTCAAAATAATTAAGGGTATAAGTAAGGTTAATGCTAGTTGCTGCTTCAAAATTAATCTGTCAATGAGGTGGAGACTGGTTAAAGGGAGATTTCAGACAAACATCAGGAAGAATTTCTTTACACAGCAAGTTGTGGACACATGGAATAAACTACCTAGATGTGTAGTTGAGAGAAGTACCTGAGAAACTTTCAAATCTAAACTCAATAGTTATTTCAACACTCTGTGGGATAAGGAATTTGGCAAGCTTTGTTGCACAAAATGGCCTGTTTTTGTCAAAATTTTCTTATGTTCTAATGAACTGGAGAAAATTAACTCCTGTGGGAATGACATTTGTAACAGTGAAATACAACAACCAACAAGCCACATCGGGCTTGTTTGTGCTAAAAACAGGAGGGCTAGCATTCTGAGCTTGTGATTGGCTCAGAAAACTGCAATGGCACTATTTGCATGCCACATCCACTGCATTAGAGTCACCAGAATGCAAATTCAGAAATGTTCTGGATGATGTCACAGCAGTATCTACGGCATTGAAAAACACAAACATATCAAGGGTAAAATATTCTTAAATGAAAATGCCACACCTAAGTTTTGCAAAGCCTGTCCGGTTCCATAAACCATCTGTGATAATGTAGCCAGTGAGTTAGATCGCATAAAGGCCGAAGGAAGTTTGTCTGAAGCCCATGGGCAACTCTAATGGTCTCATTAGCCAAGAACAATGGATCTGTCAGGATCAGTGGTAATTTTAGGTCACCATCAACCCAGTTCTGAAAGTAAATCAATACCCTTTGCCCTGGATACAGGATATTTTTGCAAACCTTTCTGGAGGAAAACACTTCAATAAAGTGGACAGCTGAAGCCTACCTACAGATGGAGATGGAAGAAAATGTCAAAGTGTTTCACATCATAAAAACTCACAATGGGCTTTATCACAATAATAGGCTTATTTCTGGAGTAGATCTACACCTGCAGAAAGCTATGGTCCAGGCACTACAAGGCTGCCCAAGCACTCAGTGTTAACTAGATGACATCAATGTTACTACAGATGACAAGGAACATCTCTAAAATATCAAGATGTTGTTAAGAAAAAATAGACTATTATGGGCTCAGAGCACAATGCAACAAGTATGAATTCTTTAAACTAAGGATCACTGTCTGTGGCCACACCACTGATGCACAAGATTTACATGTGTGCTGAGAAAATTCTAGCAGTGGTGGTTGACCCAAAGCTAAAGGACGTATCTCAGTTGTGGTCCTTTTTAGGACAGACTTGTCAGCTACCTTAACAGGTTCCTGCCAAACTTTGCAACTGTGCTCCACCCCTTGAACTCATTACTACAGGTCAGAAAGAAATAGCAATGGACAAATCAGTGTGAGGTGGTTTTCACAATGATAAAAGAAATTTTGATGTCAGGCACTGTTCTCACACATTATGATCCACATCATCCAGTGAAGCTTGCCTGTCACATCCCAACTCATGGTATAGGTGCAGACATGTTATACATTTGAAGGATATAGCGAGAAGGCATGTGTATGGGGTTGAGCGGGATCCGGCATTAGCCATGATGGAGTGGTGGAGCACAGTCGATGGGCTGAGTAGCCTAATTCTGCTCCTATGTCTTGTAGTCTTATGGTTTTATGTTATGAGCTTTGGAAGTGAATGAGCCATAGCATTTGCATCACGTTCCCCTGTTGCTGCAGGGAAAGAATTACGCACAGGTTGACAGGGAGGTCCTGAGTCTGGTTTGGGGTGTAAAACATTGAAACCAGTACTTTTGTGGGAGAAAGTTTACTCTCATTACTGATCATCAACCACGAATGTCAATCCACTGAAGGGTGTTCCTCTAACAGCAGTAGCACTAATGCAGAGATGGCCTGTTTCTTGGAGAACACAACTACAAGATTGAATTCAAGAGGACAACTAATCATGGAAATGCTGATGGATTTACCTTTGGAAAAAGAAATACCTGAACAATTTACAAAAAAAAAAACGACACTCCTCTAAACATATTCTCCCTAATACAAATCAAAAGCCCCCTATTACAGCAGAGATCATCCAAAGTGAAAGCAGAAAAGATCCCACTCTGTCTAGGACTACATGGCCATCCAAAATGGTTGGAATGTGCAGCAGAAACTCCAGCTCCCCTGTTGTTAAAAGTGCCAGGACAGACTTGCCCTTGACAGAAGTTGTCTGGTTATATAATTTAATATAAAAGAGGTTGACTAGTTTTATAATAGTCTGATGAGTATTTTATCAGCTTGGTAGCTCCATCTTTTTAACTACCAAAGCCGGTATTGAACTTTAATGGAATTAAAACCTCATTGAGTTATAAAAGTAAGGAGCAAAACACTCACTTCAAGTTGATCTGTGGACATTACTGTGATCACAATGATATTGAACATTAAAAATAAGTCTAACTAAATTATCGGTATTGACTTTTCCCACAGACGCCTGAAGGATTCCTGTTTATAAAGTTCTGGGTCACCGAAGATTATCAGCAAGAAGCTCAGTTCATCTCCATTTAAATCAAAAATTTGCAAATTTTGGGAATCTAAAATAAACAGAAAATGCTGGAACACTCTATCAAAGGGTCCTTGACCTAAAACTTGAGATTGTTTTTCTTTGTACAGATGATGATTAATCTGCCAAGTGTTTCCAGCATCCTTTCCTTCTTATTTCACTTCTTTCCCACTTATTTCTCATGTTTGAGAGAACAACAATATTCTTGGCTTTGATTTTCCTCAGTGATAAAGCATTTGCGTTCTCTTTCATTTCAAAACAAATTCCTAATCTCAAAAGAATTTATCCAGATCTCCATCCGGATCTAGCGACTCTGTTATGCCTGCTGCTGTCAGACAGAAGCTTCAGGGCACTCAGCATTACTACAGCTGACAGACCAGCCAATCAAATTAATGAGGAGCTATGTACGACCAGGAATCTGAATTGTGTTTTAAACGGGATGAATAATGGTGAATAAAAGCAAAACATACAGGTGATCAATATAGCAGCTGAAACATTAAACACAAATATTTTTAAATAGGATAATATAATAACATATATATTTAATTGTTCATATCAAAGACTTAGAGTGAACATATATCCTTTTTAAACAGATAAACTGCTAATTATAGATTTTCATATAATTCGGACCTTGTGCATAAGATTTTCAGGATATTTTACAGTGGAGCTGGTTTGGAAATATTTTATATTGTCATTAGTTCAAGCAATTTTCCTTGATTGTAGTAGGGAAGACTGCTAACAGGGGCACCTGAGAAAAAGCACTGAATTAGTGACAGTAGTTTCAGGATTACTGAAGTGTGTGTAGTAATTCCAAAATTGCCAAAAATTTCACTGAGTATTGGAGATCAACTCTTCTTCTCTTGCTCTCTCATACAAAATCTAGGCAAGCAGGTTCAAGTTCAAGATTCCTGTCATTCACCCTGTATTTCCCCAAACAAAACAACCGTATGTTCCTCTGGAACAAGATGAACATAATAGTACATATAACTCACAAAAATACATAATGTAATATTACCACAAATAAATTAACAAATAATGAAATATATTCCAAAAGATTGACATTAGCATAAGGTGCATTTATGACACAAGTTATAAGGTCCTAGGTGTTGGCAGCAAGTCTCACAGTCTGGGTGAAGAAGCTGTTTCCCATCCTAACACTCCTTTTGCTATTCTATGGTACCTCCTGCCTGATGGTAGTGGGTCAGAAGATTGTGGGATGGATGGGAGAAATCTTTGACAATGCTAAGAGCCCTGTATTTGCAGTGATCCTGATAAATATCAATGGATGGGAGGAAGAGATACCCTGATGATCCTCTCAGCAATCCTCTGAGCCCTTTGTAGGGTCTTGCAGGCAGATGCCTCGCAATTCCTGTACCAGACGATGATGCAGTTGGTCAGGGCACTCTCAATGGTGCTCCTGTAAAAATTGGTTATAATGGGGGTGGGGCGGGAACCTTGTTCACCTCAATCTCCTCCAGAAGTGGAGTCACTACTGTGTTTCCTTGACTAAAGAGGTGGTGTTGAAGGACCAGGTGAGATCGTCCATTATGTGCACCTTCAGAAATTTGGTGACCCTAACTCTCTCTATTTGTCTGCAGTATGAGTGGTCAGCCAGTACCTTCCTACATCTAGAATTATCTCTTTCGTCTTATCCACATTGAGACTTAAGTTGTGCACATACCTTTCTACAAGCTGCTCTATCTCCTTTCTATACACCGTCTTGTCACCATTGTTGATGAGGCCTGCCACTGTCGTGTCATCAGCAAACTTGATGATTCAGTTTAAGCTGGAACTTAGCAGTACAGTCATGCATCAGCAGTGTGAACAGCAGCGGGCTGAGCATTTCGCACTGGCTGGGGGGCGCCTGATCTCCATCTCTAGCCTGATGGAGCTAGAGATGTTGCTGCCAACACGGACGGACTGTCAAGAAGTTCAAGATCCAGTTACAGAGAGAGGTATTGAGACCCAACAAGGACAGTTTACCCACCAGCTTCTGAGGGATGATCGTATTAAATGCTGAGTTGAAGTTGATAGAGAGCATCATAGTGTATAGAAAAAATAGAAACTTAGAAATCTACAGCACATTACAGCCCCTTCAGCCCACAATATTGTGCTGACCATGTAAACTACTCTAGAAACTGCCTAGAATTTCCCTAACGCATAGCTCTCTATTTTTCTAAGCTCCATGTATGTATTGAAGAGTCTCTGAAAAGACTCTATTGTACCTACCTTTACTACTGTCACTGGCAGTGCATTCCACACTCCCACCACTTTCTGTGTGAAAACTTACCTCTGACATCTCCCTTGTATCTTCTTCCAAACACCTTAAAACTATGCCCACTCCTGTTAGCCATTCAAGCCTTGGGGAAAAAGCCTCTGGCTATCCACACAATCAATGCCTCTCATTATCTTATACACCTCTATCAGGTCACCTCTCATCCTCCATCGCTCCAAGGAGAAAAGGCCAAGTTCACTCAACCTATTCTCATAAGGCATGCTCCCCAATCCAGGTAACATCTTTGTAAATCTCCTCTACACTCTTTCTATAGTATCCACATCTTTTCTGTAGTGAGGTGACCAGAACTGAACACAATACTCCATGTGGGGTCTAACTAAGGTCTTATATAGCTTTAACATTACCTCATGGCTCTTGAACTCAATCCCACAGTTGATGAAGGCCAACACACCACACGCCTTCTTACCGACCATTTCCAGCATGGCAGGACGGAGGGGATGCAGAGGCTATGACATCATGAGTGGATGTTTTGGATAATAAGCAAACTGGAAAGAGTCCAGTGTAGCAGGAAGGTGGGATTGAATGTGGTCTAAAACTAGTTGCTCAAAGCTCTTCATTATTGTTGAGGTCAGTGCCACTTGGTAGTCGTTATGGCAGATTACCATCACCCACCTGGGCACCAGGATGGTGGTGGCTACTGGGACTGTGCACTGTTTCAGGGAGATGTTGAAAATGTCCGTTAGAATTACCATTAACTGGGATCCACAGTCACTCATTATCCAACAAGTTATTTTATCAGGCTTCATATCTTTACATGGATTGACCTTGGCTACTCTCTTCCTCTCATCAGCTGTGGCCAGACAGAATGCCTGCCCCTTGGGGGGTGGGGGGGGTGAGGGGAGGAGGCTGGCCTTCTTAGCTGGCACATGGTTCCATGCATGAAAACAAAAACACATGATTCCGGTTCTCACTATTTATTAACATTGTGCATGTGATTGGCTTGTCTGACATTTTAGTTTCTTAGTTGAGAAACTGGTAACAATTAAAGTTTATTATTCCCAATCCCACATCATACCAAAAATAGAACTTTCTGAGCAATGTGTTGTTTACTAAACTGCATCAGTGAAAAGTAGCTTCTAAATTAATTGTTCCTGTTACTCAAAGTCTATTTTTCAAATCAATGATATTGTTTGTAGTCAATGGACTCAATATTAGACTCGTACAACAATCCTAATCCACACAAAATGTCCTTTATCTTGGTCATGTACATAAAGCAAGGGATTATAGTGGGTAAATCATGAACAAGATATGATTTGTGTATGTTTTAATACAATGGCAGCCATTTCTAGTGGATGTGTCTTCGGGAAAAACATGCAGCAAACCTTGCAACAAGTCAGTGAGGATTTGTGAATTAAAGAGTTCTTGGATCATACTCTTTCTGCAAATAAAACAACAGATAACATAATTGCTATGCAAAGTTTAAGGATCTGGTCTCAATTTAGAAAATTTTTTGGCTTAGCGAATTTTTCATTATCACCTCCCATTCTCCTTAATTATTTTTTTATCCCTTCCATGACTGACAAAGTCTTTAAGGATTGGGATGAACTAGGTATTAAATGTTTTTGGGACCTATTTATCTCAGGATCTCTTGCTTCATTTGACCAATTGTCAACAAAATTTGCACTGCCAAAAACACATTTTTACAGATACCTTCAAATTAGAGATTTCTTACATTCCCAATTAACTACTTTTCCTATAGGTCCTGATGAAAATTTACTGGATGATCTTTTAAATTTAAAACCTTTTGTTAATGGTTCTATTACTGGTATCTATAACTTGTTGATTGATTCTAGACAAGACTTTTTAGATAAAATTAAAAAAGCTTGGGAGGATGACCTAAATTGTCAGATTTCTGATGAAAGATGGAATAAAATTCTTAAATGGGTTAATAAATCATCCTTCTGTGCCCGTCATTCTCTTCTACAATTTAAAGTGGTTCATAGAGCTTACATTTCTAAACAGAAGCTGTCCAGTTTTTATCCAAACGTTTTTCCACTTTGTAATAAATGCAACTCTGCTGATGCCTCTTTAATTCATATGTTTTGGTTTTGCCCTAAAATTGAAAAGTTTTGGCGGGAAGTATTCCATACCTTCTCACAACTTTTTAGGGTCCAATTTGACCCAAATCCCCTTACTGCCTTGTTTGGTATTATTGCAACTGAAGATATAACTTGAAATACTCCTAACCTACAGGTTTTAGTTTTTACCTCTCTTTTTGCAAGGAGAGCAATCTTGCTTAAATGGAAGGGGTCTACCCCCCTACACATCTTCAATGGCTACGTGATATTATGCCTTATTTAAATTTAGAGAAGATGGGCTGCTCAGTCTTAAATTTGAAACAATCTTTTTATGATATCTGGGGACCTTTCCTAAATTACTTTTCCAATTTATAAAGTTTAACAGTGCACAGACTTTTACGTATATTTCTATCTTCTCTTCTTAAGCGAATATGTTTTTTTTTCTAATTATCCATTATCATCCATCAGCTTTTTTCTTTGGTAGTTGGTAGGGGGTTGACTTTTTAATATAAAAAATTTCTTTTATGATATATTACCTATCTTTAAATTTTTGATTACAGAGTGGTATACTTTATGTGATATGCTATAACATTTTGATCAATTTTATTACAATATATGAATGTACACAATTTATGTTGAGATGTATCTATGTGTTGCACTCTGTAAATCTTGTTTTTTCTTCTGATTAAAAATATTGTAAAAAGAAAGAAAAAGTATCACCATTAACTGGGATCCACAGTCACTCATTATCCAACAAGTTATTTTATCAGGCTTCATATCTTTACATGGATTGACCTTGGCTACTCTCATCCTCTCATCAGCTGTGGCCAGACAGAATGCCTGCCCCTTGGGGGGTGGGGGGGGGGGTGAGGGGAGGAGGCTGGCCTTCTTAGCTGGCACATGGTTCCATGCATGAAAACAAAAACACATGATTCCGGTTCTCACTGTTTATTAACATTGTGCATGTGATTGGCTTGTCTGACATTTTAGTTTCTTAGTTGAGAAACTGGTAACAATTAAAGTTTATTATTCCCAATCCCACATCATACCAAAAATAGAACTTTCTGAGCAATGTGTTGTTTACTAAACTGCATCAGTGAAAAGTAGCTTCTAAATTAATTGTTCCTGTTACTCAAAGTCTATTTTTCAAATCAATGATATTGTTTGTAGTCAGTGGACTCAATATTAGACTCGTAGAACAATCCTAATCCACACAAAATGTCCTTTATCTTGGTCATGTACATAAAGCAAGGGATTATAGTGGATAAATCATGAACAAAATATGATTTGTGTATGTTTTAATACAACGGCAGCCATTTCTAGTGGATGTGCCTTCGGGAAAAACATGGAGAAAACCTTGCAACAAGTCAGTGAGGATTTGTGAATTAAAGAGTTCCCCTTGGTGTACTGATGTGTTGCTATCTGTATCTGTCTGACCGAGCTTTCAATGATACATGCACTTATTACACATTAGATGGGTCCCATAGTACATTCTGCAGTCATACAAAATCGGCATAGTGCAGAGATCTCTTTCTGAAAAATGAATTTGCACCTCCTAGTGACATGGATGATTGGTGGGGATGGGAAGAGGCTGTCGTCATTTATGCTGCAGACACATGTTTCTTCTTGTAACTCCCATCTCCCACTTGCTTTTTCTCATTTCTCCCTTTAAACATTGATTTGCTTTCAATGGATCCTCATGGCAAGGAACTAGTAGCAGCGGTTGGGAATTCACATATTGCATTTCAATTCAACAGTCTGCGTGCCAAGCATTTTAACAATCTTTTATATTTTCCCAATTTCACGATGTTTGCTCCCTACATGTGAACGAAAGGATTGGTACCACAAGAAGGAGTGAAATCTGATTTCTAGCTGAGAATGCTGTAGACTTAGTCATCAGTCTAAAACTGTGCGCTTGTCATTTATACAAGGTTCAAAGTAAATGTATTATCAAAGTACATGTATGTCATGGTATTCCATCCTCAGATTCATTTTCTTACAGGCACACTCAATAAATTCATAATAGATTAATAGAATCAGTGAAAGGCCTCATCAACTGGGCATTAAATGCGCTAATACAAAAAGAAAGAAATAATATTAATAAATAAATATGCAATAAATATTGACGCCAAGATGAAGAGCCCTTGAAAGTGAGTCCATAGATTGTGAGAACCTTACAATAACAGGGCAAGTTGAGTAAAGTTTTCCCTTTTGGTTCTAAAAACAGTTGGTTGAGGGGTAATAACTGTTCCTGAACCTGGTGGTGGGAATCTTGAGGCTCCTGTACCATCTTCATGAAGGCAGCAGGGAGAAGAGAGCATGCTCTGGGTGGTGGGGTCCCTGAAAATGGGTGCTGCTTTCCTGCGACAGGAAAGCGTTACTCTTGGAATGCTATAATTTTTTCTTCCTTTTTGGATGCCATTGTACTGTTTGATATTTAGTCTAGCAGGCTCATCTTTGTTGTTGATAAATAAACATTATCACAACCATCCATGATATTAATCGCTCGCTCGTATCCCTCAATAAAATTCAATTTCTATTGTGCAGTTGGTGGGCATCTGCCTCGCTTCCATTCCCACAATGGAACACTTCCATGGCCAGTCTATTGTGGAATCATCACCACTGACTCAGGCGCCTTGGAAAACAACATCTTGCCCATTTTGTATGATCGAAAATGAAGCCGTAAGGAATAGGACCAGAATGAAAGCTGTGCCTGGGACAGATTGCAGACTTAATTCCCATCATCCCACAACAGTTGTGTTCTACTCTACTGCTACCATTCAATGAAATTGCTTGTCAGATATAAGCAGGACCAGCAGCATTGGCAAGATTATAACTCTGCCATGGTCTGCAATTCTGGATGCTGTAAGCTCTATGAGAACTCTACGGTACTGTACAGTACAGTTATAATCAGGACTGTTTAGCTACCACAATGCTTTAGTCTGCTGATCACACACAAACTGCCACTTGTGAAGCATCCCCTGTCAGAAATGACTGATTAAAGAGCCCATTCTTTACTACAATCAGCTCAGTGAATAAAGCCCAGTTTACCTACTAGAGAATTTTAAAGTGTGGAACAAGTGACCTCTCAGTCAAGCGCACTGAATAACTGAGCATCAGTACAGTGTCCAACGTGCACAGTGCTGACATTCAAAGCAGAGTACTGAACTGAGAACAGATAGGTATTGTGTCATGCAAGGAAAGGCAGTTTTACTATTATCTGGTGTTGCATCTATAAGGCGCCATTTGGCATCAATGCGTTCTCCTCACAGAGGAGAATGCATAAAGGGCTAAGAATGTAACTCAGAACAGGCAAGTATGCATTGCCACTGTTTTGTGACACCATCTGTTAGGGGTGAATTTACAGGGAGACGAGACACAGTATTCTGCAACCAATGATTGTCATGCTTTAAGTTCTTAATCGTACACACTGGCATTGACTTTTGCTTTTCCTCCAGAAGATAATCTGCTGCCCAGGCCACGTATTGTGGTCAGAAGATCAGAAGCTGAGAACGATGTACAAGTGGACTGTGTGTCTGGCGCACTGAAGTAGAAGCAACACAAACTTTAATAAATCACATCCTCAGATCCTGATACTGTGAATAACCTGAAATCTACTTCTCCTTTGTTGATGACAGACCCTAACCTAGTCACTAATACATTGCTTTAATACCCTTTTAGTTGCCTTCTCTGTGAACCTGAGGTTACATCCACACTAGACTGGATAATTTTGAAAATGCCAATTTCGCATAAAAACGATAGGTGTCCACACTATGCATTTTTGAAAATATCTCTATCCACATTGAAACAGAGATTTCAGCGAATCTCCTCCTGTGCATGCACAGGATACATCTACCGAAAACAAGCGACATGTTTGGTGTCGAATCTCGCCGTAAAAGTGCGTGTTTGTGTAGTTACAGACTAGAAAAACTTAAAACGACGGACAGCTGTTGGCTCTCGCGCAGGAGAACTTAAAAGTTAAAAAAAACAAATTCTGGAGCATACAGAGGCAACCAACAGGGAGTTCACGGACAGATTGACCCGGCTGATGACGAACATTGAAAAACTGACTAACTCTGTTGCATTAATAAAGCATCCTGTTAAATATATGAATGTTTTAATATCTGCATCAGTGTTATCTTGTATTTCCATACAAGGTTACATTAGGCTGTTACACATCTATTGTTAGAGAAGTACTTGCATAAATAGGTAAACCACCTTCATATGAGCAAGGACAGAAAACTTATTTATTCAGTAAGTTATGGGTCAAAGAATTTGGTGAGTACATTTCTAACTCTTCTGGCTTCAGCCTCGTTGCCGTCTGTTCTGAAATTGTTAGGTTGCATTCAAGAAAACAATGAAATAGCATGCTGCCGTCTGACAGCGTTTTCAGAAGTCTCCGGTTACCCTGTCCACACTGATCTGCCCGAGCAGCGTTTTCAAAAATACCCACCCTGGAAAGTGTTTCTGAAAAGCTCCAGTTTCGGGGGACGAAAACACCATTTTAGTGTGGACGGAGGGTAAAAACGAAGAGAACAAGCTTTGGTTATGGATTTATCTGGTGTAGTGTGGACGTAGCCTGAGTGTCAGCACAGTGAATATTGGACCCTGTATTTAAGGAAGGGTGTGCTGGCCCTGAAGAGATTTTGAAGGAGGTTCACAAGAATGATCCCAGAAATGAAAGGAGTAACATATGAGGAGCATTTGAAGTCATTGAGCCTATAATCAATTGAGTTCAGAAGAAGAATGAAGGGGGATTGCATTGAAACCTGCAGGATACTGAAGGCCTGGATCAGAGTGAACATGAAAAGGATGCTTCCATTAGTAGGAGAGCACAAGAAAAGGGGGCATAGTCTCAGAATAAAAGGACATCCCTTTAAAACTGGGAGAATGGGTTTCAGATTTTTTTTAAAAAATCAGACATTATTGAATGTCGAAGCAGACTTAATGATCTGGATGGCCTGATCCTGCTCCTATACCTTATGGTCTTCTCCTTTCCAACCCTCTAAGTGCTATAGACATCCTTCAGCCCGCCTGTCGCTGTCACAATACCTACCTTCTTTTAATATGACCCTTTGTTGTCTGTGTACAAAGACAAAGTCCACAGCCTTCTGATTTTCTCCATGACCTCATCCACTCACCTTTGTAAGTGAATGCTCGACCGGGGGGTTCCAGCCTTCTTCAAGCCATGGACCAACACAATAAAGCAAGGGGTCCACGGATGCCAGGTTGGGAGCCCTAGCCCTCAACTGATATCGCTCCATCTGAGTTCTGTTTTACTATCAGAAATTGCTTATTCAAGCACCTTAGCCCTACATCTTAAAGGCCTCTAACTTAGTTCCAGTGCTTCCTTCCCTTCAGCTGGAATCCATTCCTTCACCCAGGCATTACTGTTCCCCATCCTGATTCCAGCTGACCTCCTACCTCAGCCCCGGTACCCTGGTTAGTGATCTGAAGCATCAATTTCCACCAGAGCAACGATGTATAAATGCTGCTAAATAAATTATTTATGAAATGTTGTGGATTCAATCTGGCACTTCTGTGTTATATACAAAGTCTTGAATTCAGCTGAAATACCAATTGCTTGTTTCTATTTTTTTTTTGTCTGTGGCTCCAGTGACAGGAATAAAAATATCACCTCACAGCCACTTCCACCACATCCCTTCCCCTTTATCAGTCCACTAGCTGTCAAAAGCATATGCACATTCATAAATCCAAAGCTTGTATATTTCTGACTACCCTCCTAGCCTCTTTAATCTTGGATTTTAAAGTTCAAAGTAAATTTGTTATCAAAGTGCATACATGTTACCATATACTACCTTGTGATGCATTTTTTTGCAGGCATTTACAAGAAAAAGAGAAATGCATTAGAATTTTACCAGAAAAAACTTACACGTAAACAAAGACCGACAAACACACAAAAGGTCGGAGGAGCTCAGCAGGTCAGGCAGCATCTACGGACAGCAATACACAGCAAACCTTTTGGACTGGGACCCTCCATCAGGACCACAACATCAAGACTGACACTCAACCAACAGGCAAAAGAAGACAAACTGTGCAAATCAAAATAACACTGGCATCATCAGTTTAAAGAGTCTTTGAAAGTGAGTCTGTAGTTTGTAAAAACAGTTCGGAGTAGTGGTGAAAGAAGTCACCCATTCTGGTTCAGTAGTCTGATGTTTGCAGGTTAATAACTGCACCTAAATTTGCTTTTGTGTAGCCTAAGACTTCCGTACCACCTGCCCGGTGATAGTAGTGAGAAGAAAGCATGGGTTGGATGTATCTTTCACCATTGCCCGTTACAATTACCACTGAGTTCTGCTTACTCCTCAGCAATTTGCTCACTAACCTGTGATCATCTACTCTGTCTCAGGTCCTAAAACCCTCTAAGTCATATAGTTATTGCTCTGATGGTGTCAGAATGGTTGTTGTGATGCGTCTAGCATGGTAGAGTAGTGGGTAGTGCTTGTCACTCTCACTTCCAGCTTCCACCATTGGCTAGCAATCTCACGAAAAAGAGAGTTGCCAGTACATAGCCTCTCCTACAGCAAGCCTCATGCAGTGCCTCCTCACTGGTGACACATGAAAACTGAACTCCTTTTGGACTCAGGCTGAACTACAGAGGATGGGGAGGGGTCTGGACCCTGCACACATAGTACGCAGGCCCACCAGCGTGTGGACACGCCCTGGTGCTTGTAAGCCAGATCCCCATCTATGGGTAAACAGCCTTGTGGGCAGCCTTGGCAGAGACAAAGGCTATGGGAGTAAACCCAGACGGCAAATCCAGAGTGGATCCCCTAAGACAGCTGGATGTTATTGAACATCCTTCCAGCAGCTCCTGCAGCCAAGCTGGTGCCAAATGTATTGCTTCATAAGCTTTTCTTTGGACTACACTTGTGAAGATAAGAGGGGGATCTTGACAATTGGGAATTCAGGATCTCCATACCTTCCGCCCAGGCTTGAGATGATGATGATCATCACCTATTGTCCATCAAGACAGACAAATGCCAACAACCACTTACCATTAATCCCCTTGTGCCCGCTATGCTTAGGCTAAAGAGGTGCTCCCACTCTCCCCCTTTAGGTTGTCCATTTATACCTACACTTTCCATCTGAATACCTCTTCGAGCAAGTCAGTATCAAATTTTGGGATGTTTTACTTCCCTGCATGAATTTTGGTTATTTATTTTGAGAACCTAAGAGCAGCCATTTTAGTGGTAATTTTAATTTCCACAATTTCAGCCAATAGAATTGGTGAGCAGAGAAATCTCAGGTCTTGTAACTTACAGTCATGCAAGCAAGAATAGATCAAGGCTGACACAATTTAAAAAATCTGAAAGAGGCTATAAATTTGCATGGAAATTTGGAGTGTGAATTTACTGCTTAACAAAATCTAGGGAAGCAGAGAATATATCTCCTTCATCATTTATGTCAGAATCAGAAACTAATTTATTAGCACTGACTTATATGACGTGAAATATGTTGTTTTGTGGTAGTAGTGTAGTGAAAAGGCATAAAATTACTGTATATTACAAAAATAATAGTGTAGACATAAAGAATTAAAGAGGTAAATTTCATGGGTCCGTGGACCATTCAGAAATTTAATGGTGGAGGGAAAGAAGCTGTTTTTGAATCACCGAGTATTGGCTTCAAGCAACAGCAGCTCCTCCCAGGTGATAGTAATGAGAAGATGTCCCAGTTGCTGACGGTCAAAGAAGGTGGAGGAGCTCTTCTGGATAATATTCAAGGATTCATCTTCAAGTCTGAATGAATATGCCACATATGTCACTAACTTCATCAAGACCTGTGTGGATTAGTGTGTGCCTTTGAGAAGGTACTGAACATACCAAATCGAGAGCTGTGGATGAAGCAGGAGATTCATAGTATGCTGAGGGCTAGATCTGTGGCATTTGAGACCAATAATCCAGAACTATACAAAAAGTCCAGCTACAACCTACGGAGGGCTAATTTAAGAGCATAAAAACAATTCCAATTGAAAAATGGAATTGGATGTTCATTAGCTCTGGTAGAGATTACAGGCCATTATGTCCTACATGGCAAAACCTAACATCATGAATGGCAGTGATGTTTCAATCCCAGATGAACTCAATGCTTTTTATGAACACTCTTTGAAAGGAAGTAAAAAACACTTGTAGAAATCCCTACAGCATCTGATGCCAACCTCAGAACTTCTTTTAAGAGGATGAACCCTCTCAAGGTGTCGGGGCCAGATATTGTACCTGGTGATTCACTGAAAACCTGAGTCAATGAACTAACTGGTGGTAGTGTTAAAGGACATCCTCAATAACTCACCGCTGAAGTTGGAGTTTCCAACCTGCTTCAAATGACAATCATACCAGTGCTAAAGAAGAGCAGGGTGAGCTGCCTTAACAATTTTCACCCAGTTGTACTCATATCTACTATGGTGAAGTGCTTTGAGAGATTGGTCATAGTTAGAATCAACTCCTGCCTAAGCAGGGACCTGGACCAGCTGGAATTTGCCTCTTGCCACAATAGCCCTACTGCCACAATAGCCCTACAGTGAATGCAATCTCATCAACAAGTGCCAAAACAGGAGGCTGTCTGCCTCCATCTGCAACTGGATCCTTGACTTCCTCATCAGGAGACCACAGTAGGTGCAGATGGGAAATTATATCTTCTTGTTGACAATCAACACTGGCATACCCCAAGGATACATGTTTAGACTACAGCTCTATTCAATCTACACCCATGGCTGTATGGCTAGGCACAGCTCAAACATCATCAATAAACTTGCCCATGACACAACTATTGCTGACAGAACTTCAGATAGTGACAGGGGAACTTACAGGAGTGAAATAGATCAGCCGGTTACGTAGAACAGTCCCTGTTCAAGCATTTCCTGGCAATGCTCCCCAACTCTTCCTGCTTTACATTGGTGCTGCTTTAAGCACCAATGCTGAGTTTGTCAATTTTAGCAACTTTGCCTCCAACTTCCATCCTGCTCTTAAATTCATTTGGAGTATTCCTTACACCTCTCTCGCCTTTCTCAATTTCCCTGTCTCCATCACAGGAGACAAACTAATTGCTGATATTTTTAATAAACCCACTGATTCCAACAGCTCTCTTGACTATTTCTCTTCCCACCCTGTCTCCTGTAAAAATGCCATTCTCTTTTCGCAGTTCCTGCATCTTCCAACACGTCGAGGTCTGGGGCCTCCTGTTCTGCCACATTGAGGCCACTCTCAGGTTGGAGGAGCAACACCTCATATTCCAAAGAAGTAACCTCCATCCTGACAAAATTCTTCCTATCGTGTCCACGGACAGTCTATGCCCAGCCAGAATTAGACACATTTTTGCACCTTGTTGTTGAATTCGGCGAGATCTGCAACAGTATAGGGTTCCTCTAGCGATGGGCATTGCAGGAGATATTGCATAGTTTGTGGCTCGGTTCCACATTCACAAGTTGTCGGGCTGGTTGTATATCCCCATTTGCTTAGTGACACCTTTGAATGACCTACACCAGTCCTAAGTCTGTTAAGGCACTTCCAGGTTGCCCAGTTGTAATTAGCTCCTGGGGGAAGGCTTTCATCTGGTGGAATTTCCATCATTGGGGGTTGTTTGAGACTGGCGAGCCAGTCTTTCCACAAGGTGATGCGGGCTTCAGATGGCATGAATAACAATTTCTCCAACTTCCAGTAACTCTTCCCTTCTTCATTTTCCCACTCTGGACTCTTACCTCTTCTCCTGACCTGCTTATCACGTCCTCTTTGTGTCCCTCCTCCTTCCCTTTCTCCCATAATCCACTTTCCTTTCTTACCAGATTTCTTGTTCTCCAACCCTTTGCCTTTTCATCTGATCATCTCTCACCTTCTTATTTCATCCCCTCCTTCCCCCACCCACCTGGTTTCACCTACTACCTTCTACCTTGTCCATCTTTTCCTCTCCCCACCTTCCTATTCTGGAATCTTCCCCTTCCTTTCCGGTTGTGAAGAAGGGTCTTGGCCTGAAACTTTGACTATTTATTCATTTCTACAGATGCTGCCTGACCTGCTGAGTTCCTCCAGCATTTTGTGTGTGTAGTGCAGGAGGAACCGGGGCCCCAGGTTTGAAGCTTGGTGATTAGTACTGAGGGGATCACACACAAAATGCTGGAGGAACTCAGCAGGCCAGGCAGCATCTAGGAAAAGAGTACAGTCGACATTTTGGGCTGAGACCCTTTGGCGAGACTGGAGAAAAAACACTGAGGAGTAGATTTAAAAGATGGGTGGAGGGAGAGAGAAACACAAAGTGATGGGTAAAACCTGGAGGGGGAGGATGAAGTAAGGAGCTGAGAAGTTGATTGGTGAAAGAAACAGAAAGCTAGGGATGAAAGAAAAGGGGGGAGGGGCACCAGAAAGAGGTGATGGGTGCTCAAGGAGATAAGGTGAGAGAGGGAAAAGGGGATGGGAAATGTAGAAGGAGGGGGGTGGGGGGGATTACCAGAGGTTTGAGAAATCGATGTTCAGGCCATTAGGTTGGAGGCTACCTAAATGGAAAACACAGTTTTATTCCTCCAACCTAAGTGTGGCCTCATCACAACAGTAGAAGAGGCCATGGATGGACATATCGGGATGGGAATGGGAAGTGGAGTTAAAATGGGTGGGCACTGGGAGATCCCACTTTTTCTGGCAGATGGAGCATAGGTGCTCAGTAAAGCGGTCTCCCAATCTACATCCGGTCTCACCGATATACTGGAGGCCACATCGGGAACACTGAACACAGGATATGGCCCCCAGCAAACTCACAGGTGGGGTGTTGCCTCACCTGGAAGGACAGTTTAGGGCCCTGAATGGTGGTGAGAGGGGAGGTGTAAGGACAGATGTGGCAGATAAAACCTTAAGATTTAGGAGCAGATGTAGGCTATTCAGCCCATCGAGTCTGCTCCGCCATTCAATCATGGGCTGATCCATTTCATCCAGTCATCCCCACTCCCCTGTTTTCACCCCTTTGATGCCCTGGCTAATCAAAAACCTATCTCTCTCTGCCTTAAATACACCCAATGACTTGGCCTCCACAGCTGCTCGTGTAAACAAATTCCACAGATTTACCACCCTTTGACTAAAGTAATTTCTCCACATATCTGTTCTAAATGAACGTCCTTCAATCCTGAAGTCGCGCCCTCTTGTCCTAGAATCCCCTACCGTGGGAAATAACTGTGTCATATCTATTCTGTTCAGGCCTTTTAACATTTGGGATGTTTCTATGAGATCCCCCTCATTCTCCTGAACTCCAGGGAATTCAGCCCAAGAGCTGCTAGACGTTCCTCATATGGTAACCCTCTCATTCCTGGAATTATTCTCATGAATCTTCTCTGAACCAGTATATCCTTTCTGAAAAATAGGATATACTGACATTGGAGTATATGTTCTGCTTGCAAAGATAAGCGCCAGGAGGGAGATCAGTTGGGGGGTGGGGGGATGAAATGAATGGACAAGGAAGTCATGTTGGAAGTGATCCCTGTGGAAAGCAGAAAGTGGGGGGAATGGAAAGATGTGTGCTTGGTGGTGGGATCCCATTGGAGGTGGTGGAAGTTTTGGAGAACTATGTGATTGACGTGGATAATTCTCCCTCCCTCCAAGTTTCACCTATTACCTCGTGCTTCTCTCTCCCCTCGCCCCACTTTTATATCTACACCTCAGCTTTTCTTCTCCAGTCCTACCAAAGGGTTTTGGCCCCAAACGTTGACTGCAATACTTTCTTAGATACTGTCTGGCCTGTTGAGTTCCTCCAGCGTTTTGTGCGTGGTGCTCAGATTTCCAGCATCTGCAGATGTTCTCTTGCTGGTGATTGGAGTACTGGATGAATGAAGATATTGCATGTCAAGCTGTAATTAACAAGCTTCAACCTGATGTTTGTTATCCAGTTGTCCAGGTGCTCCAAAACAGCTTCGAAAGCCGGTAAGATTGCATCTGCTGTAGATGTGTTGCTGTGGTAGGTAAACCTCAGCAGTTCCACCAGGCAGGAGTTAACTCTGCTGATAACTAATCTTTTGAGGACTTTATTTTTGCAGATATGAGTGTTGTTGGGTTGTAGTCATTGAGGCAACTCACCCTTCTGGTATATCCCAGTAACAAATCAGAGACAGCACTGCACAGAAGTAAGGTTCAGCATACCTCAGCTCAGTCTAACATCTTTTCCACTAAAATATAGTTACCTTCCCAGTAACCACTTTGAATAACTAGAAACATCTTGGGTTACTACAGATCAAATTATCATACCTAGTTATTTGATCAACACTCACATAAAATGCTGCAAGATCTTAGCAAGGCAGGCAGCATCTATGGAAAAGAGTTGACATTTGGCTAGTCCTGATGAAGGGTCTCAACCTGACACATTAACTATTTACTCCTTTCGATAGATACTGTCTGAGCTGCTGAGTTCCTCCAGCATTTTGTGAGTGTTATTTGGATTTCCAGCACCTGCAGATTTTCTTTGTTTCTGATGGTTGGTTTGAACAGGAGGGGTTGGAGGACCTGCTTCTATGTGGTATACCTTATAGACACCTTTGCTCCGGAGCTCGACAGCACACAGAGAATCGTCAGTGGCTCAGGGTTTGTAGTCAGCAGCAAGACATGCACTGGCCCTTGAGCTATGACTGCACTTGCCTTTTGAGGTTCTCCTGAGGCTAAGTTGCTGGAAGAATGCCCACTGCAAGCTTATCTCTCAACTCAGTAATGTGGCCATTTGGAGTGGAGCCGAGTGGTCTTCAAGTTGTAAATCTCATCACACATGTGCATTGGTGGGATGCAGAGCTACCTCCACAAACATGAGTAAACAATAAACATTGACTGACACCAAGGTTACATCCCCAGCTTAGTCAACTGTCAAAGCTGTCAAAAACTACGGATATAACCATATACTAATTACAGCACGGGAACAGGCCATCTTGGCCTTTCTAGTCCGTGCCAAACGCTTACTCTCACCCAGTCCCACCGACCAGCATTCAGCCCATAACCCTCCATTCCTTTCCTGTCCATATACCTATCCAATTTTACTTTAAATGACAATACTGACCCTGCCTCTACCACTTCTACTGGAAGCTCATTCCACACAGCTACCACTCTCTGAGTAAAGAAATTCCCCCTCGTGTTACCCCTAAACTTTTGCCCCCTAACTCTCAACTCATGTCCTCTTGTTTGAATCTTCCCTGCTCTCAATGGAAAAAGCCTATCAATGTCAACTCTATCTATCCCCCTCATAATTTTAAATACCTCTATCAAGTCTCCCCTCAACCTTCTACACTCCAAAGAATAAAGACCGAACTCTGTAATTTAGGTGCTGAAACCCAGGTAACATTCTAGTAAATCTCTTCTGTACTCTCTCTATTTTGTTGACATCTTTTCTATAATTCGGTGACCAGAACTGTACACAATACTCCAAATTTGGCCTCACCAATGCCTTGTACAAATTTAACATTACATCCCAACTCCTATACTCAATGCTCTGATTTATAAAGGCTAACATACCAAAAGCTTTCTTCAACACCCTATCCACATGAGATTCCATCTTCAGGGAACCATGCACCATTATTCCTAGATCACTCTGTTCTACTGCATTCTTCAATGCCCTACCATTTACCATGTATGTCCTATTTCGATTATTCCTACCAAAATGTAGCACCTCACACTTATCAGCATCAAACACCATCTGCCATCTTTCAGCCCACTCTTCTAACTGGCCTAAATCTCTCTGCAAGCTTTGAAAATCTATTTCATTATCCACATCGCCACCTATCTTAGTATCATCTGCATACTTACTAATCCAATTTACCACCCCATCACCCAGATCATTAATGTAAGTGACAAACAACATTGGACCCAGTACAGATCCTTGAGGCACACCACTAGTCACCAGCCTCCAACCTGATGAACAGTTATCCACCACTACTCTCTGGCATCTCCCATCCAGCCACTGTTGAGTCCATTTTACTACTTCAATATTAACACCTAAAGATTGAATCTTCCTAACTAACCTTCCGTGCGGAACCTTGTCAAAGGCCTTACTGAAGTCCATATAGACAACATCCACTGCTTTACCCTCATCAACTTTCCTAGTAACCTCTTCAAAAAATTCAATAAGCTTTGTCAAACATGACCTTACACGTCAAACATGACCTTCCATGCACAAATCCATGTTGACTGTTCCTAATCAGACCCTGTCTATCCAGATAATTATATATACTGATATTTCTGATATTAGATATTTCTGATTGTATCATAGTTTTGGAAACATTCAGAGATGTTCTAGAAATTCTAACAATTAATCAAACTGTTTAAACACTTCAAATGAAAAGAAAAATTCAAATTATTAGAACAATTAAATAATTAGGAATACTAATACCAAAGTTCACAGGATTGTGCTTGTATTGAAGATATACAGAAAGGGTTAACTCCCTGTACCAAACCTAACATGGAGCAGGTTATCCAAGTGGATCTCTCAGCACAACTGTTTGCATACTTGCCTTCTGCCATCACCTTGCTAATTCTATAATGCCCAGGATTTAAGTATAGCAAGCACTTAAAATCTTCAAAAAAAGAACTATCATTGAGACTCCAAGTGATGTATTTCATGCAAAGTCTGACTCAACATCCTCACTGAAAAAAGCATTTTTCCCAGATTATAAAAAAAAGCGAATTTGAATCTAGTAGACTCTTAGGTTTAATCCAAATATCTGACAAGCTATAATAAATGGGGGTGGTTCTGGGTATTCAAGAGCTTTCATGTGTTTGGCACGCTATGCTGAACTGTCAGAGGTTGAAGATTTAATGAGAGATAACTCAGAAAGGAAAGAATGAAGCAATGGTTCAGGTGTAGATCTGGGCACCATACAGAGCTTTTGACTACAAACTGTACGTGATGATTAAAACAAAATGATAAGTTGGCTGAGCAAGGGCACAACTAACGCTGCTCAAAGGAACTTTTACAACTACTTAACTGAATGAAAAGCAAAGGTCTTTGAACGGCAGGTTGTTGGTTGTTACTGTTGACTTGATTATCTGGTCACCACACAAATATTACTGACAAAGCATTATAGAAGGAACTTCTTTTGAACTGTGTGTTTGAACTCTATAATTTAGTAAGCTGCTGAACAAAGTTTAGTTTGTAACCTGTAAGTAACGCTAAATATGTCAGATTAAAGATCACATCAGGAAAAGAATATCACTAGTGGCATTTAAAAACCACCTGAATGTTGATTTCAAATTATGCATTTATTTTGTATTTGTCAGGTTACTCAAAATAGATAATAATTCAAATCGAATTTTCATTGTTCCAGTGCGTTTTTGCCGAAGCTGTTTTCTAAATCACACTGCTGGACAACAAATTCTCTCCCAAGAGTCAGAGACTTTCTTTGCTGCAGAGAATTCTGGAGTGTGACTGGAAGGACAATGAAGGATATTGCCACAGTGCTGGTAATTTAATGGCATCCTATGTCAGTGAATCAGAAATCAGGGCACAAGCAAAATATAGAACAGGAGATTTTGTAACTTTTGCTGAAGATAAAGCAATTAAACATGGTCACTCAATTATCAAACGTGTGCTGAAGATCAGAGTCCATTTAAAACAAATGTGCTGCTCGTGAACTTCCTATTCAGCAGAATTGTTTTAATTTTTCCCCTTTTTGTGGCTTAGGTAAAGCCACTCTTAAATGTTGCTCTATTTCCTGTGAAGGTTCTTCCATGGCACTGTTATGTAGAGAGATCCTAGACCTAGAACTAGAGACAATAAAGGAACAGCAGCACATTTCCAGGTCTGCATGGCATGCAACTTCGGCAGGAACCAAGAGGTGGTGTCATTTCAGCATAGCTGCTCCCTTGAACTTCTTGATGACAGAAGTTACAAGTTTAGGGCATAGTGTTGGACAAAGTTTAGGACAAACACTATGTCGTGCTACTAGGTGAGTAACTGCAGTGCATTTTGCAGATGGCATGCACTGTACCACTGGAGAAGGGTATGTATAGTTAAGAGTGGAGAGGGTTGCCAACTTGGACTGTTTTTACTTGACTGGTGTCAGATATCTGAGTGCTATTAAACCTTCATTTATTCTGTCAGGCAAAGAATATTTCGGTGTGCTCCAGACTCTGACCTGAAAGATGCAGCAAAAGATGTTATGAGGTGCACTCAGTAAAGAATACATGGTCTCTGGCTTGCTATTGGCACAGTGGCTGATGCAAACATAGGTTCACAAAGTTATTGATGGTAAGGTGCTGGGTGATGCTATTTCCACTGCATGTCAAAGGGGAGCTGAACACTCTGACATTATTTTCCCTTGATTGCTCCAGACTAGTTTTATCAGGGTTCATTGATGTTACCCTCATGTCATTTTAGTGGGAAGAGCAGCCACTTTCATTCTACTTCCAAAATTCAGCTCCTGACCAAACTTTAGCTGAAGTCTTGATCTGAGTGAACCCGGTGCAATCTTAAACAGGTGTCAATCAAAGGAGTACTGGCGAATGAGTTGTCCTCGTTAGTGCTCTTGTCAATATTTGACTGGTGACTCAGAGTAGATACATCAGGTTGTAAATAGCCGGATTAGACTTATCCTTCCCGATTAAAGAGTAGATGCCAGTGCAGTTGTGTTGAGGGAGCTTTGGTCTGGAGCACACACCTTCAGTACTAGAGCTAAGCTTTATCTAATCACATATTCTTTGTTGTATCTTTGTGAAAACTATAAGAAAGTGAGTGATGGCATAGATTGTTCAATGTCAGAAAACCAAAATGGATGGTGGCCCTCATTTCAAGGAAGACGTGGAGATGTCAAGCCAACCTGGTATGGACTGAGGGGTGTTGACATCTACAGCGGACACATCATGGAGAGCCAGGAAATCAGAAATTGTTGATATTGCCAGAAATAATCAGAAATCTGAATGGGATGAGGAGAAAGTTGAAAGTCGGACCAGATAAGATCAGGGATTCAAAAAAGGCTGAAGTGATGATTCAAGCAGGGCAGTCTGGCTTGTGGATGTTAGAGAGGATGTAGGGGATGGCTGTTGATAGTTAGAGAAAATGAGGACAGTGGTTCTCAAAGAATAATTTCTAGGTGACTACCTGGGCTACAATTGCCTGAAACTCACTGGAGGGCTAAAGGTCCAGAGGAAGGTATGAGGAGGTGTCAGAGAGCTAGAGTAGTAGAAGTCAGCTCCACAAGCAAATGAAATGCCTGGCTGGCAGGTTTGAGATCAGTGTCAGCATTGTTCTTCCATGAGCAAACGGCTCCAAGTTCTGAAAAGAATAGGTTAGAGTGAAGAAATGTGCGACACTGCAACATAATGGTTAGCACAACGTTTTACAGTACCAGTGACCCAGGTTCGATTCTTGCCTGCTGCCTGTAAGGAGTTCGTATGTTCTCCCTGTGACCGCGTGGGTTTGCTCTGGGTGCTCCGGTTTCCTCCCATGGTCCAAAGATGCACCAGTTGGTAGGTTAATTGGTCATTGGAAATTGTCCCGTGATTAGGCTAGGATTAAATAGGTGGATTGCTGGGCAGTGTGGTTCAAAGGGCCAGGAAGGCCAATTCTGCACTGTATCTCGATAAATTTAAGAAATTTTAAAAAGTGATGTGCAAAAACTTAGAGAGGTAATGTCATAATGGTAGACCTAGAAGGCAAGAGGCTTGAAAGAGGGCAACAAGTGGAAAATAGGAACTAGGGCAACGACTCATGGTCTAAGAAATGTCACCGTTTGTTGTCTGCGTACATTGAGTAAAGACACTTGTTTTCATTATGATAATGTGTTTTATCATTATCCAGCAACTACAGAGTTGAAAACAGTGGAATCACAACATTGCTTCAGAACCCTCCCTCAATTAGAGTTACAGTTAACCGGCAGAGTTAAATTAGAGTTACTCAATTACAGTGGTGAGGAAGAGCTCACCTTCATGACAGGCTCATTGAAATGGGAATTCAGGGATGTGAAGTCAGGACTGATTGTTATCTCCACCTATTTTCACCACCTCCCAGACTTGCCATTTGCTGTTCACAAGCCTACATTGTCCTGTTTATCAAGTTCTACCACTTCTTGGGACACATAATCTTGCTGGTCTCCTTCCCAGCACATACACCCACTTTTGTCCTTTCAGTATCCAATATTCTTTTTATGTCAGATTTTTAGCATCTGCAGTAGATGTTCTTGGATGTTGAAAGATAAACAGAGAGGGTCAAGGATTTGCAGAGATCAGGCAGGAAGGTGGAGTTCAGGCCCTGATATAATCTGCTTGGTGAGTGATAGAGAAAGTTTAAGGGAGTTTACGTTCTATTCTTTTCTTATTTCTTATCTTATTCTATCCGTAACCAATTTCATCATCATTATGTGCCATAACTATTTCCCTCTACATTTACATAACATTCTCATTTGATCTGTGCTCTTTCTTATACAATTTGGTTGAAATAACCGAACCATGTAAACTCAGTCTGGTCCCATCATTATTTGATGATTCTTGATAAAATGGAGCCAAATTTTTGTTTTGTTTTCAATTATAGGGACCCAGATGTTTGAGAATATGTGGGTTGCAAAGATGTATTAAATTTGAAATAAATGTTGTTGCCTTTACCCCTTATCCAGAGCCTTATTAAGAGCCTTACAGATGCACGGACTATTCCAAATAAAACCTAGTTAATGCAAGGACAAACTTGTTTTGCTTTACTGTGAAATCTCCTGTGGTTAGAATGTAGATCCCTCTTTACTTGAGCAATAGCTTCATTGCTTTGAAAATGCAAGTGATGCTTTGTAATAAGGAAAGCTTTTTCTTCTGAAAGTCAGAAAAATTGCAGATGTAGGAAACCTAGAATAAGAGCAGGAAGTGTTGGAAGCAGTGGCCAGGCAGAGTGTGGAAAGAGAAAGAGAGTGATGTTTCACGTCAGAACTGAGTGTTCACCTTGAAATATTAACTCCATTTCTCCGCTGATGCTACATGGCTTCTTGAGTTTCCAGCATTTTCTGTTTGTAAGTCTTTTTCTTTCATTATATTCTTTAATTTGTTCCCTTAAGTATTAGTATATTTGCTATTCCACTGTACCACATGACTGACACTATATTTTTATCACTTTGACTTAATTTTGCAAACCTGTCCCAAAACATTAATTTATTTATCACCCTCCACAGCTGTGAAACATGCACATACCTTTGGATCGTCCTCAATGTTTTTCTAGCATCTGGATCAGGGTAATTATGAAAAACAATACAGAACAAAGACCGCAGCATCAACCACTGCAGGAAATAATTGACAATGGGCTCCCATGTAGAATTAAATCCATTTACAGCAACTTATTGTCTATTGGCAATGAACCAATTCTCAAAAATGCTTCAGCCTGCAGTCAGGCACCTTCAGTAAGAAGTGCTTAATTTCTGATGAACCAAATATGACAAAGATGTTCTATTGCAGATTCTATGGGGAAACCAGTTTATGAACTGAAAGGAAACCCCAAAGAGACTGTTCATACTGTTCACTGTGGCTGGCATTTAGGTTTGAAGGGTAACTCAGGATGGTTGTTTCTGCCTCTATTAGCTTTTGTAAGTGACAAACACCAGAACTACCCTGAGAATATATTTTTTAAGATTCAAAATTCAAAATTGTTTAATGTCATTTCTTGTACACAAGAGTAAATGAGAACAAAACAATTCTACTCCAGATCTGATGCAGCACAATAAATATAAGTACATAAGTTAGCTTATGTACGTAGACTGATGGCACGTCCATGAAGTGATGCAAGGCTGTACGTAAGGTGACTGATAGGAACTAATAAACTAGTGGTGGAGATAGTGGGTGGAGGTGTTGATCAGCCTTACTGCTTGGGGAAGTAACTGGTTTTGAGTCTGGTGGTTCTGGTGTGGATGTAATTGTTGTTGAGTTCAATTATTTTTACCCTCCACACAAAGGCTGAACCACAAACACTGGTCTATTGGACAGTTCAGGGTCCTATTAGAAGCAAACAGTGTGAAGAAAGAAAAATGAGAAGAAAATGTTGCAGCCAACAAATTGAAGTGGATGTGCTTTTTGGAATAAGTCGTTTTCAAGGCAAGATCAGCAACTTGAAGAATCAGTGGACAGAAAGGACTCACATTCCAAGTTTGTGCCAGGATGAGTTATGTACAATATCATCTACAGTTAAAAATAAAGTAATATTCAAAGTTAAAGAAAACTTGCAAGGAAACATGTGCATGAATGTATGCCACAGCTGTGTTTAACATTTGAAGTTATACAGGACACAGAGCCTCTTATCATTGTACATTAGTATCTGTCGTATCATTATCTTTGGCAATTTCATGTAATTTGTCATAAATCAGTAGTGTTCTTTTATTATCAGTTTTGACAAACATCTTGAACAGTTCTAGGTTGTGCTGCTCGGTGCACCTTGACTAGTTTTTCCCTCCCAAATGGGTTCAGACTATGTGTAAAAATATCTACAAGCCCATTGCCACCAATTCAGTGTGCTGTCAATCACTAAAGTTCAGGTGATGGGCATAACGCATTGGTAGCTCACCTAGATGGCCTCCCAGGAATGAAAGAAATCACTAAGGGGACGTCATTATGTACTGCAGGCTCAATTGTTGAGAACCAATCAGGTAATTCACTCTCCTTCACAAAACAAATTGCTGGAGGAACTCAGTGGGTCAAGCAGCATCTTTATGGGGGCAGGGGGGAGATGCATCTGGTTAAGATTGTACATCAGAACTGACAGTGTAGTGGGAAAACAGAGAGTAGGGAGGGGGGAACTGAGGCCTCTAGACAAAAGATGCACCAAGGAGAGGGGTGATGAATGACAGGCAGGTAGAGAAATCCAATTCCTAAATAGACCTTGAAGCTTGGGACATTACCTCACTTTTCTTAATATACAGTATTTCTGTTTTTGCACATTAAAAAAAATCTATTCAACATACGTAATTGATTTACTTGCTTATTTATTATGTTTTATTTTATTCTCTCTCTCTCTCTCTCTCTCTCTCTCTCTCTCTCTCTCTCTCTCTCTCTCTCTCTCTCCCTCCCTCCCTCCCCTAGATTATGTATTGCATTGAACTGCTGCTGCTAAGTTAACAAATTTCATGTCACATGCCGGTGATAATAAACCTGATTCTGATTTTGATCCTGAGTTTAGAGACAGAAGTAGGCAGATGATAGGTGGAAGAAGATAAAGAGGGAATAAAGGGCCAGATGGAGCCATGTTAGGGGAATTGTGGAAGGCAGAGGTGACTGCAGTATGGTAATAAGTGGGAACACAAAGACTGCCACTGCTAGAAATGACTAAGTAGGGTGATAAAGGGAACCATCAGGGGAGAGAGGAAGGGCAGATGGAATGGGAGGTAAGGGTAATATGAAAGTGGAAAACAGAAAAGTTCACACCAATGGGTTGGAGACTACCCAGGAAGAAAATGTATCTCTAATTCATTTTCATTACTGATTCAAATGTGAACAACATGGTCATAAAGCAATACATTCTGAGAAAACCTTTTTTTTGCTCTAGTATTCATACAGTAAAAATAACTTCCTGCCAGACCCTGTACACTACAATGGTTCAGCCTGATCTGGAACTAACGATGGCACTACTGAGATACTCAGTTCTGTCGATCACAGTTCGAAAATTAGAACTCGCTCTGGAGGGAACAATGGTTGCTTCAATGTCCTAGTGAAAATAGCAATGACAGTATCATTACTGACTCCCCATCATTAACAACCTGAGCGTCATCTTTGACAAGAAACTTAATAGACCAGCCATCTGTAACTACAGCAGCTCTAAGTGCAGGTAATGTGGCAAATAACTCATGTTTTGACACACCAACACCCTTCCACGGTTTGTAAGGAATAAATTGGGAGTATGATCGAATACTGATCATTACAGGATGAAACCTGATACCGCTCAGGTCAAGGCAACATTGCTGAATGAATCCTCATTCATTACTCCAAGCAATTCATTACTCTTTCTCACACTGTTGCTGCCTTGTATACTACCTATAAAATGCACGACTATTACCTGCCTAGGCTACCGCAACAGCATCTTGCTTCAGCACCAAGTTGGAAAGGGCACAAGGCATACGAGGACACCACTTCCTGTATGTTCCCTGCAAAGTGGGGTGGCATGGTAGCACAGCAGCTCGAGTAACACCATTATAGCATCAACTGTAAGACTGGGGTTTAATTCCCACTGCTTTCTATAAGGAGCTTGATTTAAAGCAAAGCTCACCATCATCTTCTCAATGATCATTAGTGATGGGCAACAAATGTTTGTCTTTCCGGCAAAATCTTTGACCTGTAAATGACCCAGGAAATAGCACTCATATTATACACTTAATTACCTAGGTGTAGACATCTCTGACGGTAAATTTTATTTTTGAGCGTCTTTTCAAATATAGCCTTTAACCATATATATTTTCCTAATTAAGAATCTTCCTCTCACCAAAACCATGTATGACCATTGGCCAGAGAAAAAAAACCACACACAATTCAACTTATTACTCTACTAAATGTTTAGTATCCTTTGCTTGAGAATTTTTCAATGGGCCAATCTGCTGATTATCTGATTCTGCAGATAACTTGGACTTACTTGTCCTATCACCATAACAGTTGTCCATCATCCTCTTTTCAATTTACCTTTGAGTTGATCCCGTAGCAACCTTTGTTTTCCTGGCTAACTCACTGTACAATGTTTTCCTCATTATTATGCTCATGGTGTATAAATCACGTCTGTTTACATCTCATTGTCTTTGCCCGTGCCTGTCATCACCTTGGGTTATTCTTACCACACTTCCATTTGAATTTCGGGACATGCACATTTCCTGCAGGTTTTAATTCAATTCCGAAAAGCAAGCCAATTTTACTTAAACTCTGCTGCGCCATCACATAGTAGTGTTGATCAATGCACCTCTTCCAAATACTCCAACCTTTCGTAATGTTTATACCACTCGTTTGCAAATGATCTTGAGAAATATTTTAAGCACATTTTCAAGGACAGAAGTGCAATCCTTTAAGTGCTGACATAACATCCTATCTTTTATGTACATAACGATTTTCTAAGGCAATGTGATGTTGTTGGTTATTATACCTGTGTCCTTCATAGAATGCTGACCAAGCTGTAAATGGCTGCTTTTCCTACCACAAATTACAATGACCAACTTAAGAGGAGAATGGCTATACTATCAACACATAAATGACAGACAGCAATGCATTTAATTCAGCTCAGAGCCCCAGTGGAGAAACAGTTTTACAGATTGCCTAGGCAAAGGCAGAACTTCAGTATTTTCAGCATAGTTGGCCTCTGTTTACCTGTTGTTTGATGAACCAAAGCAATATCAAGTCTTCTGCATATGCTGATGGGTATTTCAACGGAAGGTTATTTAGTTTATTAGGTAGTCGAACAATAGACATACCATATACACTGGGCCATTGAGATGTCCACGGTCGGATATTGATCTGTCATCACCTGTGGGATGATCACTACATCATCTTTCTGGCCCCCAGCAGAATAAAGTCTTCTATTCACATAAGCTGATTACTAGAAGTGCCACCTCCCACATCCACTAATCCACCCCACCACACCACCCACAACCATTACTTTATCATTTCCTGTCAGTCATCTAATGTATAGACACTCCTGTGTCTAGCGTCACTTTGTGGGCATAACATCCATCTAGTAAATAAGCCATCTTATGCATTTATATTTATTTGTTGTGTTTTTATTCGTGTGTTCTTTACTTTATTGTAGTTTTATTTGGTGCCGCATCGGATCTGGAGTAACAATTATTTTGTTCTCCTTCATTGGAAATGGCATTAAACAATCTTGAATCTTGGAAGTGAAGCACCTTTCAACCAAGGACCCAGAAACCCTGAATATATTTCAAGGTATTCTGACAGGGAGTAAGTTATTCATGTTGTCAGTGTGGAAGACTTAGTAAAGCTTTATGCAGCTACAGACATCTTTTTGTTAAGATGAGAACCTTCTGTCTTTCCCAGTCCTCCTCCTTCTGTTGCTCAGTAGTTTCAACACTTCATACTACAGTCATAAAGTAAATCGAGAATATATCATTGAATAGGGGATTAAACATTTGAGGACGTGCTATCGACTTCCTGTCACATTAGTTTGACCCGGCCCCACACCAGGGAATAAGATTGCTGTTAGTTGATGGGGATTCCATGGGGAATGCACATACAGGCAAGCCAGATGTTATTGTCACAGACCCACAATAAAGCCTGCTTGGCTTCCTTTCCATTCACTTATTTGGAAAAGAAACCAAGAAGATTGCATCACCTACAATGCATTCTCCTTGCCTCATGACTGGGATTTCCATAAGACTAGAAGACCATGAGACATAGGAGCAGAACTAGGTTAGTCAGCCCATTGAATCTGTGCTGCCATTTCATCATGGCTGATCCATTTCCCTCTCAACCCCATTCTCCTGCCTTTCCCCCATAACCTTTCATGCCCTGACTAATCAAGAAACAATCAACCTCTACCTTAAGTATACCCAATGATCTGGTCTCCACAGCTGCCGGTTGACTATGAATTTCATGGATTCACCACTCTGGCTGAAGAAATTCCCCCTTGTCACTATTCTAAATGGATGTCCCTCTATTCTGAGGTAGTTCCCTCCAGTCCAAAACTCCCCCACCATCCTCTCCACATCCATTCTCTCTATTTCGACATTCAAATTCACTGATGGCCAGCTGACCTTCACTTCTGTGGATGCAAATGACCTCCCACTCAGTACCTGGACTCAGCTTTATGTTGTTTCCTCACAGCATTAATTCAGATTCAGATTCATTTATTCATCACTTGTACATTGAAGCTGTGGTAACTTCCACTTTACAAAAGACCACTCGACAATTTTATGGCCAAAACAGCATCTTTATCTGGGACGGCAAATGATATTTACAATACAGAGGCTTCCAGGTACCTCGTGCGGCATGGGTGGTGGAACTATACACAATGCATACTGGGAGTAAAACCCCGCCGACCCCGGAACCGGCCTCTTGTTACCAACAGCTTCCCGATTGGTATTAACTTACTTTTAATAATACTCACATTACATTACTCCTCCTCCTCACCTCCATTCAGGGCTCCAGGCAGTCCTTACAGGTGAGGCAACCTGTGGAGGAACTACATACAATGCATACCGGGAGTAAAAAGAGTGGAAGTAAAGACTGCACCAACCCTGGATCCCGCCTCTTGCTACCAACAGCTTTCCGATTAGTATTAACTTACTTTTAATAATACTCACATTACAACACATCTCCCCCTTTAAAATCCAACATTCCCCAAGTATAGAAGAACTGGGAAATAAAAGCAGTGGTATCATTAGCAACAGGTTACCAATACAAAAACACCTAAAAACATGGCAAATTCAACATTCAATCTAACAACAAAAGAAACTATCCAATCAAACATTCAGTCTGTCAGGAGGTTTGCGAGGGCGCTGCGATCTACGCACTACCACCAGTGACCCAGCAGGCACCGCTGGTGAGGATGTTTTGGGTGGATCTGGTGTTGGGGGCATGAGAGGGGTCTGTGTATCTGTGTGAGAATGTCCATCCTCTTCAGGGGACTCTGCCCCCTCTGCCAGCGTCTCTCTCTCTCTAGCAAAGTCACTGGAGGACACACTTCCCCAGTAGTCCGTCTCACCATTGGAAACTCCATGGAACTGTCTACCTCTGAGCCGGAATCATGATGCAGGCGCACATGGTCCTGATGTCTGCGGAAAACACACCCATCAGTCAGCTTAACAACATAGGAGACTGGACCACTCTGCTTAAGAATAACACCAGGTAGTCATTGCTGATTGTTTCTCACATACACATTGTCATCCGGTTCTAAGTGTCTGTCTCGCGCATGTTGATCATGTCCCTCCTTCTGCTTTTCCTGCTTTCTCTCCACTTTTGCCTTCATGTCCAGGCGCAGCAGGTCCAATCTTTACTTGGGCCTACGCCCCATCAGCATCTCTGCTGGAGTGTGTGCAGTCGTAGTCTGTGGAGTGAGGCGGTATTTAAACAGGAAACGTGAAAGCCGGGTACTAAGAGAGTCCCCTGTCATCCGCTTCAGGCCTTCCTTCACTGTCTGAAGAGCCCGCTCAGCCAAACCATTTGAGGCTGGGTGGAAAGGGGCCGTCTGAATGTGACGAATGCCATTCTGCCGCATGAACTCACCGTACAGCTCACTGGTGAACGTCGGGCCATTATCAGTGACCAGAGTGTCAGGCAACCCGTGGACTGCAAACACTAGCCTGAGTTTGTCTATGGTTGAGGGGCTGTGATGTTGCTCCTGATGTGAGCTTCCATCCACTTGGAATGCACATCTACCATTACAAGAAACATCTGTCCCATAAAGGGGCCAGCAAAGTCCAAATGTAGCCTAGACCAGGGGTAGACTGGCCACTCCCAAGGGTGCAAAGGAGCTGGTGGTGGCACGTTCTGATTGGTCTGACATTGCGTGGATGATTTTACCTTGTTCCCCAGATCCTGATCCATTCTTGGCCACCAGATGTAGAATCTTGCAAGGCTTTTTATTCGAGACACCCCTGGATGAGTCTCATGAATCTCCCCCACAATCTGTGAACGGCCAGGGGGAGGCACGATGACCCTCGCTCTCCAGAAAATGCAGCCATCCTGCAGACTCAGTTCTGTCTTCCGTTTGGCATAAGGTCTCAGTTCCTCTCCTCCCACAACTCTAGGCCAATCTTGTAAAGGAAAAGTTTTGACTTGAGACAGGACTGGGTCCCTCGCCATCCATTGCTTGATCTGGGTCGTCTATACAGGTGTCTCTGACAGTCCCTTCAATGAAAACACAGTCTCTGGAGGCACAAATGTAGTAACAGGCGTCTCAGGTAAAGGGAGTCGACTCAGCGCATCAGCGTTTGCATTACCCCCACCCGCTCTGTACACTATAATACACTGGTAGGCTGACAGCGTGAGAGCCCAACGCTGTATCCTGGCTGAGGCTAGCGGTGGGATGCATCTGGTCTCACTAACAAGGCTCATCAGTGGTTTATGGTCTGTATAAATTGTGAATACACATCCATAGAGGTACTGATGAAAGTATTTCACCACAAATACAATGGCCAGACCTTCTTTGTCTAGCTGTGAATATCCCTTCTCAGCAGCCGTCAGGGTACGTGAAACAAAACCAATAGGCTTCTCTGAACGGTCCTCCATTACGTGTGAGGGAACTGCCCTGACTCCATAGGGCGAAGCGTCGCATGAAAGGGTGATCTCCTTGTCTGGGTCATAGTGAACAAGCAGCTTCGCTGAGTGCAGGAGTTCTTTCACTTTCTTGAAAGCTTCCTCCTGCTCTTCACCGCCACTTAGTGTCATTGTGAAGCAGCTTATACAGTGGGGCCAAAACCTTTGAGAGGTCCGGAAGAAACTTGCCATAATAATTCACCATGCCCAAAGATGATCTGAGTTCAGTGACGTTCTTGGGGCTTGGGGCCTCCTTAATAGCCATCACTTTTTCCTCCACTGGGCAAAGCCCCTCAGCTGTAATCTTGTGTCCCAGGTAGGTCACACTCAGAGCCAGGAACACACATTTTCCACGTTTCAACCGCAGCCCTGCGTCTGAGAGTCTCTTCAGCACCTGTTCTAAATTAGCCAGATGCTCCCCCTCCATGGCTCCCGTGATCAAAATATGATCAAGGTACATTGCTACGTGTGGAATCCCCTGCAGCAAAGAGTCCATTGTCCTTTGGAAAGTGGCGGGGCAAGACGCCACTCCAAATGCCAGGCAACTGTATTTGAATAATCCCTTGTGCGTATTGATGGTGACGTACTCCTTTGACTCCTCGTCGAGCAGCAGCTGTTGGTAGGTGTAGCTCATGTTCAGCTTTGTGAACAATTTACCCCCTGACAGGGTCGCAAACAGGTCATCCACCCGTGGCAATGGGTACTCCTCCATCTTAGAGATCTGATTCACCATAAGCTTGTTGTCCCCACATATCCTCACTGTTTTATCCGCCTTCAAATCTGGAACAATAGGAGTCGCCCACCTTGAAAACTGGACGGGCTCAATGATGCCCAGCCCCTGTAAACGTACCAGCTCCGCCTCGACTTTGCCTTTCATGGCATAGGGCCACTGGGCTTAAAAAAACATGGTGTGGCCTCAGAGTCGACATGGAGTTTCACGGTCACGGTCTTCAGAGTGCCCAGCTCGTCCCTGAAAACGTCACTATACTGCTGCAGAATGTCCTCCGTCGTGCGTGCGTAGTTAATTTCATGCCAGTTGAGCCGGATTTTGCGAAGCCAATCGTGGACCAAAAGACTGGGCCCACTGCCCTTAGCTATCACCAGCCTGGCTTCAGCCTTCTGGCCCCCGGCCGAAATATCCACATATAACACCCCTAAATGAGGTGTGGGCTGCCCCGTATAGGTCCTGAGTTGGAGCTTAGATGGGCTGATGGGAGGCAGGTTGGACCCCCATGTCCTCCTGTAGGTCTCTTCACTAATGACCGATGTCGTAGCCCCTGAATCAATCTCGAACTTAATGTCCTTTCCCCTGACAGTGACTGTGGCATATTATGGTTCAGGTGGTTCCTCATCCGTTTCCACCCCAAACATGTTGGAGGCACACGCTGCCTCCTCGTCTGCTTCTTCTAGGTGGTGTGTGGCTGCCTGAGTCTGTTGAGCTTTCCCTTGCCCAGGCTTAACCTTACCCTTTAAGCGCCTGCACTTTTTAACTAAGTGTTCCTTCTTGCTACAAGCATGGCAGATAGTATCTTTGAATTTACAAACATTTGCATAGTGCGTTCCTCCACACCGAAAACATTCCACCCGCTTTTCCTGTCTACCAGTCTCACTCCTGACTTGAAGCACTGTCACCGACGGCGACCCCCCATATCCTTTCTGTATATCCTTGGCATTATCAGCAGCCATCTCCATGCCTTGAGTAATCTCTAGGGCCATCTTGAAAGTGAACTGTGGGGTTTCCCCCAACAAGCGGCGTTGCACGGCGTCATTATTAATGCCGCATACTAATCTATCACGGAGCACGTCATCCAACATAGCTCCGAAATCGCAATGCTCCGACAGCTGCCGAAGCTCAGCCACAAAATCACCCACAGACTGACCTAGCTTCCTGAAATGGCTGTGAAACCTGAACCGTTGGACTATCATCGAAGGCTTCAGATTGTGGTGGTTCCCCACGAGCTTGGCCAGTTCATCGTATGGAATTTCTCCCGGTTTCCGCTGTATCAGCTTGTACTTCTTTGCCCCACACACACTCAGGAGAATAGAGTGCTTCTTAGCCTCCTCAGTAATTCCATTAGCACAGAAAAAGTGGCCCAACCTTTCCTCATACTCCAGCCACTCCTCGAGTTGCTTGTCGAACACACCGACCATGCCGAACGTAGCCATCCAAACACAAGGCTCCTCGCCCACTCACAGCTCCTGATCAAAAATGGAGCCGACCCATCCACAAAACAAGTTTACCTCATCGCCAAAAATATGTGGTAACTTCTACTTTACAAAAAGACCACTCGACAACTTGATGGCCAAAAGAGCATCTTTATCTGGGACGGCAAATGATATTTACAATACAGAAGGTTCCAGGTACCTCGTGCGGCATGGGTGGAGGAACTATTTACAATACATACTGGGAGTAAAAAGAGCGGAAGTAAAGACTGCGCCAACCCCGGATCCCGCCTCTTGCTACCAACAGCTTTCCGATTAGTATTAACTTACTTTTAATAATACTCACATTACAACAGAAGCATACAGAGAAATGTGCTGTTTGCATTAACAACCAACCAGCGTAATCTAAGGATGTACTGGAGTTGTGCAGGAGCCATTTAAAAGAGTTCATTAAAAAAAAATCAGGGCATCTTGAATACAATTCAATCCATGTTTCAATTTGTATTTAGCAGGTGACCTTTTAAGTCCAATCACTAAAGTGGCAATTCTTAACTAACCAATGGTCTCCAAAGTTTATTTAACTCCAGACCTGGAGCCAGTCAGATCTTTCCTATTCATCCTGCGAGCAGCCTCACTGATTAGACATATTATCAAATCCCCATTTTCTTTAAAGCTTCAGACTGCAAAGCATTAGGAGACTCCAGAGGGTCTGAAACTGAAGCACTAAGAAATAAATCAGCACTAGAAGAGCTATTTATCTATTTTATCAAAATGAATGTCAGAAACACTACTGCCCAACTTGAGCACATATCCAACGGCACACTGAGGATTCCAACAAACTGAATCCACTTAGAACAAAGAGTGCTACTACATGTGGGTTTCAAAATCAATGTGAATTGCAGAACGTGATTGCAGAATGGTACTCATTTCACTGGAAGTGCCATCACTTTGTCAGGATGTAGAACCTTATTGGTTTCAATAACAGTATTCTCACATGATATAACCTTTCCACATTTTCATATCCATATTGTCAAGCATGTACACATCACCCTGCCAAAGCCTTCACCAAAAGATAATGGTTTGTTCCAGAAGAGTCCAGTTCTATTCATCGTCTTTTTACATTTTACAATATAGAACAAAGGACAATGTAGTGCACAACCATAAGAATAATTAATAACCTACATCTAAAATTGACAGAAAATTGGTCCAATTCTCTCATCAAAGAAATGCACATACACCACATTGCCCACTGAAAGTAATTATAAAAATCCTGCAGAAAAATCATACTTCATTACATGTTTTGGAAAGTAATTAAAAGTATATCAGTGTCTCAATTTGATGTTTAGCTTACTGGATTGTCACAGCAGTGAGACATCAGCAAGCACTCAGGTCACTGGTCCTCAAATGAACACTTTCAGACTGTGAAGGATTAGGGTAAGCATAAAACTGGGAGAGCAGGTAAAGGTGAAAAAAAAGGGGTCTTATTTAACCAAAATATTTACAAACTCAACAGAACTGTTCTAGAGTCCAAACTTGAATCAGCTAAACAGAACAGAACTTGGTTACAACAACATAATAAATACTCCTCAAATCAAGTGACACCACTCATCGCCTGACTGTGGGTTTATATTCAAGCCACACACACAAAACGCTGGTGGAACGAGGCAGGCCAGGCAGCATCTATAGGGAGAAGTACAGTCGACGTTTCGGGCTGAGAGTCCTGGCGAAGGGTCTCGGCCCAAAACGTCGACAGTGCTTCTCCCTATAGATGCTGTCTGGCCTGCTGTGTTCCACCAGCATTTTGTGTGTGTTGCTTGAAATTCCAGCATCTGCAGATTTCCTCGTGTTTGCGGGTTTATATTCATTGCTGGCCAGTCCATAGTAAATTGCAGCGGAGAGAAAACATTCCTCTCCTTAAAAAGATACGGAATAAATGAAGCAGCTCCAGAGAACACCCCTCTGATTGAGGAAGACATAGCTGACCAAATTTGCTTGCCACCCATTCCTTTCTGGCTTTTGTCAGAACCAGAAGTAGACCTATTCCTCCTTTTTCAGCTTCAAGGAAGCTGAGCAATTTCAACAGTGTCGATCATAAATGAATATTTAAATAATAAATTGGGATCTTATCTGAAGATTTTTACTGATGGCTCAGTGGACCCAGAGAGCAGTAAGGCAGGATTTAGGATGTACGTGTCTCAACTTGGAGTTGAGATTGGTCACTGGGTTTCAGATGGTGTTTCTGTCTTTGCAACAGAATTATTAGCAATCCTCTGGGCCTTATGGTGGATAGAAGACTCTCGACCATGCAGGGTTATCATCTGTTCAGATTCTGCTGCTGCCTTAGGGACTATAAAAGGGAATAAATCAAAAGCTCGTCCTGACATAGTTGTTGAGATTCTCTTAATTTTGTTTAGAGTAGGGAAGATGGGCTGTGAAGTTAGATTTACATGGATACTTGGGCATGCTGGGGTGGAAGGAAATAAAATTGTGGATGGCATTGCAAAGTCTTCCTTACAGAGCAGGCAAGTAGGAATTAGAATACCCCTAGGCAGAGCAGAATTGAGAAGCAGGATAAAAAAAGGTATAGAGAAGAAATGGCAGGAGGATTGGAAAAATGAATTAAAGGGGAGGCATTTCTTTTCTAGTCACCCTCTAGTTAAAAAGGTCTCAGACTGTTACTCTTTAATCATAGAGATATGGTGAAATTATCAAGACTTAGGATGTGGCATTGTGGGCTAAACTATTATTTAAAGATAATAGGAAAACATCCAACTGGATTATTTGACTGTAGTAGTCCAGAGACAGTTCAGCATGTTTTGCTGAGTTGTAATCGATATAAAATTGAAAGAAGCATATTGTTCAAGAGGCTGTCTGACTTAAATGTATTTTGTTTTTCTATTAAATCGTTGTTTGGCCACCAAGAGAACCACCATCTGACTGAAAAATGTATTACTCTGTTTTGCGTGTGACTAGTTTATATTTAAGAACTTGAGTTTCTTGAAATTCTGTAATTAATTATACATCCTGTGGAGGGCAGTAATACGTCTAGATGCGTCTAAACTGCCAGAAGAAGAAGAGGAAGAAGAAGAAGAAGAAGAAGAAGAAGAAGACAACGACGACCCCTCTGGCTGTAGCAGAATGGCACAATCGAATTATCCAGCTCCGTCTACTTAGGCTGGTGTAATGCAACAGCTCAGTCATTTGCCAGATTATCAGGAGGATGGTCGGCTACAGGACACTTTAATACGCCCGGTTGATGGTGCAGCTGGTAATTGCATCCACCACACAGACAATACACTTCTGGTTAAATCGGAAAGGAAGTTGAGAAGTAGAGATTAGAATGCTACAAATAGATTAGGTGAGTGGAATGCAGAGTATGAAATTGCTAGATTGGAGATACAATAGTAATTGGGAAAGCCAGCAGAGTGTTAATGTTTACTGCCAGCAGAACTGAATGTAAAAATTACAGGTTACACTTCAGTTCCATAGGGCACAGATATACTGCTTCTGGAAAATAATGTGGAGTATGAGTTTCCTTATGTTAGGAAGGAGGTTAAGTGCCTTGGAAACATTTGAGAGAAGGTGTATCAGACTGATAGCTGGAACAAGCAGGATATCTAGTTTGGAAAGGTTGAGCAGGCTGCACCTGTCTCCATTGGATTATAGTACAGTGAGAGATGATTTAACTAAGGGGATTGATAAGGTGAACGTGGAGAGGATGCTGCATATTGAGGAATAATCTGGGAGCGATGGAGAGGCACTGCTCATTTAAGACAGAGCTCAGGCAATGTTGTTTTCTCCCTCATATGGTCATAAGTCTTTTGAATTCTCTTTGTCAAAGGTTAGTGGAAGATGAGATACTTGGCAGACAAAGAAGTGAATTACCGTTAAGGAAAAATGGTAAAGCAGAGTTGAGTTTACATTCAAATCAGTCATGATCTTACTGTAGGATGGACCAATTCCAAAGGACAAAGGGTTTTGCTCCTGACCTTAATTATGTGCTTGTATCTTTATATATCTTTTCAGTGACTCATGTTGTGAAGAGTCCAGCTGAATTTCCAGACCAATACAAAGTGATGTGGAAATTGTTGTTTATTACCACACGTTGCTTCCTCCCAAGTGCATTTTCAATGGCATTTTGCTTTTAAAAATGTTGTACTATGCAATCAGATTTGTAGCCCTCTTTCTTTTGATACACTTAGCCTCACTTGTTAAACTACTCCGCAGATTATTTTGTGTGAAGACTTTATATTTTTAAAGGAGCACTGGACTGGCTTTGTGCAACATTTGTATCAATGGGTTTACTCCTTCTCAAAGTACATTAATTTTGAGACAACAAGCGCAGAACATTTCTACAACTTGCTTAGCAAGAAGAATATGATGATAATGTAGACCATAAGTTAAAAAGATTGGTCTGGAGAGGTTTAAATAGTGCCATTGCTACAATTACCTTTCATCCCCATTGTTTGCAACTGGACCAGATGATTCTTTAAACATTTTACATTCAAGAATGTGTCCCTTTGGTCCAATTTGTACTTCAGCCAAATCTAGGATGTAATAACAATAATTTTAAAGAATCACCTTTATTACGTCAGCTTTCTACCTCCAATCAAGTTGAGAAAAATAAAGCCCCTTCTCCATTTCTCAGCTGGAGGTCTATTGTTCTCGTGTCAAGAATTTTTAAATTCCCTATGCACATGGAATTTGCCTCAGGCATCCCTGGAGAACCATTGTATCATCTCCTTGCTACTCCTGTCAGCCCTGTGGGGTGAGGGTACAAAGTACCTTGCACTATTGTTTAGATGAATCAGTTTATCCAAACACTGCTCATCTAGTTTTAATCAACAGAAGAAATGAGAAACAGGAAATATGAACAGGAGTTGGCCACCAGGTCTTTTGAGCCTGTTACAACATGCATCAGTTTTCCCAATGCTACCCTCATATCACTTGATTCCTTTAACGTCCAGAAATCAATCAAATTCTGGTTTCCACAAACTCAGAAATAATCCTCCATTGCCCTCTGGGATAGAGAATTTCAAAGGTTCAAAACTGTCTTAATTAAAGAACTTCAACTTATACAAAATGGCCTATTCTTCATTCCAAAACTTTATTCTGGCTATAGACTCTTCTGTCTGGGAAACCGTCTTTGCTGCATTTAGCCTTTCAAATCCCTTTAGAATGTTGTGTTTCAATGATGCAATTCTTCTAAATTCTATAGAGTACAATCCCATTCCACAAATCTTCTCTCTTGGCAAACCTACCATCCCTCGAACCATTTCAGATATAGTATACCACACGTTGCTTCCTCCCAAGTGCATTTTCAATGGCATTTTGCTTTTAAAAATGTTGTACTATGCAATCAGGATGCGGAAAATATATCCTTTCTGTTGGAAAGGAGACTAAAACTATAAAACTCTTGGTGCAGCCTCACCAAGTCCCTTAATAATCACAATAAGGCTTCCTCACTCCCATACAAATCCTCACAGGGTTACTTTTCTGAGAATTGTTCATAACTTAAACACTTTGCAAATTAGAAATGTGGCTGCCTGGCAAAATATTTAAACAAAAAACATAATGACAATAGGTATCCAAACAAGTGTATTTATCTCAGTCATTCAGATTTTTCTGCAAGGTGGAATGATATTGCCTCACACTGAGTTCCCACACAGCAGAAGATGCCTGCAACTTCATAGCAGCTAGCAAGTCCATCCCACCAAACTTCCAGATACTTGCTTGTATGTACATCCTGCAAGTAAGTCATATATTCATAACCTGGGATAGACACACAGTTAAAATTATAATAAACGATTGTAAGAACACAGATCGGTCTTCAGTGTGGGGTCAGAGGTGAAAAGGATGAGCAGCTTTATGTTCCTGGGTGTCAACATCTCAGATTCAGTCACTGACAAGGCAAGCCAATGATTATACTTCATTAAGAGTTTGAGGAGATTTGGTATGTCATCTAAGACTCTATTAAATTTCTACAGATGTATGGTGGAGAACATCCTGACTGGTGAAATCACAGCCTGATGTACAGCATCAGAAGTGGTTGCAGAAGGTTATACATTTAGCCAGCTCCAACATGGGTACAACCCTCCCCACTGTCACTGACATCTTCAAAAGGTTGTGCCTCAAGAAGGTGGCTTTTATCATTAAGGATCTTCACCATCTGGGGCATGCCCTCTTCTTATTAGCACCATCTGGGAGGAGGTACAGGAGACTGAAGATGAATACTGTATTCAACATTTTAGGAAAGCTTCTTCCAACCAACCTCTCATTTTCAATCTCTCACTACTACGGGCAGAAGTTACCACTTGCTTCAAAAAGGCAACAATTATACCAGTGCCTCAGAAGGATAATGTGAGCTGCCTTAATGGCTATCACATGTTAACACTCACATTGACAGTGATGAAATGCTTTGAGTGGTTGGTCATGACTAAACTGAACTCCTGCCTCACCAAGGACCTGGACTAATTGGATGCAATCTCAATGGCTTTAATCCACCTGGACAACACAAACACCTACATCAGAATGCTGTTCATTGACTATAGCTCAGCATTTAATACCATCATTCCAACAATCCTGACTGAGAAGTTGTAGAACCTGAGCCTCTGCACCTCCCTCTGCAATTGGATCATGGACTTCCTAACTGGAAGACCACAGTCTGTGCAGATTGGTGATAATATCTCCTCCTTGCTGACAATCAACACTGGCACACCTCAGGGGTGTGTGCTTAGCCCACTGCTCTACTCTCTATCTATACATGACTGTGTGGCTAGGCATAGCTCAAATACCATCTATAAATTTGCTGATGATACAACCATTGTTGGTAGAATCTCAGGTGATTATGAGAGGGCGTAAAGGAGTGAGATATGCCAACTAGTGGAGTGGTGCCGCAGCAACAACCTGGTGTCAGAGCTGATTGTGGACTTCAGGAAGGGTAAGACGAAGGAACACATATCAATCCTCATAGAAGGATCAGCAGTGGAGAGAGTGAGCAGCTTCAGCTTCCCTGATGTCAAGATCTCTGAGAATCTAACCTGGTCCCGACATATTGATGTAGTTAAAAAGAAGGCAAGACAGCAGCTATACTTTATCACTTGTTTGAAGAGATTTGGCATGTCAACAAATACACTCAAAAACGTCTATAGTTGTACTGTGGAGAGCATTATTTCAGGCTGTATCACTGTCTGGTATGGAGGGGCTACTGCACAGGACCGAAAGAAGCTGCAGAAGGTTGTAAGTCTAGTCAGCTTCATCTTGGACACTAGCCTACAAAGTACCTAGGACATCCTTAGGGAGCGGTGTCTCAGAAAGGCAGCGTCCATTATTAAGGACTGCCTGCACCCAGGGCATGCCCTTTTCTCACTGTTACCATCAGGAAGGAGGTACTGAAGCCTGAAGGCACACACTCAGCGATTCAGGAACAGCTTCTTCCCCTCTGCCATCAGATTCTTAAACGGACATTGAATCTTTGGACGCTACCTCATGTTTCTTTTTAACATACAGCGTTTCTGTTTTTGCACGCGTTTAAAATCTATTCAATATACGTAATTGATTAACTTCTTTATTCATTATTATTATTTGTTTTCTCTGCTAGATTATGTATCACATTGAACTGCTGCTGCTAAGTTAAAAAATTTCACGTCACATGTCGATGATAATAAACCTGACTCTGATTCCTCTCTGCCATCAGATTTCTAAACAATCCATGAACAAATGAACACTACCTCATTATTCCTTTTATTTCCACTCATTATTTATTTATTTGTAGTTTATAGATTTTCATGTCTTGTACTGTACTGCTGCCACAAAACACCAAAGTTCATATCATACAGTATGTTAGTGATAATAAATCTGATCCTGATTCGGTAAAGGTTAACATCATTTTTTCCTTCCTGGTTGCTTGCTGCACGTGTGTTGGCCTTCAGTCACACATACAGCCCTCTGGATATCAACATTACCCAATGACACAACAAATACTCTCCAGAGAAGGGTCTTGCCAAACCTTCAACCATTCATTTCTCTCCACAGTTTCTGCCTGGCCCATTGAGCTTTTTCCAGCACTACAGTCTCATACGTCTCCATCATACTCTAACCTAGTGTGATATCCTCAGGAAACATGGAAATGCAACATTTGATTCCCCCAGACAAACCATTGAGATAGATTGTGACCAGCTAAAGTCCTAGCACTGATCATAGTTGTCATAGTCTGTTAAATTGAGAATGATTGGCTTATTTCCCCCTCAATGGTTTCTGCCTGATATCCAGTTTTCAGTCTGTTTCGGTACATTATCCCAATTCTACGTATTCTAAATTTATCTTTCAACTTTCTTTATAGGACTTTATCAAAATTCTTCTGTAAATTTAAATGCACCATATCCACTGGCTCTATTCTACTTGTCACATTGTCAAAGGAATGCGGCACATTAGTCAAACATGATTTCTTTTATATCTCTGCATGCTCACCTTGCTCTTTTTATTCCTTTCAAGGTGTTCTATTACATCTTTTATGAAATGTTCTCACATACTTTCAACCATCAACATTATGCAAATACCAAAGTAGTTCCCTGTTTTACCTCTATGTTTTTTTTAAAGACTG